>NW_022639501.1:604125-626309 GCF_010583005.1 Odontomachus brunneus | reverse complement strand
TATATATATATATATATATATATATATATATATATATATATATATATATATATATATAGAGAGAGAGAGAGAGAGAGAGAGAGGTCTTCTTATGGTTTCATATAATTAAATTTTCTCCTTTTATTGGAGAAAGCAACATCGTATGTTTCCATAACAGCATGGTTGAAAATATCTCTTAGCAGCGGGATGACGTATTATTGACATTAGAGACGTTATTAACGCATCATCAAAAGGTCACTCGACGTCATCATGTGTGAGTTTGTTGGGTCTATATTTAAGACTTTCGACTCTGGATCTGAATCAATGTTAAATTGTTTGTCATTTTCGGATGCGATATAAATTGATGTCTAATCTTTTTTCTCAAAAGTTCTTCAAAAGCAAATTATCCTTGAAGTAGAAATACACTCTTAACATATCCTAGGCTTAGTTCCAGACGAACTTCTCGACTACATGCAATGTGTCTTGCAGCAATTGTGATGCATATATTCGTGCATCGTGGACTATTGATAGACACATAGATTGCATTATCTCGGCGACTCCGTCGGAACAATCAGCGGTCATGATGCACAGATATGCGCACACATTGTGTGTAGTCGATTCGTTTGGGACTCGGGCTTGATGAATCTTAAGGGTATTGTGCCAGATTGTGGACACAGCGCACGGCACGCTCGTTACCGCCAATTAAAAGTATCTTTTAACACAGCGAGGTGTAAAATCATCCGCGCGCAGCAAGGTGTCTCGTGCTCGGCGCGGTACGCGGACCGCGTAATACCCATTCGTCGTGATGCGGACAGGAAGTGAGTGTGTGTGTGTGTATGCACGTTTTGCACACTACACAGATAAAAACGAAGAAGCAGAGAGAGAGAGAGAGAGAGGAGGGTTCCTCCGCGGTGGACTCGGGGAACGGCGCGCGGGATATGCTCGTGGAGCGCGCGACTGGCTCCGTGCGCGCATCTCGGTAGTGGACGCGTATATCAGCATCGCGTCTTCAACGTCACGATGTTCCAACTCGGCCTTGTCAGTCCATCCGCCGCATCCGTCGGCTGCTCCTTGAGTGGCAGCGATTCATTCCGCTCTCTTATACCGCTCGCTCCGCTCTTCGCGCGGCGTGACAGGCGATGTGAACGCACCGGGAGGAGGATGCACGTGCAATATGTGACTAGTATATCTCTCTCTCTTGCGCGCGCGCGCGTGTGTATCGTGTGTGTGCGTCACGAACACAGTCACACACATACACACACAAGAGAACGGCGCGGTCGGTTTTGTCGTCGATGAATTTCAGACTTGCCGCACACCGCGGCTACGCTCTTCGTTGCGCGGCGTGACGAAACGCGACTTGTCGCGTTCGCCACGAAATTAGCGCGCGATAGCGAGCACACCGACCGATTTAAATCCCTCGGCCTGCGCCGAGTGGCTGCTGTCTTCGTGGTGTGATCAATCAATGCCTCTCCTCGAGTGGCACCGCGATGCATTCCGCGGTTTTGCGCGTTCTCGTGATAGACTAAACAAACCGTGGTCGTCTCTCCGCGTCTTCCGTCGCCGTCTAACTGCGGTAATTATATGACAGAACGTTATTTGATCATTTGTCGGCCAATGACCATGGCGTAACAGCTAAAATACACGCGAGCTGATTTATATTTACGGCTCATGTCCAGCCTGTGCCTTTCATCGCGCACGGCGGAATGAATCAGTGCTTCTTAAAGTGACACTGATTCATTCCGTTGTTCTATGTCGCAATGGGCCGAGCAAATTGAGGCATAAGTCAATTCCTAGGCACCCCAGATCTCGTCTCGAAACGACGAGTATAACAACTGTGTGGCCATTTTTTGTATGCTCATGAGTAATGCCGCTACTTCCGCCGTCGCTCTTTTCAGCCATCGCATTCAGGAGTTTATTCACTTAAGCCAAAATGCTCAAGATTATACAAGAACTTAACGTAACGTTCGTCGCAGCGAGACACATTCGCAGTTGAAGTTTCATGCGATTTGTCTGCACTCCATTCGTGGGGAAACTTAATACTGAACATCGCACAATTTTGCACATGTAACTTTATGGTAGAAGCAATATAGATGACCATTATTCCAGTGTTACTTCGTAAAAAACTTGTCGTTATAAATGTTACATATTAGGAAACGCGAGAAATATATATCTGGTGAATAAGTCTCTTTAAATAGAATGAAAACAGTAAAATATTTTTAAATACTGCGCAAGGAGATTACTTGGAAAGTCAACGTATATATTTTGCTGAATTGCAAATTGTAATGTATTTTCAATTGTAATATAAAATGAAGACCTGAAAAGAGTATGGAGAAATCTCTGAGTTTTTCATCTACAGTCGCAACTGAAACGGCGTTTTCATTTCTAAGCAGAACCCACAATTATTTCGAAGAGTTGGACTGGATTCCGATTAGACATATTCCAGGGAATTGTCGCGAATCTTACGAGTGTATTCTTAATTTCTCCTTTTCGCAAAAGCGAGCGGAATCGACGCTTAAAATTGTCGACACTTTTTCCGTCCTTCGTGTCTCGACGGATCAAAGATCACCGCCGAGCGAGAGAGAGAGAGAGAGAGAGAGAAGCCGAGCTATCCGATTCGCTCTGTCTTGCGTGTCCCGCACACGTTACCACGCTCTCTTGCCGCTAGCTTAATTATAATACCGTGATATTTATTGCCAGACGTGTCGTTTATTTCTGTCGACGGTCGTAGGAGGACCATGGGTGAACATGGCGATCGCGTGAAAGCGACGCCTCGCACGAGCTTCGTGGATCGACCAATGAGCCGCGCGCGATCCTCGCGATCGCGCGTGTGCTTCCTCCTGAAAGGTCGTCAGTCTGCGTCGGTGCATCACCACCGATCATCACCATCTTGGATGCATCGCGGCGATGCGACGCGGATAATTCGCGAGCTTTCTTAAAAAACGCGCGCGGCGTTTCCCTCACGGCGTTCTCCGTCTTTTCGAGATGCATAATCCGCCGTTACTTTGATCGTACGCGCTCGCAACCACACACTCCATGATGTTGGCAGATGAAACCGTCGCCATTCGAGGGGAGAAATCATCGCGGAATGAATGTTTCATTAATGGCCGCGATATCTTCGTGAAGTTCGAGGGAACCGAGGTGGGATTCTCCTTCCTTAGCGATCGCGGCGGCCAGGTAAGCGGGACGTTAATTAGGACAAAAACGGAATTACGTTCGTTGATGATAGGTTTACACGAGAGCTACATGATAACGCCCTAGGCTGGTGATCTTAAATTGTATATGGTTAGCTCGTTATGTTAGCAATGTGGTTTCCATATGTGTGCTCGCTCGCGTCTCTTTCCCATACGGTTTATTGCGCGCATCCATGTGTTTATTGCACTTTCGTCGTATCATTCCGCGCGCGCGCTACGCTTTATGGAGCACGTCCTCCTAAAGTTGAAAAAGTCTCTTTGCACTCTCTCATACCACCCCGTCGTACTGCGAAACTCCTTACCGCGACGCTTCAGACAATCTCGGCCTTGCTTCACCCGCAAAGCGCGCGTTTACTCACTGTCGTTGTGATTTTTTTCTGTCTCTATCGGTGAACCCGATAATTCTTCGTTTCACGCGAAACCAAAAAACATGAATTACTAGCCGAACATTTCGGAACTCCACTCTTGGAGTGGAATGTCACTCAAAACGAGTGAACAGTGGCAGTATTTCTGCTCGAAGCGTTGGTGTGAAAATACCGCCACTTAAAATCGCAAGAGTGAATATTTCACTTAAGCTTGGAACAGATTTTGACTCCGTGCGAACAAATGTTTCGATCGATTAGGATGAATATGTTCCAGTGGAGTACATCAGATCCACTTTTCAATTTCGAGTAAAAATATTCCTTCACCGATTCCGAGTGCAGAAAATTCACCCTATGTAGATAAAAAGTCACTCGAGCAACCCAGTGGTTATTTTAAATTTTGAGTGAAATTTCGCTTAAGAAAATTTAAAGAGTAGATGGAGAAAATATTTTATAATTCTTTCCACGTAAATTCTGTTTAATTCTATTATGTTTCTAATGGCGCAAGAAAATAGACTGTCAGTAAGGTTTATCTTGCCGAGAGACATAGCAAATTTCGCCAGAAATAACACATTTCAGTTCCTAAAATATGAGTACCCGGAGAGAATTTTATGGTAAAAATTAGAATTTTCTAACTGAGGATAAAAATTAGAATTTTCGAACTGAGGAGTACATTGGCATTCTGCAGCAATTCGATCGCATTTCATATGCTTCATTCATCTCTCATTTCTTAGAAACTGAAATGTACTATTCAAATATTTGCTAGACTTTACTGCTCTATTCGCGCATTGCTAACACAATAAAATTGTAGAGAAACTATGTGAGAAAAGAAGAAACTATATCCTCTCCATTTGGCGCACGTGAAATGACAGGTTGTAGTAAATCATCGTCGATCTATTCATCGGTCGCAAGGTTCGAGTTATAGTTCTTACTATAAAATCCCGTCCGTGTACGAAACAATTCGCGCACAGACATCGTCGTCCGCGGCCCCCCGCGGCCCCGTCGGGAACGATCATCTCTGAATCGAATCAATGTTTCTACTTGTGCTATTGCGCACCGGGTACTTTGTCGACCCTCGCCGTACGCGGTCGCGGATAGTAGCGTTGATTCTCAAAGAAACCCGACGACCGCCCTTATAAACTTGTTACCGGGGATTGCTATATTGTCTGGAAGGTGGGGGTATTTAGAGGAGGCGATCGGCGACGAGTCGTTGAGGGAGACGTGAGGGCGGCTCGAGCGGTTGAGCGATGCCGGGTCGTTCCGGCGGGCGCCCGGGTTAATAACGGACCGCTTTCTCTCTCTTTCTCTCTCTCTCTCTCTCTCTCTTACTCCTTCTCTTTCGCACCAGACGGGAAAGAAAAATTCATCGGTGTTCCAGAGACTCATGCATAGCGAGGGTCTCCCACGAGCGAGAATGGTGGAGGGGAACTTAAGGGTGGACGATGTCCTCTCGTGCTAGTCATACTTGGTATCTTGACATACCATGCAGTTTATATGAACTATTTATATGTATAAAATAGAATGTCTCTGTCTGTATGTTTCCTATACTGAGAAATATTTGGGAATTTATTTGTTGGATGTAAAGTTTGCTTTTGTGAAATGAAGTTTATTTTTCTGTAAATGAACATTACATCTCTCACAAATAAATTTTCAAGTATCTCTTCTTCAGTGTATACATTCTTAAACCCTTTGATCGACCCGCAGCAAGTTTTGCATAATTACTCTTCAGAAACCAGCGGAAAATATAGGCTATCACGAAACCTGGACATCCTCACCCTGACTTCACCCTCTTGACATTTTATGATAACTTGGGCAACGCCGGGTAATTTTAGCTAGTAAATTTATAGAATAGACTGCGCGCTTTAGTGGGGCGACTGATGACAAGATTGAAAGACAGAGATATGCGCTGAGCCAAGTGCTTTCTCTGTCACATAGTAGTCAAGGGCCCGCGATAATAGTTATTATTTGAAACTCAAGTAAGATACTCAGACTGGAATTCAGAGTTAGATGAGAGTTTTTCATTTGGGTCGCGGTTGTAGATATAGATATCAGATGTGTCATAATTCAACTGGAATACTTGGATCTAAGTTTGAATAAAAATATCTGTGTATGGGACAAGTTTCAGATGACAACTATTAATATCTAAGAGAGGGCGATGTATGAGAAACCAAAGAGAGAGAGAAAGAGATAGAGAGAGAGAAAGCGAAACATGGTTAAGGAAAGAAAGGACGCATTGATCATATGATCGTTTCTCCTTCTTCGTTCTCCTCAACAACGAGACAATTAAACAGAGAAAATATCTCATTGTTTAATGCCTTCTGTTACCAATGCTGACTTCATTTCACCTACAACAATGCGCGGTTTATTCTACATGACTACGGTGCAAACTTGGCGTTGTGTGCACGAATAATTTTCAAAAGAAAATCCCGCTGCTCTGGCGTCTCCTGGCGAGTTCGAATCGTCCTGAGGTGATCATTTCATCGCTTTCCATATGAATCCGCCCCTGGAGGTATCGCGCAGCGGTGAGATTGAGGAAGACGCGCGATCGCGATCCTCAGGCGTACGAAGCGCGATACTCTCTCGCGTGTTCCGGCTGGATTTATGCGAGGCCGCGTGATAAGGACGAGGCCGGATAATACGGTCCTCCGCCACCTGTGCCAGCGGGCGTTCCACCCTCATTTTTAATTCCCCGCGGGACAACCGATTTCGTTAGATGCTATCGCCGCCGGTGATTCCAGGTGAGCCCATTGAAAAGAAGGCACAATGGCGACGAAAAAGCGAGCGCGCAGGTGGTTCCTTCGCATGGCCGAGGAGCACTCCGCGGCATTTGTCCTTGTAAGGTGGCGGGGGTTGTCGAATCCACCGTCGCCGTTGGTGATGCGAACGACCGCTCCTTGTCTTTCCGTGTCGTACATCATCGCTTTTAAACGCTCGGTTGGTTGGTCGGTCGCGGGGTTGAGCGTTCACGCGTGAATTTTGATACTCTACGTTCGCGTGTAGACAACATAAACTATGTATAAGACAATGTATGAGACTATGAGTCATGTATGTGGACAATGAGTAATCTATGAATGTCGTTTCGGGAACGTATGACTTGCTCAAAAATTGATTAAGAGAAGTTTGTATATTTTTATGCAAAATCCTGATGTAAATTTATGAACGTTGTTTCTTAAACGAGTTAAAGTGTGCACAGAATTCTCTGCAGGGTTGGGCGTGTTTACGCGTAAATTATGATACTCTATGTCTACGTGTAGACAACATAAACTATGCATGAGACGTTATGTGTGTAGACAGTGAGTAATCTATGGATGTCGTTTGGAGAACATGCGACTTGCTGAAAAGTTAATCAAAAGGAAAGTTTAGATTTTTATTTAATCTTGAGAATCCCGATGTATAAATTTATGTGTGAACGTTGTTATCTGAACGAGCTCACAGGATTCTCCGGTTATATTCTCGCGTACGGAGAGAGAGTTCCAAATCTACCGATCATGGTGAGATGAAAATTTCATGCAACTTGTGTTATATTTGTGTTTTAAACATTGCATTTTGTATAATTAACACCCGAGACAGATACTGTCCCGCAACTTGGTTATTCTTTTTTGCATATTTTCGTGTAACGTGCAATGTTCTATATAATTTACATTGCCTACGTGAAAGTACACGTCACGTAGAAAATGCGTAAACAATCCGCGCAGACGTGATCTTGAAATCTACAGTACAATCCTGCCAGGCTGGCGCGCGCGATACGCAGCACGGGTCATCGTACTTGATATTCCGTGTTTCTGTATTAATAAGCTTATCAAGCCGGAGAGTTTCGTGTTAATATTACAAATGAGAGACTTACGTCACGCGTGTCAGGGAACGCGACGTGTCCGTGTGAAAATAGAAAGGCGGTCCCTCAACGTCGATCATTATTAGCGGGCTAAGCTCGGCTACGGTTTACGGTGCGTTTTACGACGACTCGCCGCGATGGCTCGAATTTCTCGCGGATACGCGAGCGCGCCGACGCGACAAATTCGCCATTACTCCCGACACGGATCCCTAAAGGATTACTGTCCGTCTCCGGCGGCGATGTATCATCTCGCGAATACAACGTGGATTAATTGCGCTTGCCACGCGATGCGCCGGTATATTTCTTTCGTTGGCTGGCTCGCTGTAATTAGGAAAATTGCAGCGGTACCACTTTGACCTCCTCTTCCTCCTCCTCCTCCTCTTCGGCCCCGGACGCGCGATTTCCTCGGACGTTACGAGACAGACGAGAGAGAAAGAAAGAGAGAGTAGAGTGTAGAGAGTAGAGAGAGAGAGAGAGAGAGAGAGAGAAAAAGAGAGAGAGAGTAGAGAGTAGAGAGAGCAGAGAGAGAGAGAGAGAGAGAGAGAGCAGCAGCAAAACGTCGTCGTTGGCGCGATTCAGCGCCAAACACATCGCGCATCGGGGATAAATTATTCCGATTATATGCAGTCTGGTTACGTCTGTCGGGCTCAATCGGCCGGGAGTGAGAAGAAGCCATCGAAGAGGAGACCCTGCTTTCGCTCCTGCCGTACGTGTCGCGTCGCAATTAACATCCTCGTCGCGACGACCTCGATCCGTCTCGATGCACCTGGCTTTCGTCTCTCGCACCGTGGCGGCAGACGATGACTCGAAGTGACGAGACTGGAATTAATATTCGGAAATGGGACCAGTGGCCGAGGTCGCGTAGCTCTCAGCTTCTCGTTACCGTCTCTCGTGTAAGTCTCAACGAGTTATCTCATTTCCTTCTGCCGCGGCCCCTCCTCCTCCGACTCTTCCTGTTCCCGTAGCTTTTCGTTTACACGTGGCTTGCTGCGAGCCAGGACGGTGCGTCGGTGCGCAAAATTATCCGACGCAATCGAATCGGCGTCAGTGGGGTAGAATCGTTGAATTTTCCTCTCTTTTTTTCTCCCTCCGTCTCTCTCTTTGTCTCGTCGTTGTTTCACTCGGCGAAGCGCGCCAGCCATTGCCATTGTTGCTCGCTAACAATCATTGCGTGGCCGATCTATTATATCGGACTTTGCACGCGCGACCCGTTTCACATCGGGGTCTCTCTCTCTCTCTCTCTCTCTCTCTCTTTCTCGCGCGCGCGCGCGACGTTCGCTTGCGTTTGAATTATCCGTCGCGGCGGAGGAGTTCGTGTGTGAGGAGAGCTTCCCTTTGCGGATAAATCCTGATCTCTCTCGCGACAGTCGCGTCAGGTCGGAGCGACGGCGGAGCGAAAGGTTTCTCTCAGGATTGTGATGGTCTCCGATTTCGCTCGCCTCCTCCGCCTCCGCCTCCTTCTGCCGCGTATTTTTTTTCAATTTTTGGAAAGGAGGAAAAAAGGCGATACGTACGTACGTTAGTACGTTAGTATGTACACACGCTCGGGGAAGAACAATAAATGTTACGGGTCGTGCGTTGCGGAACCAGCGCCGGCGATAAATCACGTTAGCCGCGTGCTTAAATCAACGTCTAAATTCTCTTTTAAGTCACACGCTGTACGTTTTATAAAAGAGCATTATTGATCGCTCCTCCTTTGTAACTCATGTACACGTCGCCCTGAGATACGTGCGTACGTACTTTCTCCGTTCTTATCTTCTCTTTATCACTGCATCTGCCTCATTACTATTCCACGAGCATTCATTATTATCCTGTCGCTCCTATTTACATTTCGCCGTATACACACTCTATTTCGCTCGCGCGCGCCGCTCGCCCTATGGAGTTAATCCTCGTGCCTCGTTTCAGCCTTGCAAATACCGTGAAAATCGGCGTCTTCCTCCCCCATTTTCCCTGCTAACTCTCAGTTTTCACGGTGCGAAAGAATTTAGAAGGAGAGATGTGAAAAATAATGTAACACAAGCTCCCTATGATCTCGAGTCTGTCTTAAATGGGATAATTTGCTGGTGTCTGTTTGTGTCCAAGTTACTAATAGCTCTTGCTACGGTATTATTATTATTATTTACGAGTTAGCACGCAAGAAGTGTGTCGGAAATCGGATATCCGTTTCGAGCTGCGCGTCGAGTTAAATTTCTCGAGCCGCGAAAAATTCGCTCGGAAAGTGACATTTACAGGTGTATCGTCATTTCAGTTACACATCAAAAGTGTATCCTTCTTTGAAACGCTACACTTGTAACTGTTGGAGATATAATAGCGCCATCAGTAAAATCTCCCTGGAAGAACCAGTCAGCAGCGGCGATTATTCCCGTTATTATTGTTGCACCTTGCAAACGCAGACAGTGTCATTGCACGTACAGTGCGTGGAAGTGCTGTCAATTCTGTTGGCACAAACGCCGAAAGTTGAATTTGTTTTCGCATGAGAAAAATATTTAGTCGCGTTAACGTGAAGTTTGGCTTCGATGAACGCGAAGCGTTTTGGCGCGAAGGACGCAGAATCTCTGTAAATTCTGCTTCTTGTGACTCAAGAGCCAGAGACACCGTTTCGCGTGCAAATTTCTGTAATCTCGCGATGAAATCTTACACCTCCACTGATCAAAATCGCGATAGCCGGAATGTTTCTGTAAAAAGAATCAGCGAACGCCCACGGATTGACCGCGAAGAAGTAGACACCTTTAGGTGATTCAATCACTTTTTTACCGATCCACTTGAAGGAAGTAAATTGGCGCAATTGCGATCTTGAGAACTTGGAATGGTGTACACGTGCGCGTGTACACATTCACGCGGCTGTTTCGCGGGCGGTCGTGAAAACGGCGCGGCATTTAATACAACCCGGTGTCTTGCATTAGCGGTGGACGAGAAGGGGCAGGCGAAGAAGGAAAAGGATGACGCGGGAAGACGCGAGAGAGTGGAAGGCGAAGTGGACCGTTCGTCCTGTCCATCACGTTGCCAGCGTCAGATTATCGTTCTGACACTTTCCGAGTTACTCCGGCCACGCCGCCGCCGCGCCCGTCTCCCGACTATTCCCTGGAAGACGGGATCGCCGCCGCCGCTTCTTCTTCCACCTCGTCATCTTCTTTCTGTCCACCGCGCGAAGATGGACTTCCAAGCGAACGTCCGTCCGTCTGTCCGTCCATCCGTCCGTCCGTCCGTCCGTTCGTCCGACCGCTCGGAACAAAACTCCACGGCGGAAGGAGGCGGCGGAGGGACGCGCACACGTGTGTGCGTTTGAAGTCCGGTCTACTCGTTTGACCGGTGTCGATCAAATTTCCGAGGGCGAGATCATTCAAGGTCGTCGATGAGATCGAGACAAAGCCCCCGTCGCGGTCCACCGTCTCCCGACGCGCTCTTCCTTTTCTCCTGTCGCTTCTTTTTTTGCCTCTCCACCTCGTCTCGTCCAGCATTTCATTGGTCCCGGGCGCGACGACGACGACGACGACGACGACGACGGCGACGGCCGCGCTAATTCCGAGGTCGATCCGAAAGGAGAACCCGGCCGACGCGACCGGGAGTTCGCGGAGATTATGGCGAAATTCGCGTTGACGCACGAGCGCGAATCTGCCGCGCCGTCGAAGGGTGAGGCGCGGAATGGGGGGAGGGGAGAGCGGCGACGAGAGGCACACACTACTACTCTCGCGTTCGGCTCGTCCGATGCGCGACATCCGATCCGTCCGTAGCGAAAATGCTCGTTGTCATAATTATATAACAATGCGAAAGAAATATCGGACACGGATACATTCATCGCGTGCTGATAAATTTTTAATTGAAAATCGTGCGTGCACGATCGGGAATTTAAAACGAAATCTATTTCCGCGTTACGCGCGCGCCTGCCTTTTGGCGTGCTGCTGCAGTAAAAGCACGGGAAAGAGGAGAAATTTAATTCTGCCGGTTTATCGGTTGTCGATACATTTTTCGAGACGCATTAAAAGGCACTAGCTGCACGAGCCCGACGAATTATTCGCGATGAGCAACCGTCTCATCGCTGCGCGCGAGAGAGAGAAAGAGAGAGAGAGAGAGTGAGAGGGGGGAGGAAGAGAGAGGGAGAGGGAGACAGAGAGAGGTCGGATGCGCGGCAGCACGCGTGTGACCCCAGCCACGCGCGTCATTCAATTAATAATTCAATCATCGTTCTCGATTGGATTACCTTTTGGGCGAAAAAAATAAAAAGGGGGATAGAGAGCGCGGGCGCCCCCGGGGCGAAACGCAGCGAGAGGCTGTCATTACGCGCAATGGCCCATGCATTTATCAAATTATTTCGGTTTTGTATCGACCTATCGATCGGGACGAGCGGGGCGCGAGGTGACTGGGAGAAAAGAGAGGAAGGAAAAAAAAATTTATCGTCACACTGAAATTCCGGATTTGCGCGACGCATCGATAGTACACGGCATCTGTCGCCTGTCAAAGTACTTGAATCATTCAACAGAAAGACTGTGTAATACGGTTGAATTTGTTGCGCGGCGAATCTCATGCCGACTGTAAATTAATCGAGTCCGTACTTCGCCGGATAACGAATCCGCCGAGTTTCTATCTATCTATCTATCTATCTATCTATCTCTCTATCTCTCTTGGAGCGCGAAGTCGGCGCTTCACGATTCTTATTATCGCCACGTGTCCACGGCTGCTCCCGTTATAAGAAGCGAGCAACTCAAAGTTCAAAGCGAGCGCACTCCCTTTACGAGCTCTTGTGTCCGCTCGGCTCGATCTTTTTGCTTCGCACAGGGGCGAACTTCGCGAGACGCGCACTCTTCTCTCATGACAGCCGCCGGACGAGGTGCGGCTCGTGACAATTTAACGAATTGTTCGCACAAAAGTGCGCATTTGTTGCAATTGCGCTCAGTTCGCGCGACTGAGCGAACGGAGACCGGATGAAAATTCGATGACGCGAGATGCGAAACGCGTCTCTATGTTGCCGCAACTGAAAACATTCGCCTGAACATTCAGCTGTACTGAAACTTGACCGTGACTACCAAGAACAATTGACTGAGTACTCCAGTCGAAATTTTTATGTCACCTTCGACCTAAATATTCCACTTAACGTCTACTTTGATTCTCTGAAGCTTATATCAGCCCCTTTTGATTCTATTTGATTTATTTTTACTGTAAGGTTAAGTTAGCATTTCGTGCGTTCTCCGCTATTTAGAGAAGCCAAGTAGGATTTTAGTTTCCATATATTTATACACACACATTGATCCTTCGATATGTATAGATGTCAGAAAGTTCAGGTCATAAGTAGGACTGAAATTTCGACTTAGCTTGGGTAAAACATCCAATTATTGACATCCCCTTAAGTCCGTGTCGTACTACGGATTGGAGATGGTGGATTGCGGCATGAAGATTGGAACTTGACCAATTGGAACGAAGCAGATCGAAGTTGGTTGATTCGTCGTAATCTAATCTTCAATCCGCAATTCTCTATCTCCAATCCGTAGTGCGACACGAGCTTTAGTCATTCGCATTCTAGAAAGAAAAGCTGGTTTTCCATTCTAGCATTGCAGTGAAAAATTTCTTGCTTGCACGTAATGATTCCAAAAGAGAACTTTACAATTCAAACTGTGTGAACAATTGTCACTGGTGGCAAGAGAAGCCAAATTTCTCTAGTCTGTCAATAATTAAGGAGACTGGAGGGTCAGATTGCCTGAAAATCGTGCTTGTTCTTTCACAATTTTTTATGACAAACTGATTGAATATGCGAAAGTGTTATTTTGACGTGTATTTATACAACATATAAAGAGAAGAAAAATATAATTTTGATGATCAAATACTCAATATAAGTGTATGGTACATGCTTAAAATATATTTCGTTTTTTTTTTTCAAGGTCGTCAGTTTGCAGTAACATCTTGACTCTCGGTAGTTCAATTAAGCTGAATTTTAGATAGAAAATTTCCGAAAGCTTATCGTTATCGTGTGAGTCACTGACTCATGAAAATATTTAATTTTGAAATATTGATTTTTTTACTATAAAAGAATTGAAAATTTAATAATATTCCATTAATATATTTATAATTTTGTTAAATTTTACTCAATTTCTATTATAGTGGTTCACACAATAACGTCAAGCTTACGCAAATTTTCTACTTAAAATTCAGCTTAATTGAACCATCGAGAGTTAACATATTACTGCAAAATGACGACCTTGAAAAAAAAACGAAATATATTTTAACATTTACCATATACTTATATATTTTAAGCATATACCATACACTTATATTGAGTATTTGATCATCAAAATTATATTTTTCTTCTCTTTATATGTTGTATAAATACACGTCAAAATAACACTTTCGCATATTTATTCAGATTGTCAATAAAAATTGTGAAAAAACAAGCATGATTTTCAGGCAATCTGACCCTTCAGTCTCCTTAAGGGGGTTATAATTGAGTGTCTCACAGCTTAGAAAGCTTTCCTACAGGAAACTCTCTGTTCCCGCAAGCGAGCTTTTAGGCATCTTAGTAGGCAGCGAAAAATTCGGTCGGCACGTTCGACGGAATTGATTTTTCCGTGCAGGCACAATCCGCGTGAGCGCTAATTATTGACCGTTAACTGATGGAGGTACGCGCTCATTACGCGCCTATTATTAGGTAACGCGAAAATGTTACGCGGACCGAGAACATCAGTCCCGCGTATTAAAATGCAAACACTACGCCCAGCACCGACGGTTTAATGCCTCGTTCGGTTTGAGCGCGTCGGCCAGGTAATTAAATCGAATGAAATTACTAACGATTAATGGTCCGCACACGTTCCCGCGGCTCATGCGCGAAATCACCAAGTTGCCGACAAAAAAGTGCCTCTCCCCGTCGTCGTTTCGCCGACATCGCGCGATCGCACGTAATGAAATGAAAACGCACTTACGCACGTGCGCTGTGCGCACGGCCGCAGCGCGTGTGTCCCGAAGCACGTTCGCAACTTGAAATTACGCATGTTTATCATAATTCTTTGTCTAATTTTAAATTTCCGCGCGCGTCATAAATTAGGTCGTGGCGAAATTAAAATAATTCCGATACGTGACAAGAAGGCTAGCCCAAAGTTCATTACGCCGCCGTAATTGTAATATCATGTATACACACAATATATAAATATAAATATATATATATATATATATATATATATATATATATATATATATTGCAAAAATATAATTACATTGCGCGAGGCACGACGCGCTTCGACCTCACTCGAGGCGCGCCATTATCGCGAAATACTGCAGATGCATCTACGTACACGCTCGCATTCCTGGACATTAGCATTGCCACGGAGCGTGCACGTACACGTGACGCAGGCCCCGTGTGTAGGTTAATGCTCGTACTCGTGAGAGTGGTGCGACATCCCCCTGATGAAGTTGAGCCGCGACGTGTAATAAGGGTCGCGAAAGGCGGGGTGGGGAGATGGGCCGACGGACGGACGGACGCTGGTAAAAGGTGGGGCTGGATGAAGTCAGGGACGGATCGGTCCTCGTGGCCGCTTCCGGAAAAACGCGCACTTCCGAATTATATCACATTTCAGGGAGCGGGGCCGCCGTTCCTAGATTTCGCGCGGCCTCGCTCGCCCGACCGCACCCCCTATTTCGGGGATGCGTGTCGTTTCCGTTGGAGTGCGCGGGTCTCTACGTGTGCCGGAAGAGCCGCGAGATCCGCCCGTTGGGGTGATCAACACGCGCGATTATTAATTATTCGCCGGGGCAGGCGACAAATGGCCGTGAACGGAGCCGATAATAATATCGCAGCCTCTCCTTCGAGTCTTGCCGCGGAAGCGCGCGAGATGCACCTGAACCCCCAGGAGACCCCTACGTCCCTGAGTGAGGTTGACACGCGGGGTGGACCTGTCGAGGAGGTGGGTTGAGGCTGGAAGCGGACGTGACACGGCCGTCTTGTGACCCATACCCTACCACCGACACCACTCCTTCCCCGTCTCCTCTTGCCCCCTTCTCGCTGACGTCCACCCCCGGTCCACATGCCACGACGGCGACCGACCGCCGCTAGTCCGGCTCTATTGTTGTTATTATTAAAGGGGGTCGCCGGGGGTGGCTGCCGGTCGGGTGAGAGGGACGATGACGGAAAGGAAGGCGGCGTCTGCAGGTGACAGATGAAACAGCGGACCTCTCGCTCGCTCCCATTTCGAATCTCGCTCGTTCTCTCTTCGCCTCCGTCGAATATACTCGCGCGCTCGCGCTCTTATACACACACACACACACACACACATACTCATGCACATACACACACGTGCGCGCACACATGTGCAAGCACATACCGAGGCGGCCGTGGCTTTCTCTCTTTCGTTACTGCAAACTCACGTTCACCCTTCACGTATCACACCCCTTCGCCTCACCGGACCTTTGGGTCGTAGTCGTCGTTGTCGTCGTTGTCGTCGTCGTTCGAGGTTCCAGCTTCCTTCAAACTGTCGGACTGAAGCGTTTCGACACTGTCTTCGACGGATGCTTTAATCGATCCTTTAAGCAATCACTTTTGACTCTCTCCCCATTCTCTCCTTCCCTCTCTCTCTCTCTCTGTCTGTCTGTCTGTCTTCCTCTCTACCCTCTCCCATTGCCTGCCTGCCTGCCTGCCTTTCTCCTCGCTTTTTCTCCGCTCTTCCCCTCTTTCAATCCGTTTTCTCTTCTTTTCTCCTCGCTAGGACAATACGCGATTTTTGTTGCGCCTTTACGCTTCCTTCGGAAAATTCCTTCGCGACTTGCGCAGTGAGAGACTGCACCCCGATTGCAATTACACGAGGCATGCTCTTAACGAGGATTATCGGGACTGGGTGGACGCGATCTTCCGCACAACTGGCGGGACTCGGGTGAATTTTGGCATGTATTTGGGCTCGAGGATCATCGTCGGGAACGCGCGTACACGCACGCGAACGCGAGGGTAAACGCGTTGCCCCGACAGATTTGTCGAAAATATCGCCGGATTATATCTTAACCGGATCTCGCGCGTAAGAGCGTGTAACGGGATCTCGTTATCGGCTCACCGGCAAGGGTAACTCGCGAATCGATAGCGAGCACGCGCGCGCGCGTGCTCGCGTCTTACGTACGACGAGCCTTTCATCGACAAGCGCGATCTTAGGATAAACCGTGCCAAGCCCGCGTTCAAAGCCGGCCCCGTTCATCCATTCGAGGTTTACGTCTATATTACGTAGCGCGATTGTGCGTTACAGAGATTAGCGCGAACTCTGTTACATTACATGTAGGATATTCAGTATCTGTTCCCGTCTGCGAATATACGTCCTTCGTTACGGATGACTGGCAGAGAAGTGATTCTGACGTCCATTGAGACGCCAGTCGGGAATCACGTGCACGTATTGGCTCTCGACGTCCTCGCAACCGCGAGAGCTGAAGTTAGTTCGCGTTTTGTCCGCATTTATGTGATCGAGACAGTCAGTCGCGCGTCAATTTGCCGCCGCCGAGTTCTCCGCACTCTCCTCCTCCCTCGATTCCATTGGTATATATTCGCGCCGTTGTCACCGTCGTCGTGGTCGTCGTGGTCGTCGCCGCCGCCGCCGCCGCCGCCGCCGTCCTCGTCCTCGTCCTCGTCGGCGCGTCGTCGTTGCTCCCTCGAATCCGGAGAAACACGAAGAACCGGAGAGAAGATGGGACAAGATCGGGAGACTTCGCACTCCGTCGAGATTAGTTTTATCGCGGTTCGCTCTTTCCCTCCGGACGACTAGCTGAAGTGGACACTCCGGAAAACGCGAGGAATGCGCGTCTCGCCGTCCGCCCGGTGAAGGAGGGACGTTTGTAGTTACATACGTACGTCCTCCGGACCGAATTCCCTCCTCTGGCTTTCCCCGCTCCACTCTCGAATAACTCGACGTCGCCGCATCACCACCCTCGTAATCACACCCGCCGCGCTTCAATGTCTCGCGTTATCCTTCTCCATCCTCCTCCGCCCCTGTTCCTCCCCTTCTCCCACGACTCTCCGTTCTACTTTATCCTCCTCTTCCTCCTCCTCCTGCTCCTCCTGTTCTCCGGCGAGGCCAGGGTATCCACCGGAAACAAAACCAATAAACTGCCGCAGGACGATATTCTCAAGTCCCGTGGAAGGACCGGCCAAGTCCAATGGCTCGTGTCACTCCCTTCCTCTCGTCGCGTTGACACCTCGCCGCCCTTTCCGCTCCGGATCTTGCGCCGGGTTCAAGACAAAATCCTCCCGCCCAGTAGGTTCCGCTCGCTGAATATGCAATGAAGCTTACGGGTGTGGTTTCATTCGTTCGTCTGTCCGTCAGTTTGCGACCCACCTACGTCGCTGTCTACCTCTCTTATCTCTCCTCTCTTTCTCTATTTCTCTCTCTCTCTCTCTCTCTCTCTCTCTCTCTGTCTCTCTCTTGGGAAACGCTTTTCGGAAGCAACAGATATTGCCGCTCATCGATCCTTCCGAAACAGTGTGTTTTACTGTGAAACTCGCGTTCGACTTCGGCGCGAACTTGGCTATTACCTGCTCGACTCGTTCTTACATACTTTTACATAATTTCGCCATCGTCGGATGGGGTTGCGGCACTTGGCCTCTGCCTTTCTAAAGAGAACTTTGGAGCCAGTGCCCGAGTAGGATTGCCAGCGGGTAGCAATTTATAAGCCTCAATTTTCACGTCCACGCGGAAAAATTGCCCCCTTACTAGTTGAACTTCCTCTCGGATGATTGCGCGACCATCTCCTTCTCTCATTTTCGTAACGGCACACACGGTACACCGTAATCGCGCGTCGTTGAGCATCGATCCGCGATCGACGTCTCGAGACTGGTCGCGATACATTTTGTCTCATACTCGCGCGCGAAGGGGTAACGACTCGGCGAACAAGCACTGACCGTTAATCAGCGCCTACAATGCGGCTTGGCGAGAGCCGGTTCTCGTGCGAGCGAGTGCACACAATGGTTCTTTGGAAGCAATCTAGGCTAGGTCCCGCAAAGCTGTCAGCCGATTTTCGAGGGGCCGTCGATGTCCAGCCGTCCGTCCGAGGAGACGACGGTGGACGCCCAGGCGTCGTCGCCGCTCACGGCATTGATCTGTCGGACGGCAGTCTTGATATCGACGGTGGGGAGGGTCCGGAAAGGCGGCTAGGAGGGTGCCTACTCCTACAATCCCCCTTGGCCGACGCAAGTGTAGGTGTATATTGTACGTACTGGCTCGCTCCCGTACCTATCGAGCCCGATCGAGCGGGAGGGGAGACGTCTGAAGTTGTTGAAGTGGGGGTGGGCAAAGGTAAGCCTTGAAAAGGATGGGTCGAGCGAGAGAGAGAGAGAGAGAGAGAGAGAGAGAGAGAGAGAGGGAAGAGCGAGCAAGAGGAAAGATGTCCGTGTCCAGTCGTCATTCCGGGAGACGGCTCGTCACCCCGCGCGTCCGAGACTGATTACATCTCCTCCCCGTCTCCTCAGCTTTTCTCTCTCCTCTCTCGTCTCTTCTCTTCTCTCGCTTCCACCAGGAAGCTCGATCTCTCCCCATCGTCGTCGTCTTCGTTTTGAAACGATGCTCCTACAGCGCGAGAGAAGAGACGTTAATCGAAGCAAATTGAACACACCGCGGTTTTGAACGCTCAATTAAGTTTCCCCTTGACGTTCCTACCCTTTTGCAACGTGAACCGAGCGCACACTCTGACTCTCGGTGTGCCTCCTTGTGGCGTACAAAGGCACATGAACACTGTGAAATTTTGTAAGTGTACGAGCATCCGGGATAAGTAGATCCATACGATACGCCGAAGTCTAATCTTTCTGATGGATGTGAAGATCGTGGAATCAAGATGCGCACATCGTTAAAGAAACACGCCAAGGCAACGGTTGATGATCTTAATGGCAGCCTTGTGTTTATGATCTCAGATGAAATTCTACGAACTTGAGAGATATATAGAGAGAGAGGGGATTGGTATTATGGCAAACACAAGAAATTGTACACTCGTTTTCGTGAAACTATGTTTTACGCAAGCATCTGCAATTCGTATCAAGCTTCAAATTTTGCTTCATCATCCGTAATTATGAATAATCCTAATTTGCAAGGTTACCGAAGAAAGAGAGAGAGAGAGAGAGAGAGAGAGAGAGAGAGAGAGAGAGAGAGAGATTCGGAACACGTCGATTACACACTATGAGAGAAGTAGCTATGTTGTGACAATCAACCAATTCATCCGTGCTTCTTCGTAATTATTCGCCGTTCTTCAAAGTAGTCATCTACATCAAAGGACTCGGGTGGATGAAAACAAAAGGGACAGAACGAGGAGGATGAGGCAAGCAGGAGGGAGGTAACTGGTTGCGTACACGGACGAAGTGATCGCTAGAAGAAGAGGGGCTGCGGAGTTCGGGTTAGGTTGGTCGGCTGACCCGGTTGACAATCGATTGACGGCTGTCGCCAAGACCTCCACCCTTGCCTCTTTCTGTTTCGACGACCCCTTCATCGTGTTGAACCCGTCACCCTTCTTAGCGCAGGACCTGTCCGCTCCGACAGGTCGGAATAAGTTCCCCTAATTATCCTCCTTCATGGGAACAGGAAATCGAGCCATCCGACAATTAGGCACGTTTCATATTTCATTCCGCTAATTTCTAATTCATTAGCATTTTTTAGCCGCTCTCGCCTTATATCGATTCCGTGCCACTAGGGACAGGACAACCCGATCTGTCGGCGCGGCAGATGGCGAGCAGATGATGTCCGACTGTGTGAAGGATGTTAACGATTATTGCGCGTCCGTCATTTAAATATTATGATAGTCACAGCGCGCTTGTTATGTGATATATTCCTTTTCCCCGCCACACAATACATCCGAGTCGTCACAGGCACAAAGAGCCGCGTTCGTCGCACGACGAGTGATAACATCGTCGGGAATAGCCCTAGCCAGTTATCGTCTGGGAGAGGGTACGCCGCGGAAGATTCTTTTCCCTCCGTGTCGCGGCGAGTAACAGTACAATCCATTTCCCTCGTTCTATCTGCGATCCTGAATTTAATTAAGGAGTTGCCAATGGCCGCCGATAAATTGTAGCTCCAGCCGCGTTTCCCATCGCGGTCGTGGGAGCGCGAGCGAGGCTCGATGACGAGGGAGGCGAAGATGAGAAGGTAGTCGCGAAGTAGAGCCGAGGTGTAAAGCAAGACCGCGGGCGCGCGAGGGATGAGTGCGTTGAACGAGAAAATATACAGCGAACGACCGTCCCTCCGTCGCGGTGGGGGCGAGGAGGTTACGTATCTATACGAGGAGGAACGTACACGAGGAAGCCAGCGTACGTTCACACCGATTCATCGGCGCGTGCAGCCGCGCACATACACACGCGTGACTTCCATCGTGGGTCTCTCATCCTGAGGAAGGTTTGCGGATGTGGTGGGATGGGAGTAGCGGGCGGTGCTGGATATTATTTGCCGAGGACAGTGACAAACGCCCGTCAACGTCACTTCCACTCGCACCCTCGGCTTCCACCACTACTATCGTCACTACTACTACTACTACTACTACTACTACTACTACTACTACTACTACTACTACTACTACTACTACTACTACTACTGCCACTACTAACGGCAGCAGCAGCAGCAGCGTCGGCGGCGGCAGCATTACCACCGCCACTACCGTTACCGCTCCGTCGCCCGTGTGCCCTCCGCTGCCTCCTGCCCCCATCTCCCTCGCTCCTCTCAGGAGGCGAGCCAGGAACGTGACGAGCATATCTAGCTCTGGACCAACTCGTCATCTCCGCCAGCCATCAGAAGGCGCCTCTAGTGACTGCGATGGCACTACTACTACTACTACTACTACTACCATCACAACTAACTACTACTACACCACCGCCACCACCATCGTCGCCACCACCACCACCAACACCGTCGCCTCCGCCGTCGTCGCCACAGTTACACCACCGACTGGCGCGCTACGTATACGTGAAATCGAAGAAGGTGAGAGGCGACGTGGCGCGGGTGTAAGGTCGGACGGGCGGGCGGGAGGAGGACGAGCAGGAGGAGGAGGCGGCTTGACGTATCGCGGCCTCACGTCATCCCGTCTTACTCGACGCTGTCCGTCAGACGAACTTGTGCTGCACGGAGGATATACGAGCGCTCCTCCACGATTTTGCTCCCGTGAAAAATCGTTATTGCCCCGAGTCCTCCGAGATGACGTTCCACCCTGCGCGGCTCTTCCGCTCGAATTTTCGGACAATTTTTTCTACTTACCGCTTCATCAAACGATTCGCGCGCGCACGTTGCTTCCGAATATCTGATTGTCCCAGCCGGTCCTTCCTCTTGCCCTTTAGCGGCCTGAATTACCGATCGGCGTAATTGAAAATAAATTTCTTCATCATGAGATATCGCGTAAATCCGGAACCGCGGCAATCTCCTCGATCTCCTTCGACGTGACTTTCTTCGCAATACTCGTATCTCTCAGATATTATTTTTATTCGACCACTACCAGTCGCGCGCAGGCACGCAGCGCGCGACTGGTAGTTGGATAAAAATAAAGTTCAGGATTTACCACGCTTTGTGACAAGGTAAATGCCGCACGAAGGAGAATATATCAGGAGACACCGCTCGCAGTGCAAGTCGCAGGTGTTCGCGCGCCTTTAACCGCGTTAGACGCGCACACCCGCATCGCTCATTATCTTACGTTCGACACGAGCGAGCGCGTGTTCCGCGTCTAGTGTCGTGCGCGCCGGCAAATCCAAAGTATAAACTAGATGAATGTTCTAGTTGACCGTACGAAGAAAGAGAGAAACAGAGAGAGAAAGAGAGACATAGAGAAATAGGCAGAGCAAGAGAGAGAGAGAGAGAGAGAGTGAGGTTAGCACAGAAGGGTGTACGCTTCAGTACCGAGACACACGGC
>NW_022639501.1:596625-599125 GCF_010583005.1 Odontomachus brunneus | reverse complement strand
GAGACACCGAGCAGCTCGACGGAGAAAGAGGAAGAGGCGGCAGGGTGACGAACGAGGGGGGAGGAGAAGAGTGACGGATATCGTGATGAAGGCGTCCTCCTGTCAACCACCCTCCCGCCCCCGTTCTTCGCGGCGCCCTCGCCGCACTACGCTTCCACGGCTTCTCTCGCTCTCCTTCTCTCTTTCTCTCTCTCTCTCTCTCTCTCTCTCTTCCTCTTTCTCTTCGGGCCACGTCCGGTTCAAGACGCTGCCAGAATTGCGCGCGAAGGGCCAGCGGGCGAAAAGAAAGAATCCATATGAGATCTCATCTCTCGTGCAGCAGCATCGTGCAACACAGCTGCGCCGATCTTATTCGCGACTGCTGCGAGGGCAGTTTAATCGCATCGCTTATCATCGAACGAAATCTGAAGATGAGTCTCCGATGGAATTCAGTATCCGAGAGGAATGTCGATCTTAATAGTTTTTATTCAAATGTTGCTGCTTTTTGTTCGCAACCGTTGGTTTTATTACTTTCTTCTTCTCCAGGAAGACCCTTCTGGATCGTAGCTGCATTACGTTCAAAGGTGGTATTCGGGGAGGGGGGGGAGGGAAGAGAGGGGAAGCCACACAATTACTGGCACTCTTCTTTAGTCATTGACACTCCACAAAAACTTGATACTTTTTACGATCAACGGCGCCTGCAACTGAGAGAGAAAACATTTATTAATTTCAAAATTATTTTATTCTCGGCACCAATTGTACTTTCTTGCCATTCCAGTAAAAACAGTAGCACACAAAGAAAAATATCGTTTTGCTGCTAAAAAAAGCGATTGCTCAGTTTGTTTTCCTCCTTTCAAGTAATGATTATCCTCAACAAACAATACTTCTTTGATAATAGTCTTAAAATGTACTCACCTCAAATTTCAGAAAATTTCATTATCATGTACTCAAAGGAAGGATTTAATCTCTTTACAGAAACATCACGAAACTTTATCACAGTCGACTCGACTCTGCGCAAATCGAATTATTTGTTTCAATTTAATATTCTTTATTAAACCACTAAATTTACTGGGATATATTGTTAATAAATTTGTGTGTGATACTTGGGATAAACTTGTAATACAAATTTGGGAAATATATTTGAAGTAAGTAATATTTACTTGAATATCATACTTTCTGTGTGCAGCAATATGCATGTAAAGTTATTGCCACTAACAGTATAGCAGTACTTCCTAAGAAAAAAAAAGAAAAATAGTTCTGCCGCGGCTCTTTCCCTACCTGATTATAGTTACAACAATTGCACTTTTCTCTCAGTGCGCGCGGTTTGAATTGCGAAGTTCTCTTTTGGGATCATAGAGAGAGTGCGGGCGAGAAGCTTAGTTGCGCAATGTTAATCTTGGTCGCGCGGGACCATAGCAGATTTTTCCAGAGTTTCCAACAATCGGGGGGGAATGCCAATAACTGCGCAGCTCGACCCAAGCTGTCTTTACGTTCCCGCGTGCGCCTGAGACGCACGTAGACACGGCGCCAACTCGACGCCCATCGCCACGTAAGACGACGGGAATTAATTGTCGGTGATTCGAATCACCTTTGCCGAGGCCCCGCGATATTTCGAGAGCCTAGAAAAATACGTTAATTTCCGTTACCGGTAGTAATATATCACGATAAGCCGCGCGACGTCGAGCGACGCGGTGTGCCGTTAAGGGTTAAAGAGAGAAATAAACGCGTGGCAATCCGCCGCTTCGGAATATTAATCGCGCTCCTCATCGATCCCGACTTTCGCCTAATGTAAAACGCCGTGGGGACGGATGCTACTAACGAAGAGCGAAACGAGTTCGCGGATTTCGCCTTCCTGAGCAGCGGGAGCAGCGACGCATCGATCATCACTGTCGCCTGTTGCGCGATCGGACGGACGGACGAACGGACGAACGAACGAACGAACAGACGGACGGACAGACGGACGGACGGTCGGTCGGTCTTACCGGACGTGCGCACCGTCCATCCATCATTCAGTCGTCGTACCTGCATCAACGGACGCATCTTCGGCGCCTCCGTGTGCGCGCAAGCATTAATACCATTCCACGAAGAACGCGCGCGCGAGAGGCGATTAGCCCGATCGGACTGCTATATTTCGGGCCGCGTCGTAAATTATTTCGCACGGCCGCATTAAATTTATCGCGCGGCGATGCTCGAGAGACCAGTTTCGAGACGAACGAGTGCCACTTAGCCGGCGACTTTTATTTGCAATCGAGACGAGAGATCGATGCGAGACAGGATTTTGCATGCCTCTACGCCGGACGAGCGCGCGGCGCGCACTGAAACTTGGGAAACTTCGAAAATCCATACCTGCTCTGAACCGTTCGGGTCAGCTTCTCCAGTTGAAATCAGCGTGCCAATATCAATCATACGCTTAATCCCTCGAATGGCGTAACGAGCAAAAATAGGATGGTCCAGTCAGGAAAACTTGTATATTATATATATATATATATATATATATATATATATATATATATATATATAT
>NW_022639501.1:551542-596166 GCF_010583005.1 Odontomachus brunneus | reverse complement strand
TTTCGCGACATAAACGATACGTTATGTACATATAAGATAAAAGGACTAAGGAATATAAAAGAATTTTTTTTGTTTTTTTCTGTATTTGTATTCGCATTATTTTAGTTTATATAAATAATATTATCATTTATATAATCTAGGATCATTATATAATAATGATCCTAGATTTTCTTTAAATATTAAAAATATTTGTGGACGTAAGCTTAGAAAATCAAATTGTAAAAGATCTAAGAAAAAAACTGTAAGGAAAAAATATAAAAGAATTTTTCCCAGTTTTTTTTTATTATAATGTAAACTTTCTTAATGTATCAATAAGCCAAGTTTCATCTTGGAACTCGGTATTAAAAATTTCGACGTTAATGTTTGATAATGAAATATATACACTTTTTGAAAAACCAAAATAATAATAGGTATTGGTATGCCTATTATTATAAAAAAATTAAAAACGTTTGCGTGTAAGTGCCAATTATGGACCAGTAAATATGACGCGGTTATATAATGGGTTACATGATACTCGATTTTATATTAATAACGTTCATATTCACATTTTTACATATTTACATTTTTTAGTTTATATAAAATAATAATCCTAAATTTTTTTCTTAAATATTAAGAATGTCTGTGAACGTAAACTTAGAATGTAAAATTGTAAAGAAACTAAAGAAAAAATATAAAAGAATTTTTCTGTTTTTTCCATTATAATATGTACTTTTTTAATATATTAATAAACCAAGTTTTACCCGAGATTGGAAATCGGCATTGAAAATTTCAATGTTGATATTTGATAATAAAATATACGCATTTTCAAAGAACAAAACAACAATTGATATTGATATGCCTATTATTATAAAGAAATTAATTAAAAACGTTCGCGTGTAAGTGCCAATTATGGGTCAGTAAATATAACACGCCCATATAACGGGTTATACGATACTCGATTTTATATTAATAATGTTTATATTCACATTTTTTTAGTTTATATTTTTTAGTTTAGTTTATATTTATTTAATTTGTGTAAAATAATGAACCTAGATTTTTTCTTAAATACTAAAATGTTTTTGGACGTAATCTTATGATGTAAAATTGTAAAAGAACTGAGGAAAAAATACAAATAAAATTTTCCGTGTTTTTATTATAATGTTTTCTCATGTATTAATAAGCCAAGCTTGACCCGAGATTGGAACTCGATATTGAAAATTTCAATGTTGATATTCAATAATGAAATATTCGCATATTCAAAGACCAAAATAATAATAGGCATACCATGCTAATTATTATTGTGGTCTTTGAATATGCGAATATTTCATTATTAAATATCAACATTGAAATTTTCAATATCGAGTTCCAATCTCGGGTCAAGCTTGGCCTATTAATGCATGAGAAAAGTATACATTATAAAATGAAAACACGGAAAATTTTTTTAATATTTTTTCCTCAATTCTTTTACAATGTTACATTCTAAACTTACGTCCTCAAACATTCCTAATATTTAAGAAAAAATCTAAGATTATTATTTTATATAAACTAAAAAGATGTGAATATAAACGTTATTAATATAAAATCGAGTATCGTATTAGTCGTTATGTAGGTGTGTCATATTTACTGACCCATAATTGGCTCTTACGCGCGAACGTTTCTAATTAATTTTTTATAATACAGAATAAATTAATTTAAAGTCTAATAATTTCGCCTTAAAACTATGACGTTGCTTACATTGGTATCAGCAGGTCGTTTTAACGTTCGATTGACAAGTATATGTGGATGATTGAAATTTACTCTGACCTTAAACGATAATTAGGATCGTTACCTTGTGCGTATGTATTTGATGTTGAAAGTTCAAATACTCACATTTCTAAAGAGCAAGACAATAAGAACGTCCGGGATTAGATACGTGTCCGGGATACATCGGTATTTTTACCTCTTAATAACGGGACTCTCGATTATCTCTTGCACGCAGTACGGCGTGATCGCGAGTGTAGCCGACAGAGAATGCGCGTTGCGCACATATCCCGGGCACTTTTAATCGCTACATTCGTGAGGACAACTACGAAGATTAACGCGGCCGAGGAGACAGGCGAGAGAAGAGAGGTGCAGAGACTGATAACGTCGAAAAATATCTTCTACCGCGGGTTATCCGCGCGAGAGCGCGCGTCGAGAGGACTCCTCGCGTATGATATACGCTAAGCAAGGACTGTCACTAAAATATGAACGTTAATAACTCGTACACGCGTTCGAGCAGCGAACAGCGCGCCTTGCCAAAACGCCAACTGTCCTCCTCTTTTTTTCCATTCTTTTTTTCTTTCTTCCACGAGACACAGCTTTTGCGTCGCCGCGGACCTCCTGTCCATCACTCACCGTCAAGCCCAAATGTCTTTGCTCCGTTATCCCCCACCGCTCCATCGCACATGTCCCTCTCCATCTCTGGGTCACTCATCATCCCAGATTTCTACGGATGCACGTTCCTATACGTTACTGCGACGTTGGCGCGGCGTCTAATCGCGCGCGGACAATCCGCGCTCGCGCCAGAACGAATTAATATGCGGATCGAGGCTCTCGCCTCTTGTCGTGCGAATTGGGTTAACGTGTAACCGAGGTGACGAGTGCCACCTGAAGGAAATCAATTTCGTGCCTTCGTGGAATTTCGCCGGGGTGACGCATTGAAGCGGCAATGTCGTGCCGCAGTGATCTCTACTAGTGTGATTTTTTTACAACCAGCTAGGCTAGACGAACGCGGCATTTATATTATCGCGGCGTGCGCTAAAACTTGTATATTTATTTGTCCATTAGGACAGATAAACTGCCGCGCGGTGTATCGCGTGTTATCTTCATCATTATAGAGAGTTGCACAATGTCTTGGTAGTAGAGAGAGACTCATTACTTGTAATTACCTAGCCGTGGAATCTTCGCAGAGAGACACGTGCCCTTCACCGATTTTGACGGGCTTCGGACACGAAGAACAGAGCGAAATAAATAAGAATGAAAGTGGCTCTTAAGTCACTATCAAGTCGCTTTTTATTTGAGAGAGCCGCCTCTCTCTTCGCTTATTATATATTCCCGATACTCAAACATAAACAAGATCGCAGACTTTCCTTTTCTCGTAGAAAATTCGTACCACCTCTTCGCTTATTATACATTCAAAAATATTATATAAAATTGCAGGAAATAGAAATTTGTTAGAATTCTCTTATTTTTTTCGCTATTGTAATATTTTTATTTTGGTCCTAGAAGAATTTTGTCCGGTGATGTAAGAGGATTCCAATAAAAATGAGATTATATCTTTCTGGTTATATATTCATGATGCCAAAATATAAAATTTAGATTTATGAAAAGTTCACAAATTTTGTGCATTTGCATCAGGAGAATATGATGAGCGAGGAAGTGGCACACGATTCCTCGTCACTTCTCTCAACGTGTCCTCCTGGTGTTGGAACGTTACAATGATTGAAGATGGGGAGTGCAGGGCATATTAAATAGTGAGATATTTTCGAAAAACCTAAATACACAGTTAGGAAAAGAATCGAATGCCGCGAGGCCCTCTCGTCTAAGACGTCCGCTCGCGCATCTCACGCGCGGTGTCCAAGGAGCGTTTACTCACAATCAATCTTACTCACCGAATTTCCCTCGAGGGGGAAATTGCTCTAGCTCCCAGATGTGCTCGAAAGCGCATATAAAAAATACACGTTTCTCATTTTTAGCTATCTACTCTGTTCTACGACATAACGAAAGCCTATCGTTAGACGACACAGACAGCCTCGGGTTTTTCCCGCGAATGCCGCGGATACCTTATGCGGGATCCTCCTCCACGTGCGCTTGAAAGTTCTCTTTCCACGCGGTAAGCGTCGTCGGTCGAGCCGGAGACACCGATGGAATTGCGCGCGGGAGTGTTAATTTCGCGAATGTTAATTAGCCGTTTACGCCACGAGCGTTAAATAGTAAATTATGAGTTACCGATGGCGGAGAGAGAAAGAGAGAGACCGCGCGGATCGGCGAGAGAATCGGGACTTTGATTTAGCAATTTATGCGCGCGCACGCGATGCGCACGCGGAGTAGTAACCGGCCGTCATCATCCGGGTGCGGTAGGAGCGGCCGCGCGCGTACGATCGCCAGCAGGGTGATAAAGTCCTCACGATCGGCCTCCACGATAAATAATCACTCGGCCGAGGTGCGATACCTTCACCCCCGCCGCGATAATTTATCGCCACGCGTGAACGCGCGAAACGCACGCGGCTCCAAACGGGCTATCACCGCTGTGAATATCTCTCGCCGCGGCGCTCCTTATCCGCCGCGCGGTTAATATTAACGCACGGGACTCGCTGCTTACACACGCTCCGGGAGTGGAAGACGCGGCGGGCAAACGGAGTTTGTCAACCGGAGGTGTGTGTGTGTGTGTGTGTGTGTGTGTGTATGTTGGGTTTTTCCACCCTTTCTCTCGCGGGGGCTCCTCTAAATATATACGCGGCCTGACGGATGAATTATGTGACAACTCGAAGCCGATGTGTTCCTTTTAATGAGGCGCGCCGCGCCTGCAGGCTCTCGTCGGGCGGTCGCGGGCGCCGCCGGCGACGGGCGCGAAGCTAACCGAGATTTTCGTCGGGACTATTGTCTGATACCGGCTTCGCCTCGTGACGAGCGCGGCTCGAATCAGTGGATACCAGTCGAAAACGCGCACAGGCGTCGTCCTATAGACGTCAGACTGCTGCGTGGTGGCGTCTCCCCCGCCCCGCTCTCGGGCGAAATGAAAAGCGTGAACGAAGCTCCGTGGATTGCGGCGCGTAATATTCGCGGCACAGCTCGCGCGCCCGCGATTTTGTTACTCGCAAGGCGGCGCGACAATATTCCGCCAACATAGAAACACCGGCCCCGGAAATCCAAGATCTCCGAGCTCGGTATTTCAAGGCGGCGGGGGTAACTTGAAAGGGTAGCTGCTGCTGCCGCCACGAGCAGGACGGGGGCGGACGCGCCAAAGAGGGAGAAAGAGAAGAGACGACGGGACGGAGGGGAGATTTCGAGTACACGTAGAGAAGGCGACGGCAGCAGGGAAAAGCAATCGGGCGACGCGGATTCGGGGTTTTCACAGCCCTTGTCGATCGCGCGAGATTGAACGAGGCGTGTCCAAGTGCCGCGACTTCCGTGGAATATCCGTGGAAAATTGAAGGAGAGCACGCTCTGTGCGGATTTCGCTTCCAGCGGACTCCGCGACGCTCTGCCTCCGTCGAGCGCTTTTTAAACGGTTAACCGATGGCATCTGTAAGGGCATTTCCACGCGCGCTTTTGTTGCGTGTGTTGACAGTTGCATATTCGAGCTTGTCTCTTATTATTTGCAACAGTCCATCGTGTCTTCAGCCTTTTTGTTAATGGTAACGAATCGGCGATCAAATCATTTACTTTTGTTATCTGCCATTTCTCCGGTAACTACACGGAGGACCGCGAAGAGAATATTGCAGTTTTTATTTCCGTATTAGCTTAAGCTAATGTTGTACCCCCAATGTTGTCCAGGCTTCTTGTCTACAACATCTAAACTTAAGTGATCACAAAGGGTCAAGGGGAAATGAAGGGGAGAGAGTGGCGTGTCCAGATTTCATGGTGGCCTGTATTCTCCGTAGACACTTGGAGAATAACTATGCAAGATTTAGTCCAGATCGGTCAAAGAGTTTAGGAGTTAGTAGGGAACATACAGACAGACATTCTATGTTGTACATATAAATAAATTCTTTTCAATTTTATCAGTGCAGAAACAGACTGTCAGTAAGATCTGTTTTGTTAGGAAATATAGCAAATTTTTTAATAGCGCACTTCAGTTTTATCAATGCAGAACAGACTGTCAGTAAGATCTGTTTTGTTAGGAAATATATTGGGAGTACAAATTAGTTCGGTCCGTTTTTTTGTGGTCAAAAATGCACTTATTTCAGAACAAAATGAATGAACAGATTAATCAAAGTATTGTCCATCGCTGGCTACTACTTTTTCCCATCTCTCAGGCAATTTTCGAATTCCATCTCGAAAAAATGTCTCGTCTTTTGAGACGATCCAAGTTAGGAGCCAATTTTCGATTTCTGCGAAAGAAGTGAACCGGTGACCTGCCAAATCGTGCTGCATCCGTTGGAACAACCAGTAATCAGAAGGCGCAATGTCCGGCGAATACGGCGGGTGCGGTAAAATATCCCACTTGAGCGTTTCCAAATAATTTTTTACGAATTTTGCGACATGAGGCCGAGCGTTATCATGCAGAAGAATAACTTTGTCATGTCTTTGCTCGTATTCCGGCCGTTTTTCTCGTAATGCACGGCTCAAACGAATCAACGAAGCGTAACTCCCAATGATTCTGCAAGCTCCTCTTGCGTTTGACTCGGATCTTCATCGAGTAATGCCTCCAATTCTTTGTCTTCGAATTTTTTTGGCTGTCCAGACCGAGACTTGTCTTCAACGCTGAAATCACCATTCTTGAAACATCGAAACCATTCCCTACATGATTTATCAGTTGGAGCATTGTCACCATAAACTTCTACAAGCATTCGATGCGCTTCAGCTGCACTTTTCTTCCAATTAAAACAGAAAACTAAAACCTCCCGCAAATGCTGCTTAGTTAACACAAAATTTGACATATTCAACACAGTAAAAAACAGGGGTTTTGTATGAAACTCAAAGCGATATAAACTGAATATTATTGACAGATGTCTAACCTCTCTGAAACCACCGAAATCAGCTGTCACTATGAAACATTCATAACAGCCAGAGCCATTTTTTGAAAACGGACCGAACTAATTTGTACTCCCAATAGCAAATTTTTTAATAGCGCACTTCAGTTTCCGAAACTTCGAAATAGCACATATGAGATGAAAGGATAGTCTGCTATTACTACAGAATGTCTATAGTAAATTCTGTAGCAATTTTTGCCATAAAATTCTCTCCGTGTACTCGCACGTTTTGCTTCACGTGAATTTTATGTCATGTCACTTTTTGTAAAAGTAAAATGATCTCGCGTTTGCACAATTGATCTGTCGCAATAAAGTGAAAGCATCGACGATCCGCAAACTTTTGCACACTCTTGACTAGAACAATACGTGTCGCGCGTACGTACGCGAAATGAAGTCTCGCGTAAAGTTGCGAGTATAGAACAAGCTCCGTGGAAGCCGCCACCTGTCGAAATGACCGAACACGCTCTGAAAACAACTTTGCCGCGCAAAGGAAACTGCTCTTGAAAACAACGTGTGTAATTTCGTAAGGGCGTTCTCCCGCTACGTTCGGCCGTTCCGATCGTATTTTTCTATTTGCATTCTTAATGGACATCGAGCGTCAATGTCGTCAGCAGTTTCTTTCGATGGACCACCTCGAGAATTGTACATATAGATGTAGGATCTGATCGGGAACACGCTCACGATGACGCGAGTAGCTGCGCAGGAACGCAGCAATGCTGCGGCCGGCGGTGGGGGAAATTCGACAGACTGATGGAGTGAGTGTTGACTTAGGATAACAGTCGCCTCATCAGTCAATCAGTCAGGTAGACAACGGTAGGTAGGTGCTCCGTCTTCGGTTGGAGCCTGTCGTCTTGTTCTGTTCACGTCGCCCTAAAGAACGCCTAAGTGAGTCACGAATCTGACCACCTGACATTCAAGGGACTCGAGATCGAGGACCAAAATGGAAAAAAATGGTAGGGTGACTCGAAGGGGGATCGAATGCTAAAGAATGTTTGTGGTCTCGACGCATTGATCTAATTCCACGGGCTCCTCCTAATGCATCTCTGTCTCAGGGCGACGTTGACGAGGAGCGAGCGCGCGGGCCCGCGAGTTCGGTGTGTGTGTCTTCGTGGGGGATGTAAAATTTCTTCATTTTCTCACCTTACGCGCGCACACGTTGCTTTATGGGGGTGGGACATTGCGCCGACAAGTCGTCCCGTTTCTTGAAACGCGTTTCGTGAAAATCGTCAGCAGTTTTATCCGCGACGATACTTGAAACGATTCCACGAATATATCTCCGTGGATCGTGAGTATCTCCGTTGAAACTTTTGAAACAAGAGTGACATTCTTTTGGACTCAAGAAGCGAGCCCCCTAACTCGTCCCTCTCCCCTCGCGATCGATCTGAAAAATCTGGATCATCACTGGAGGAAGTCGTAAATCAACGTCTTGTATCTCTCGAATGCGGATTGAGTATGAGGCTTTCAAAGCCGGTTGCTTCGGTAGGAAGAGGAGAAGGAGGAGGAGGAGGCATCGCGGGTCGGAGGGGGAGCGAAAGAGACACGGAAAGAAGGACGGAAGGCGCGCGAGGAAGAGAGAGAGCGAGGAAGAGGCGCGGAGGAAGGAGAAAACGGATTCACCCGTCAGTCATTCTCTGGCAGACCGCGAGAGAATCACAATGCGAGGCCTCCCTCTTCTCGCCGTCCCTCTTCGTCCTTCTGTCCGCCCGTCCGTTCGTCCGTCTGTCTGCCTGTCCATCCGTTCGTCTCTTCGTCTGCCTCCTGTCACTCTCCCCGCCAGCCTTCCGACGGTTCTCGCATCAGAAATTCATCTCCTCTCCTGTCCTCCTCCAGGTTCTCCTTTTGTTCCTTCTCTGCCGCCGCAGCCGCCGGCTTGTTATTATGTACTGTTTTATTGCCAGGACGTTGCTAAAGTTCGACCCGGTTACTCGCCCCGGTGGGCCGCGCGTTCTCGCGCGCGCAATCCCGGCGCCGCCGAACGATCCGCGCTTCTCCGGGATATATATTCGCGAAGATAACCGAGTGGTACCACTTATCAGAGATCCGTCTCAGAAGGCGTCCCGACAACTTTGCTCGCCCGTGCCGTCCCGTCGTGGAAGAGACGAGAAATTAACTTCGTACTCCGCGAAGTTGGCCAGTCCGCTGGCGCGCACATCTTTTCTGACAGTACGCAGCTCTACATTCTAACGCGGCGGTTATGTAATTACCGGTGCCCACTGACGGCCTGTCCGACAATGAGGAATAGAGCGCAAGGCATGCTGATGCGTCTGTGTGCGATGGTTCGCGCACACGGCTGATCGCGAGCGGCTGATACCGCGCCCCGGGTGTACATGTGAAATCATTTTCCGAGGAAATCCCCTTAACGCGCTAACGTCGCACCTCGCTTAGATCTCCCCCCTTCTTCCCCCTCCCCCCCCCGGATCGATTTTGTTTCGTGTTATGTAATTAAAGTTCGCATTAATTGGCTCCCGGTAATTGATGACAGCGCTTCCGTCTGATGGCGCCCTTTTAAAACACAATGCACCGCAGTATACGCCGCGCGCAATGTACGTCCCGTTATCGCGACGATGTGTGTTTTCTTAATTGCGTATTTAATTGTATCCAGTCGCGCGCGAGTGTGCGAGAGCAGGTTGCGCAAAGAATGCTCGGCTATCTTCGTGATGTCTCCTTTGGAGTTGCCGCCATGCAGATCAGGTGCTTACGAACAATTAAACAGACACCTCTCCCGCGTTATAAATTTGCTCGCTAGGCGAACCTTCGGCGTGCATGCTAATTACAAGCAAACCTAACCGATTTAGCGCGTTGATTGCGCGTAAATCACTAGAGTACACAAACTGACACGTGCTTATGCACGTGAAAATTTACGTCTCACTCACGGCCGCAATTTACGAACATGCACTAAAGAATCCTTGTCTTGGCGCTTTATTTTTTTATTTTTCGTTCTGTCATTTGTGAGGCTCGCCGCGTTTCATCTCGGCGACTCGTCCCGCATCCGCGCGTCACCTAACGGTGACAAATTGTTTTTGGGAGAGATAGCTTGGAAAGGATATGTTGAACAATCCACGGAGGTACCCTTGTTTGCTGGTGTTACATGCGCGGAACAAGTACTTTAGATTAGCAATCACCCGAGTTGGAATTTTACGTTCGAACGTTGGAACTTTTCAACACCCGTATATCCTGAAGGACCATCCGAAGGATATCTGAAAAATCAGTGCATGTTTAACGCACATGGAAGTTAAAATCCTATTCAGCGCATTTAAATGGCACGAAATTCTTAGAACTTGCAAGTTCTAAAACGGATATTTCGACGGAGAGTTAGTAGAACCAAGAATTAAATGGAATCGAAAGAGGCGTTAAATGTGGAATATTGAGGTCAGAAATAATATCAGAATTTAGACTCGGGCGAAATCTGGAGAATAAAGGAGAAGGAAAAACGGACCCTTTTTCTCCGACGAAAAGACCCCCGCCATGTGAATCCAGTTAATTAAAATTGTAGTTATCTTCCGAACAAGAGACGTTCTCTCGGAGTCTCGCGGCTAAGACAGAAGATTGGAACTTACCGGCAATTAGCAACCGCCGACCATCCACACGAGGAGCGAGCGTGACTGGTCGGGTTATTCAGGCCTACGACTAGCTGGCAGAATGGCCAATACCGTCGTGGTACCAGTACCAGTTAGCCATTGCTACATTACCAACATGTGTACGCCAATATATGCAGGTGTCTGCTATCTATATCCGGAGCTCGTGCGCAGGTTTGTCGTGAAGGTGGTCGTCCAAGAGGCACGACAAAGCAGCGAGCGGGAGAGATAGAGAAAGAACGGCGACAAACACATCTGCGGGAGAAAGAAAGAGGAAGGTGGGAGGGAGAGAAAAGTCAGGCAGATCGTAACGGGCTAGAAAGCGGATGCTCGCCGATAAGACTAATTATTGTTGTGGACCAAGTCGTAGGCGGGTATTGGCGCAGAACCATCGTGGAGATAGCGCGCGCGCTCTGCACGGCCACTAATACACCGCACTTCTTTCTAACGTGCACTGGTCCGAGTGAGTCAAGGACAGGAGGAGCAGATATCGGCCGGTAGCATCTTGCCGAGTGTCAAGACTCTCCGGCCGCTTTTAAGCTCGGTACGCTACGCTCCTCGCTCCCGGCGTATCTCACCGGCGGCTACGTCCAGGATATGCAATCCGGTGCAGTTCTTGTTAGCGGCCTGCCAATAGACCCGCACGAACTCCGCGGGCATTTGCATTCTGCCGAGCGTGCGATGTCGGCATTCGATCGATCCCAATCATCGGCGGGATATTTCGAACCGCGGAGTCCGCGATGACCTTTAGCGTTATGGGTGAATTACACCCCGCTAAGAAGCTGTCCCGCGCGAGTATTGATAATAGGCAATCGCTGACCGCCTCGCGACCGCGCGCAGATTGTAGCAAATGAAATCTCTCAGCTTGCTGAATATTCCGCATTCCGAACATTCAGGCAGAGTCGTGACGACTACTTGTGACCGATCTGTCTTACAATGCAATTGCTATAAACGCACTATACGCGATGAGAGATTGGATCAGGGCGCCATGCGTTGCTCCCGACGAAACGAAGCAGCGCTCGTTGAAGTCTCTGACTGGAGACGGAGGTGGCGTGGAGCTACGGTCGTGATTGAAATTTCGAGACGGTGCTGGATTTCGACTGTTTGGCAAACACGAGACAACGGCACGTATAAAAATGAAGAAGTGGAGTTGACCAATGTGCATACAGATGCCACATTTTCTACGGCAGAAGAACAAGAGAAAAGGAGAGAGAGAGAGGGAAAGAATTATCTACTGAGAATTCTGGAATGAATTCCTTTAACCGTGAGACAGTTGCGCTAAATGAATAGCGTACTCATAAATCCCCGAATACCTTACTATACCTATACCTATACTTATACCCTACTATACTTATACTGAGAGACGTCGCACGATTGCACCGGCCCCATCAGAAGGTAAAGTGTTGTAGTCAACAACGTCGATATATCCGCAGCGGACTCGATGATAATGACCCGCGTACATAGCTGGACAAGCGAAGAGAGGGCCGAAAGGGTAAAAGACAGACCACGCTGGTAGCGGGCGGGGCTGCCCGCCGGTGGTCCGCCCGCTCGGTTCCTCGACTTCTCGCATTCCCCTCTTCGATACGCGCCTGGATCCCGAGCGATCCTCCGAGGGTCCTCCTTTTATCTCCTCTCGTCGTCGTCGTCCCGTCGTTCTCTCTTCTCCGTGCACGTACGGCTGGTCCTCCGGCTGGTCCCAACCGGATCGGCCAGCCAGTCGCTTCCATCGAATGGTCCGCGCGAGAGGGCCCCGGAGAGCCGCTCTGCACAGAGACAATGGACAATGGGGACATAAATCTGCGTAATTAGTTGCTGATGCTCCCGCGGATCAATGTGCGATCTCCTTTCTCTCCCTCTTCCGTGGCCTGTCCGCGAACAAACGATCGTTTGGTTGGTCACTCGGCAAAGTAGGACGGTGCTCCTGGTTGTCCCCACCTTCTATGAGGGGAGGTGTGCTGGCCACCTTCCATTTCTCTCTCTCTCTCTCTCTCTCTCTCTCTCTCTTCTCCCTTTATCTTTTCACCCTCTTCTCTCCTCTCCTCTCTCTTCCTGTCTCTTTCTCTCTCGTCGTCCTGTTCGCCGCCGAGGACACGGCACTCCCTTCTTCAAAGAGGATGTGCCGAGAGCAAGATGGCGATCAGGAGGGTTCCGTGTTTGCCCCGAGTGTTCACGTGCGGGCCAGCTTATTTTTGTCGCTCGCTCGAGTGTCATGTGATAATAGCTGAACCGCGAGCTAAACGAGCCTCAGGTTAATTGGACGATACGGCGTGTGAGGTATTTCTCCGAGGGAAAGAAATGGGGCGGCGCGCGACCCCTCACGGAATATCTGTCGACTATCTGAGGTCGGGTCGCGTCCTCCGACGTGCAGTCGCAACGACTATACCGTCGTTCATTTCCAGGGGTTCAAATGGAAACGATTTGATTAAAACTCATAATGCAGATGACGGAACTCCTCGTTCCACCACACAATACCTCGTCGTCGGCGGCGACGACGACGACGACGACGACGGCGACGACGACAACGACGAAGACGACGACGTATCCGACGCAGCAGCGTTGGCGTTTTCTCTTTCTTCCTTTCCCTCTTGGGCGTCGTATTCGTCCTCGTCTTCGTCGTTGTCGTCGTCGTCGTTGCCGTCGCGAAAGGCTGATAAATGAACCGATAGTGCCATTGTGTTACTCGCCATCTAAACCTTTATATCACTCCTAGGTACTTAGCTTCGTCATTTCTCAGTATCTCCACTCCTGGGTCGTACGTTCTTCTCCGTTTTTCCATCAGGATACGGCGGATAGAGCAGAAGCATCTGATTCTAGCATCAATGATTCTTGTGAACAAATAAATTCCGATATCGTCCGCTTTGTTCGAAATCTCATTTTATTTCTTTTTTTCTTTTTATTACAATGCACATCCTGATGTTCATTTGCTTGCCACTGTATGTATGTATGACGACTCGCAAATAGCACGTGACAGCACGCCCTCGTTAGAAGGAATGTGCATGTTGATATGAACAGAGTAGTAGTCTCTTCTATCATAGTTGCGCGTTCGATCGATAACGACTGATCCGTTGGCTTGGCGATTTGTTTCCAGGGGAGGACGGCGTCGAAGGCTCCGCGCCCGGTACGGACCTCCAAGGTGAGGAGGGCGATTGTGTCGACGAGGATGGCCCCATTAGCCCTAGCGAGAGGGGTTGCGCACCCGCTGCGAAGGAAGACGAAGATGCCGAGGGAACGGACGAAGAGGATGACGAGGAGGCATCGCCACCTACGCCACCGCCTTCCGCTACTTCGAGATTAAACCCAACTATTCTAAGAGACACGGGCCCTCCGGACAGGTAAATTTTATGATTACGGCATCTCTCCTCTCTGTACGACTGTATTCCGCATGCAATTTTAACGTAATTGCCGCGACACCTTCCCTCCATTTCTAATTGCTGAGGGAGACAGCATCGCGCCTGAAACAAGGGCACCGGGTCCGCAGAGAATGTGGGAAAAAAATTGGCGTTGAAAATTCGCGACTTCGTCGTCGTCGTCGTCGTCAGATGCGCTAATCAGATGCGTCGGAAGCGCGCGCTCAAATATTGCGCTCGATATCGTCTGGCGGAGAGATTCATTAGTCGGTGCTTGATCCGCGCGGGGGAGGCTTTTTATAATAAAGAGCTTAAATGATCGCGCGAGGCGCGCCGACGCGACGTCGCGACCTTTGATGTTCACCGTCGTCGGGCGCCCCTCGTGTGTACACGGGACTTGTCGTTATTTGAGAGCAACAAATCGTCACGGGCATCTCTCGTGCATGCGTGTATGCTCGAGGTAAGCGTCGGCGGTAGGGTTAAGCGGTAGTGCGGTGCGCGAGAGCGAGCGAACGAGGCTCGGAGAGGGATAAATAAGCCGGTGTCAGAGTTGATATCGGTGGCTGCCGCGCGCGACGTCACACGGCTAATAGAGATAGGCACGTGTTACACATCGGCCCAACACCAACGACCCCACTAGCACAGTACTGCCTACTCCTCTAACCAGGGGTGGCGGTGGTGGCTCCCGCCTCTCTACACCCGCGCCGCGCCGCGCCGTCCCGCCAGCCCCCAAAAACTTCCCCTGCATGCGTGGCAGCGGCCCCTTTCATCTCGCGGCACGCATTCGGCATTCAGTCAGGACAGTCAGTTACGAGCGAGCCGTCGACAGTTCTGGAACGCCGCTGCGTTGCGTTGCGCTGCGCCGCGCCGTGCCGTGCCACGCCGCGCATCGAGAGACAGAGAGACATAGACAGAGAGAGAGAGAGAGAGAGAGAGAGAGAGAGAGAGAGAGAGAGAGAGAGAGAGAGAGAGAGAGAGAGAGAGAGAGAGAGAGAGAGAGAGAGAGAGAGAGAGAGAGAGAGAGAGAGAGAGAGAGAGAGAGAGAGAGAGAGAGAGAGAGAGAGAGAGAGAGAGAGAGAGAGAGAGAGAGAGAGAGAGAGAGAGAGAGAGAGAGAGAGAGAGAGAGAGAGAGAGAGAGAGAGAGAGAGAGAGAGAGAGAGAGAGAGAGAGAGAGAGAGAGAGAGAGAGAGAGAGAGAGAGAGAGAGAGAGAGAGAGAGAGAGAGAGAGAGAGAGAGAGAGAGAGAGAGAGAGAGAGAGAGAGAGAGAGAGAGAGAGAGAGAGAGAGAGAGAGAGAAAGAGAGAAGGGGGAGAGGCAGCAAGCCGCCCGCACAATAGCCCCGCGTCGGGACTCTAATCGTTCCGGCCACGTGCTCCCTTTCGATAGTCGATCTTCTCGCGCGGTTGATGACGTTCCGACAGGTATCGATCGCTTCTGTACATCGGCGGCTTTGAGAACGAGCCGCGTACCGTTTTTGCCGACGAGCCGGATGACTAACGTTTGCCGCCGCCGCCGTCACCACCGCCGCCGCCGCCGCTGCCGCCGCCGCCGCCGCCGCCGTCGCGGATAATTAATCGTAATTTGTCACGACGGAGGCCCGTTATACCTCGCGCGCGCATTATCGTCGCGTCGTATTCGAGCATTCGCGACGTTGTTCGGGGAAAGAGAGAAGGAGAAGCTCGCACGAGGACCGGTGTGAACAGAGCGCGCGCAGAGCCGCGCGCGACAAATAATTTATCGCAAAGTGTGTTTTCGTTCTCGTTGTCGATATGGGCGGTAACATTCTGTCCGGCGTTTCGTCTGTTGTGCGTGCATCTGTCGCGTATATTTGCACGGGGTTGTACGTTCCATGCATAGTGCGTGTTTCACGTGCGTGCGCGCGTGCGCTCGCAGCGACAGACGTTTCTCAAGCGTGAATTATCCATCGACCGTTACCATCGCGCCAACACGCCAACGTTCGCAGGCTCTATCTATCACGCGAGCCTTTTCTTCCGCTCACCGCCGCCAATGATTCCGGGTATTCGTCGTTTCCATCATACGCGCCGCGCGCACGGCGAAAGCTGTTTGCATAGTAATTCCCGTGGCGGATGGTTATGAAATATTAACGTCACCGGCCGTCACCTGCGTTATGTCGACGCTCGCGGATCGGTTACAAGAAAATTATTGCACGATTATCATGATTAACGATCACTGTCCCGGCTCACAAGCTCCTTCGCGCTTCGGCGTTTCGCACTTTCCACCAAACTCGGATAACTCGCGTCCGCGCGTCTCAGAATCTGCGGGAGACCCTCGCGGAAGAAGAGACGCGGAGATTACAGCGCCCGGTGTCCTTTGTAATTTCAGGGAGCCAATGAGTCCGCGCTGTCCCTCGAGAGATTCTCGGGAATCGTCCGGTCCGGCGACCGGAAGCCCTCTACCACCCGCTACCAGGAGCAGCGCGAGCCCAGTCAGTCCAAGTAGTATCGTGCCTCTACCCCTTGGAACTCACTCCCTGCTACCACCCCACTCTGCAGCGGTCATGGCGGCGTATCTACAACAGACCCATCAGCGCCTCCTCCTCGGCCATTCACCCTTATCGCGCGGCTCGGTGTCTCCGCTGGTTTCCTCCTCGTGTTCACCACCGGCCGCGACCCCCGGTCTCTTGGTGTCGCCCACCAGCGTCGGGGAGATCTCGCCGTCAGCGACGCCTCTGCCAGCTGTGCTGGACTTCAGCACGAGAAAAGCGTCTTCCACCGAGGAGGACGAGGAAGAGCAGATATTGAACCTCAGTAAACCGCCTACACCGTCCTCTTCGACGGAGACGAACAATGGCCCGTTGGATCTCTCGGTACCGAGCAGGAAACGACCCGGACCAGAGGACTCACCGCCGCCACCGCCGCGCAAGTCATCGAGACTGACCTCTACGACGAGTTCCGCGAGCCATCAGGAGACGGTTCCAGGAATTACGCCATCCAGCTTCGGCAGACCACCCGTGGTGTCGCCTTGGACGTCGCCGGTAGTAGCCTCGCATTTCCCGTATTTCGCTGCGGCGGTAGCGGCAGCGGCTACTAGTCAGCAGCAACTCTCGCCGAAGAGCACCACCGGTGTGGTAGATCATCATCAGCTGTGGAACGGCAAGATGAAGCCGCCGGCGGCACTGGAGAAGCCGTACCAGCCGAGCGAGGCCACGAAGGCGCTCGAGAAGATGAGCGAACTCAGCAAACTGGGTGGCGAGGATCTGTTCAGGTCGTCCTCCGGAGGGAGTAGCTCCGCAACGGGCACCAGCACGCCGGCGACGACGTCCAGCAGCCGTCACAGCGCTTGGCAGTCTCACTGGCTGAACAAGGGAGCCGACCAAGCCAAGGACGTTCTCAAGTGTGTCTGGTGCAAGCAGAGTTTCCCGACTCTAGCCGCCATGACGGCGCACATGAAAGAAGCGAAACACTGCGGCGTCAATATGCCGGTACCGCCGCCCGCACCGGGGCTTCACTCGCAGCAGACGACCATGCCGAGCATACCGCCGCCTCAGCAACCGCATCAACCGCCGACCTCCGCCAGCAACGCCGGCAACAACAGCTCCGCCACACCCAGCAGCAAGCAAAGCCCATCTGACTTGAATCTCTTGATCAAGGAAACGATGCCGTTGCCGCGCAAGCTCGTGCGAGGCCAAGACGTCTGGCTGGGTAAGGGTGCCGAACAAACGCGGCAGATACTCAAGTGCATGTGGTGCGGACAGAGCTTCCGTTCGCTCGCCGAGATGACCTCGCATATGCAGCAGACGCAGCACTACACGAACATCATCTCCCAGGAGCAGATAATATCGTGGAAATCGTCCGACGAGGGCAAAGGTGGCGGCAACACCACCGGCTCAGCGGGAGGTGGCGCCGGAGGTGTCGCTGGTGGAGGAAGCAACGTGGGAGTGCAGCCTGGCGGCGGTTCCGGTCCTCATGGAGGAAACGGTCCCGGTGGCCCCGGTGGCGCCACCAGCAGTCACGTGAGCGCAGTGTTGACGTGTAAGGTTTGCGACCAGGCGTTCAGCTCTCTCAAGGAGCTGAGCAACCACATGGTCAAGAACTCGCATTACAAAGAACACATAATGCGCTCCATCACCGAGAGCGGCGGACGCCGGCGACAGACGCGCGAGAAGCGAAAAAAGTCACTGCCCGTGAGGAAGCTGCTGGAGCTGGAGCGTGCCCAGAACGAGTTCAAGAACGGCGACGCCGCCACCAGTCTGACTCATAGCCTCGGTAAGCACGCCGGCAGGATTACCTGCGAGAAATGCGGTGAGAAGATCGAGACTCCCATCTTTGTCGAGCATATACGTCAGTGCATTGGCGCAGGCACGGTGGGTATCAATCAGCGGAACTTCCTGAAGAACGCGCTCATGTCCAACCACTTGCCGGCGACGTTACCGCCAAGTGAAAGCGGCCGCAAGAGCGTCAACGAGGAGACATCCTCGATATCCTCGAGGCACCACCGATCTCCGTCCTCGGCGAGCGACGCGACCACACCGGGCAAAGATACCCCCACACCGAACACCAACGAGACCACAGCGCCGATCGGCACCTCGCCTTCCGTTCTGAATGCCATCGAGAAGCTTATCGAGAAGAGTTTCGACTCTCGCGTGAGACACGGCACGCCTGGTCTGCACCACGCTCAACCCGGCGCACCTATGGGCACCAGCATCCTCAAGCGTTTAGGCATCGACGAGAGCGTAGACTACACGAAACCTTTGGTAGATCCGCAGACGATGAATCTACTCCGGTCTTACCAGCAACAGCAGCATCAACAGCAGCATTACAATGCGAACGCCGCGGCGAGGAGGGAACGGAGCGGCAGCGAGTCCAGTTCAATATCGGAACGGGGAAGCGGCAGGACGGACACTATGACACCGGAGAGACGCCTGGATCTGTCCGCCGCGAGCCACGACAGACACTCGAGTTCCCTGTCACATCATCATCGCGTCACGCCCGAGAAGCAGACCGCCCCATTACCTAGTCGCCATCATCAAACCACGGAGGAGTCCGGGGACGAGGAGTCGTCCACTGTAGTAGTGAAGAAAGAACCGCGGGACGAAGAGACTGAGGAGAGAGGCGGGAATGAGGAGGAGCAACAGCAGCAGTCCACGAGAGAGGTGTTCGTGAAGAAGGAGATAGTAGATGACTGCAGGGACGAAGAGGATCAGAGTTCCTACAATCACCGACGGAGCAGCAGCCTCCACGAAACAACCGAGGACGGGCGAGAGGTTCTCTCGCCGCGTATGAATCCACCCACACCGCGGCCGACCAGCCAAGTGGAGCAGGTGGCGCGTAGCCCCTGCAGGAACAGCACGAGCAGTCCTACCAGCAGCGACCGATCGGTCACGCCACGGGGTACGCCCGACACCAAGGCGTCCAGCAGCCTCGGCGCGCTCTCTTCCATGTTCGACAGTCTGTCGGGTGGCGGTGGCGGAGGTAGTGGGAGCAATGTTGACTCGCAGGGACGCAAGACCAGCAGCCATCCTCTCGCGGCGTTGCAGAAACTGTGCGACAAGACAGAAACACGAGGGGCCAGCGCGAGTGGCGCTTCAAGATCCTCAGGTGCTTCCGCGACCACCATCGGGCCAAGTAGCGGCCGTGACACAGTGGGAGTGACTGGTCCTGGTCCCGGGCCCACGCCGGGTGCTATCTTGGCCTTCAGCTGGGCCTGCAACGACGCCGTCGTCACAGCGGACTCCATCATGAAGTGCGCCTTTTGCGACACGCCCTTCATCTCAAAAGGCGCGTACAGGCATCACTTGTCCAAGATGCACTTCGTCAAGGACGGTGTGATCCCCGACCCCTTGACCATCGGCAGATCGGCGGCAGCGGCCGCAGCCGCTGCCGCCGCGGCGGTCTCCCAGGGCACTTCCGGCGGCCCAAGTCGCAATTCCTCGTCGCCGCCAACGTCGCAGCGCAACAAATCGCCGCCATTGTCGCAGGCGAACGGCAGCCCGTCGCAGTCAGCGGCCTCTCCCCTCGAAGAGAGCCCGCACTCCAAATTTCTCAAGTATACGGAGCTGGCGAAGCAATTGTCCAGCAAGTACGTATAGTCCGAGCCCCGTAAGTAGCGGTGCCACTTGTACATAAGTGTATCTATACTGTAACGACTGTAACTAGCGATGTGGTTGGAAATTTTGACCCCTTCCCCGCGAACACCGCCGCGCCGGACGACGTCGTCGCGCATCCGACGTCTTCGGATTTATGCTTAAAGAGGCTGTGTCGTGGCTGTACCGGTGCCGGGACGAAGATCCGACGAATAGGTAATACGGGATATGCTCTCCGATGCCGAACCAGAGAAGGGGGGGGAAGTTCGTTGAGGTCTGCAAACGTATAACTGATACTTTTTCCGATTATCCTTTAACGAACACATTCGGGAGAGATCGCGTTCTATTCGCGCATTATTGCTGCTCGTGCTGAACGAGATTGATCGTATCTTGTCGTTCGTAGTATTTATCGTCAATTTTCTTACGCAGTCGTACAATAGTGGGTGCGCACTGCAAACATCCCTTGGAACCTATGCGGAAAGAGGCACGCGAAGTTCGACGCGTAAACTCGACGCTGAAGGACGTTTCGCAAGTTGCGGAAATATCGGCTTGCGCGATAAGTAACTTGAGGCGAATGAGGCGCGATATTGTATTTTTGTGTTGTTGTAATTTGTCACGAAACGCAGTGTGCGCGTGAAGGTACACAAAAGATCATAAGTCAGAATTATACTCCATGAAATTATATCATACATAACAATACAATAATCGCCGCTTCATTTTAGCCGCAAAATTCGAAGCCACTTGTCACGCAAGCCTATACTTGACGGGACGGTTCCGCTGAATAACAAAACCATTACAGCCGATAAGTGTGACCTCCGACACTTTGCCCAAAACCTCTTCCGAAATCGATGTCTACCGAGGGAGATCGATCTGTCAGGCTTCGCGTGTCTCGTCTCTGTGTTCACTCGCTTTGATGAAGAATACGAAGTATATATGCTAATCATATGTTGGCAGCCGTAACTCACCGCTACTAAGCGTCAAGCCTCGCCACCGCACTCTTTCAGCCTAAATGTGGATACCTTCGTCAAAAAGACTTCGCTGTTGCGACTATATGATTATAGTAAAGGATTTGGTTCATTCGCGGAGTAATTGCAAACGCGCGCGATGCAACACGCGGCTCCTTTTCCATTTTCGGTGATCATTTTGGTCTGTCACATCGAGGACGCGTCTTATCATTCCTGGGTCGGCGACGCGATTAGCGTGCGCGTTCGACCGGTCGAAAACGCAAAATCTCTACATTTCGGAGAGAGGCGAACTACACAATATTGTTTTGTATACACCTCTCTTGTTGTTTCTTTTCTTTTTGTTTTATATCGATCCCCTCTCTTCTTTTTTTTTTTTTAACCACTTACTCCGTTTTTAGTTGTTACAAGAGGATTGTACTTTAGAGTAGACCATGCGCGCGCGTAATCGTTTCGAATGTTTCCCGTTTGTCTTCTTTTTTCTTCTTCTATCCGCTACAGATCGCGTGCAATGTGTGGGAAACCTCGCGAGAGGGTTTCCCGCTTTCTCGGAGAATTCTTCCTCGGTCGCAATCGCTATGGGAATAAGAGTCTAAGGCAGGAATTCGCGCGCAACTTCGTACAATCGACCTTTCGTATCGTTAGCGGATTTTTCCGCCTACCGTTGTTCTTCCCTTTCGTTCCTTTTTTTATCACTTTATCCACGTGTCACTTTTCTTCTGTCGGCATATACGAATGAACAAATTGTCCCATTGAATCCGACTTTCTTTTATGCCCAAGAAACGTGAGAGGGTGTGACGATAATGTGGGTGTTGAACGAGCGTTAATTAAATTGTGATGCCACCATATCTCGCGGCACTGCTGAGTCACGGGGCTCGGCACGCGGCCAAGTTTGTGATTTTATAAATACTTAAGGACGTTTACGACGTGAGATGAGGGAGATCGCGTGAGATGGAGTAAGGAAACTGCAAAAATCGGTTAGATCAGAGAGAAGGAGAAAGAGGGGGAGGAGAGAAAGAGAAAATGAGAGAAAGAGAGATTGGGAGAGGAAGTTGGAGAAGAGAAAAAAAAAAGAGAGTACGATGAAGAGAGAGTGAGAGAGAGAGAGAGAGAGAGCTAGAGAGAGTGGAAGCGAGACGTGAGGAGAAAGCTTGCCTATCACTTGTCGTAAGATCGTCACCATGTATACCTTTAGATCGTAAGGTCGTAGTTTATTAGCGCATAGGATAGGCTAGGGTTCGACCCTGTATAGGAATCTCTTTGTTGATACTTATTACTACGAAAAATTGGTGAGTTTGCTCGCGGAGACGGACGAGAGCCGCCTCGGAGAGCGATACGACTGCTGCGAATTGAGGGTATGGAGATACACGAGCTAGTGTAGAAGCGACAAGAGCCGAAGGATGCGGAGATGCGGTGCAATAGCGAGGCTCGCGATTAATTGAATAAGTATGCGCGAGTCAAACGCGTGTATGAGAGATTGGAGTCTGAGAGAGAGAGAGAGAGTGTGTGTGTATGTGCGAGAGCGAAAGAACGAGAACGAGTGAGAGCGCGAGAGAGAGAGAAAGGGAGAGAGAGAGAGAGAGAGAGAGAGAGAGAGAACGAGTGATAGAGAGAGAACGAGTGAGTGAGTGAACGAGCGAAAGAATTGTGCGTCGTCGAAGGAACGCAGATTTTCTCGACGTAACGTACGTGTAGACCATTGTAAATTTTCTTTGTTCAAATAATATTTATTGCGCCAGGAGCGAGCCAACGCGTCATTTTACGTGTAAAATATTGTCATTATTATCACTCGGATTATCGCGAATACTGTGTATATTGATTATAATTACAATTATTGTATTATGATGATGCGCGTGGCGGAGAATGCGGTGATAAATGCGAAGCATCGGGCGTGACTGGATGTGAGTACGAATGTTACGACGACAGGAGTGAAAGAGCAGGAGAAAATGCGCGAGAGAGTCGAGAGACAGAAAAATGGGGTGACAGTTTTGAGAAAGAGTATGAGAGAGACAGAGCGAAAGAGAGAGAATGAGCAAGAAAGAATACTCGCGAGAGATCGGGACAGTCGAGACACAGGTGGGAAAGATTGAGCAGCTACGTACGGTCCTTAACAAGGAAGGCCGGAAAAGAACGGAACATACTTGTATACGTATTTCTGTAAACTCTAATTCTTCCATCGCGAACTTTAAAAGTATTTATCGACATATAATAATAATATTAATATTATTATTGTAATTATATACGACTGCTGGGGAAGAGTGTGACGAACGTAACGCGAGACGATTACGTGGCTGCGACGAATACGACACACACAGGACACACACGCGCACGCGCGCGCGGACACATGTACACGCCATAAAGAGCATACACACATACACGCACGCACACACATACGACACATTGTCGCGGTGACACTCGAGGAAAGGAACAGCCAGCCGTGCGAATGAGATACGCTCGAAACGTACCTACCTACTTACAAACACGCAACCACAAAGATATGCATCATGTATACGCGAATCTTCAAACCATTTTACCAGATTTGTCATTATTTAATTATTTCGGTTGTATTTTAAAATGCAATTAAAGCTCAAATAAATATATATGTTATAAACTAAGGACATGTGCTCTTGTGTGTTCATTCGCGCCTGCTCCCTTTTCATCCCTTATCCGAAAACGAGATTCGAGCACTGGTGTAATCTCGTTCCCCTGCCCTCCGCCCTCTATCCTCTATCCAACGCCTGCTGACTTAGCCTGTAAGGTAACCGACGCGAGACGTGCTCACGGCGAACGACATCGCATTTTGCATATTTCAGGAGAGGAGACAGCAGAGTCACCATCTCGCGAGTCTCGGTTAATTCTTATTAATAATCCGAGTCCACGGTCGACGAGCAAGAGCGTCGGGCGCGCGTACTCACCGCGTAAGTGCGCCGACTCGGAACAATTTGTCACCGAACGCGTCTCTGAACGGGCGAGCAGCGACGCGCTCGCGCTCGTTAAGAGTGTCCCCGACTAATAGCACAAACTCTACGCTATCGACGCGCGATCGTTAAGCGCGAAACCACTTTTCGCTTTCTTTCGACGGATGCCTGCATTAATTAGAAATACCGGTATTCGTCTGCCCCGCACCGTGCGCGCGGCTTATCTCGCTGCCTCTTCGCGGAGATGGCACTCGAAATTTACGCCCGCGAACTCGTCGCAGAGAAAGAGAAAGAGAGGGAGAGAGAGAGAGAGAGAAATCCACAGAATCCTTAATATAGCGGGGAGTCCAGAGTAGTACGCGCGTGTACGCTCGCTAATTCGGTGCCATACAATACCGCATCGAATGTACCGCATCGGTATCAAACTCACCCCCGCGTATGTTAGCCGCAAAGAATAGACACGGCCGGCGGATAAACTAGATAAACCGGCGACTCTGTACGCCACATTACGAGCGCACGATTTCGCTTATCAGCCGGGAGACGTTCCGCGAGATATCATCTCCCTCAAGGCCGCCGCTCGCCTTCGGACCCTCCGTTGAATCCAACGAATTCCCCGATCGTCCCGCCCGCCTCTCCGCTCCTCCTGCTCCTCCTCTTCCTCCTCCACCAAGTTCGCTCCTTCTCACCCCGTCTCACCCACGCTAGGTGGATTCGCGCGTCGTCCTCTCGTCGTTCTTTTCTCTCCTCCTTTTACTTCTTCTTTCACCATTTGCCGTGCATAATGACGACTTGGAGTCGCTAGATGGTGGTCGTCGGCCAGCAAATCACGGTGAAGGTCGGTCCGCTGAAGGAGCCGAAGGGACAACGGCGACAACACCGAGGGGAACATCGCGCGCGGAGACGGCGGGCGAAGGGAGGAGCGGGGCAGGCGGGAGGTAAATAGGGGGAAGAGAGAGAGAGAGAGAGAGAGAGCCGCAGAAACCGGTCGGCCACTACTCGTCCTCTTCATAAGAGATACGCCGCATGCCGTAGATACGCGGATACTTTTATTTTAACTGTAATGCGCTAATGAATTGATACAGCGCCGAGCGGCTCCCTCGCGCGCCCCGCGCGTCTCCGTCCCTCCCCACGCTTATTCCGCAAGGGTGGCTCTCGCCGGCAGTGATGCCGGAACGGACCCTCCTCCTTGCCCCCCTCCCGCGCGAACCATTCTGGAACATCGGCTCGAATTACGAACGATTAGTTTCGGGATAGAGCGATTTTTCTAACGGCCACGCGAAACGTACGTATCCGCGGAACATTTTCCGAATGCGCGCCACACGGCGCGCTGACCTGGTTTCGATTTCCTCGTGCGCGAGATAAATTTAAATTATATAATTTAATATAACGAAATACGATATATAATGTTAAAACATAATGCAGAGGAGAAGGTAGAATATGAGATGGGATGGGGGAAATTTGAGACACCGCGATGTAATTTCGACTCCCCCCTCTCCCTCGCTTTTTTTTTGCAGAAAAATACGGAAATTGCGAACGCGCGATCGCGTGGTCCGCGCGCGTACGATTCGTGTTTACGTCATCGGAGCGCGCGTAAAATGCAAAACGCTGCGGGTGTAACTATCATAAAATTAAACGGTCGATTTTACCGTTCGTTCGAAAAACGTAATGAAGCCGCTTGCCCCGCCTCGCGCTCCCATCCCCTTGATTAACGCGCGCGAAATGTGACACACTAGGTAGACGCGGGTCGGTGATTCATCGATACTGATGAAATCACATTGAAGGAAGAATTTACGATCCGCTGTTTGTCGAAATTCGTAGGTAAAGCCGCGGGAGGGAGCGAGAAAGGGGCAGGAGGAGACGGAACGGAGGACTCAAGAGCGGAGGCCGTAGGTCGGCTTGCGAGGAAAAGCGTAAAGGAGGATTTGTGTAGGGCTGGCAAGAGAGGGAGTCGCGATGAGACCAGCGAAATCCGAGAGAACGAGAGCGGAGCGGAGCGGGGCCAAGACGGATGGGTAACGGTAACGATAAAGAATTTAAATCTTGCTCTATCTTAGCGAGCGACCAATAAATCCTCGATAAGGCCAACCCTCGATTCCACGAGGAGTCGGGCTATTAAAGCGGCCGCGAGAGAGCGCGCTCGATCGGCGTAAGTCGCCCGTTAACGCCGCGCCGCGGTCAACGGCGTGTAATTGCTCAAGCGTGTAATGACCGACGCGCGGATCGGACGTCTCGGTCTGAAAGAAGACGGCAATTTCGCGGCCACGTAAAACGTTCGTGTGAGCCGATAATGCGCAACGCCGGAAAGAACGACGGTTATCGTCGGGCGTGCGTACGCGCGCGCGCGCGCGCAATTGCGCGCGAAGATAGCCCGCGATGTATACTGTAACAAAAACCGTCGATCGAGCGTGCACGCTCCTGGTAATCGCCAGTGCATTCAATTCGAATCGGTGCATCGCCTCTGATTTCCCTATCTAAATCGCCGGGTGCATCAGCCGGCGCATCAATTGGGCGACGTTATCGTAAACATAGAACGTACATATACGCCTGATCGGCGCGCTCGGGCTCGATCGACCATTCGAATAATAATTACGAAGCGACCTCTCTCTCCCTCTCTTTCCCTCTCGCTCTTCAGTTTGGAATCTGCGGGGCTGGTAGGAAGGAACAAGTCACCGATTCGAGAAGGAAAACGATGAAGAAGTGCCGCGCAAGAAACGGGAGAAGAGAGACGAAAAACGGAGTAGAGGTGCGTAAGACAGAAGAGAACGTGAGGAGGGGCGACAGTCCGTGGGGACAGGTGGGCGAGGAGAGGATAACTGATGAAGAGGGGGAAAGGGAAAGGGAGGGAGGGAAGAGGGCTTACGGACCTCACCTACCTATTGCCCGGGGCCGGTAATGAATTCGTCTAATGGGTCGTAAAGAATGCGATCTTATGGAGCGGAGAGGATAAAATAAAACATCGCCGGAGAGGCTACCGATTCTCGAACGGCCCTTAAACTAACCCTCGCCTCGAAGAAACGAGCCCCTCACCTCTCCCGACGGTATTTAAACGCTACCGTCGATACACATCGCGTCGATGAGGACTACCGTGGAACGTGGGAGGGAGACCTGCCGTGTGCTGACGCGATATTCCCGGGGAAAAGCGCGCGTATCGGTACAGACCAACACACGTGGAAAGTGGTTTCGATTCCGCGCACTGGATCGCGACGAACGGTTTGCGCGAGAGCATTACGCGTTAATCGACGAGAATTTTCGTCGACTGAAATAATCTCACCAAATAATGAAGTTTACTTCTTCAAAATGACTGCAGTTTCTTCCTTAAATAATCACAGCTATAGATTGCTTTTCTCATCTCATTGTTGAGGAATTTCTTGAGGAATTTTGGAAAGTAAAACGGATGATATATCAAATTTTCATCTGTACTAGCTAAAAACGCCTCGAATTATTCAGATTTCATGGTAGTCTATATTTCCCGCAATGTTCTAGAGAATAACTATGCAACATTTGCTCCAGATCGGTCAAAGGGTTTAGAAATGTATAAAGAACATGCAGACAGACGTTATATTTGTACAGTCGAGACGAAAAACAATAAAATAGTTTCAGCAAGTCAAAAGGAATTTTTGATACTACGAGTCTTTTTCGAGCATGTCTCTTGAAGTGTTAATCTTCTACTGTCCACTGCGACTCTTAAATCACAATCCAGTTTCATCATTATTTATTTCCAATATAAATATTGTTCCTGTCTTGACCGATGTGACGTAAAAGTCATAATATAGCTGCCTTTATTTAATATGTTGGCAGCGACAGTGACTATAGATTCACAAACCTATTTTGAGAAAACAAAAAATTAAAAAAGTAAAATTTAATCTTATATGTGTTGAGTGCATTAGTTTTAAACAGCATATATACATGAAAAATATTTTAAACATGAGAAATTAATTTGGGCAGTAGAGAGTTAATTATTAATGAAACTTTGATGTGAATGATCATACATGATGATTAATAATTGATTTCATTAGTGGATTAAATTATTCGCGATTACGCGCACACATGACGATTGATTAATTCTGATATGATCGATTTGCCGATTATTTTAGCCAAAGGTGATTTTCATCACCTTTAACCAATAGCCAGCATTGGCGAAAACTGATGGAAAAGCAACTCGCTCGTTAAAACAACAGGCGACTCTTTCCTTCTCACCGTACAAAATTATCCCACTGAGAACCACTGGCGAGGGATCGAGGGATCGTTGACGATATCGAAATCGGTAATTCCCCGACGATTGGCCCGCCGATGAACCCGCGCTGGTCACAGAGAGAGGACCCCTTTCCTCTCCGCTCGGGAGAGTCTGGCTTCTTCCTTTCACCGATACCCTCGCGCGTCTTCTCGCTGCGGCCTTCCCGCGCGATCTCCCCCTTCGCCCTCCGCAGCGCAATCCGCATCCGCGTAAGCGCAGTTCGTCTTGAACACGTCCCGACGTTTCTGTTCTTTATGTGCACCACGCCAAGAGCTATGGGGATCCCTAGTTACTATCTATACGGTCGGTGACTTCTCTTTCCCTTACTCTTTCCCCATGTTCACAAGCACCACCGTCCTTGCCGTGTCCCTTTCCGCCACCGATGGGTATATATGGGTACCGGATATCCATCGGAGTCCAACGACCCCCCTCGACCCCCTCCTCTCTCTCTCTCTCTCTCTGTCTCTCGTTCGCCCCAGCGCACACACATACTCTCATTCTCTCTATCCCTCTCTCTTTCTCTCTATCTCTTTACCGTGGCCGACCGCCTCTCCCTAAGCATTCGCAATGTTCGAAAGCGAGAGCAGAGGCATTAGAGAGCCACCAAAAACCAGGAGAGATCCGACGATAGCCCAAGATTTGTAGCGGTCGTGGCCGGCCGATAACCAGCGCGCTGCTTGTCCGTGTGCGCGAAGGACCGTTCATTCCATACCCACTTCATGCCCGGCCACGTCGATGACATCGGGGCTTAATCCTCGCCTAGTGGTCATCCTATAATACGTAGTTATGTCGGAGGGGGATCGACGAGTATCCGCGGCCGATGGCGCGCCCGGGTCTCGTCCTTGCGAGTGCTGTTAATAGGCGCATGTGGCGCGCCCAGGAAAATATCCCGGGGAGAGGAGGAGGGGCACAAGAGCCACGCAAGAGACAATGCGTATCTCCGTGCGTCTGATTTCAAGGGAATTTCTCGAGGCGCTCTCCCGCCTCGATTTTTATCACGACGCGGGTTTTCACAACACGCCCGGCGCGAAATTCACGCGACAGCTTCACGGAAGCCGTCCCGCCGGCCGGCCATCTGCATATCGATAGCCGGCCGCACGTTTATTACCTGCTCTCTCTCTCTCTTTCTCTTTCTCTACACTTCTCTGTGCCTCTCTCTCTCCCTCTCTGCACGCAGAGCAATATGACAAAATTGTCGCTTCGGCAGGCCGATGCGACTTCAAGGCTCGCGCATCGAGCAGCGCTCTCGAGTGGACCCAGGTGTTTTTTTCAGCGGCTACGTCCTTCGAGGTGGCTGCGCGCAAGGATTTTAATCCTGTTACTACGTGACTCCGGCGGCGGATGATGAAGATGTCAGTTGGCCAAGAACGCGTGGGAGAGCCAGCTGGATATGCCGCGCCTGGCGGCCGGTGGGTGTTCGCACTCTCGTTCCGCGCGCGCACCAAGTTTTCTGCCCGCTTCTTCTCGCTCCTCTCTCCGTCCTCGCCCGCCCGCCTTCCCCTTGTCACCTTTCTTTGGCCGCCCTTGTCCACCATCCCGCCCCGCTCCTCTATCTCTCCTCCTCCTCCTCCTCCTCGCTCTCTCCCCCCTTCCTCCCGCGCCCGTTTCTATCTCTCGGCTCTCCGGCTCTTTTTTGCTTCTCGTTCCCTCCTCGTCTCGTTCCAATTTAGTTTCGTAAGATACGCGCGATCTGTACATCTACTTTACGACGGTCGCACGTGCATACTAAGAGGGGCCCCCGCAAAAAGAAGTTGCGCTTAAGGGTAAGGCGCGCCTGATCAGGTAAGCTACTATCTGAGTAAGACGCGACTCTGCCTCGTTACATTTGTTCCTCACTTTACACGAGCCTTGCGTACCGTGAACAACAGGCTTAAGTTCACGTCGCAATAATAAAAATTCCCCAACGACGCATACGCCGCGGAATCGCGCGTGGCATTTGCATTTCAGATTAGCGAATTTTACGTCGCGAGCTGCCGCGCGAGCGCGCGCGCGCGCACGCCTCCTTATATCATACGCGTCGGGTGAGCGAGATCGATTGATCGATCGATTGACCGGCAGAACTGCTTCGAAATTTCCGCGGGAAAAGCGAGTCCCATTTGCCTCGACCGGGACACAGCGTGCAGATATCGATAAAAAAATAATGATCGGCCAAAGCGAGAGAAGTACAGAGGATTGCATATATGCCCAGCCATTCCTTAGCCATATTCTAATCGAGAGTTACTAAAAACTTTCGACCATTCGTTTCTGAATAGTCAAGAGTCGTAATTGTTGATTATTAAAGAATATTGCAGTATTCACTTTTAAGTAAATACTGTACCTCTCTTCAGGAGCTGTAACATAGCGAGAATAGTGCTTTCATCGTTATCCATGCTTTATGATTATGTTGCCATTAATGTCAGTATTACGCGTAACACGTGAGCGAATAACCGTAATTATAAACGCAAACAAAACGTCAAACTGTCCAAGTGTCGCAGTTGCTTGACACTGTCTCTTCGAACAATCAACAGTCACGACTCTGGATTGCATTTTAAAACGCCCTTTTCGTTGAAAATTTAATTCAATACCTATACGTTACACATAGAATATCGAAAAGCAACTCTCGATCAGAATACACATAAATTGCTAGGCATATATGCAATCCCCGTACTCGTAGCGTGATATCATGCCGAGAGCTGCGAGAAAAGAAGAGCAACGAGGAGGAGGGGAGGTCCTTTGTTTGGGGCAAACGATAAAATCGTTTTCGAACGATCGGTCCGGCCGGGCAAAAGAAGAGAGGCGAGAAAAAAAGGAGGATCTCGTGTGGGCAGTGATTAACGGCGCTTTACGCTTTGCGCCTGTCGGTGCGTCGCCTCGTCAGATATTCGGGTTAGCATAACATCGTAAAGTACCGCGGCGTAAGCACAGAGAGCGCACGACGAGCACTTTGCGCGTTATCCGTGAGCTACGCGCGCCTTCCACATCAAGCGCGAGATCGAAAATCGCGGCGCTGTTCGCTGTAAATAAATAGCCGGCTGACGACCTCGCAACTTCTCTTTCGTTAAACATTTGCGTTGGCACCGGCGCGGAATTCATCGCGGACGCCTCCTCGCGTCGAACTTGCAAGAAACTTGCGGCAAAATAAACGCGTGCAGCGCTACGCTCCGCGATCGCTGTCTGACCGCAAAGTGCCGCCGCACAATAATTGAGACGCGGCCCCCATCGTGTTTTAATCCTCCTTGTGCTCGCAATAACTCGCGGATATCAACTCTGCGAGTGAGAAAGCGCAAATTCGCTAACACAATTTGGTTTGGAATAATTACAATGATCTCACGGTCCTTGATAATCTCTGCATTTCTTGGAATGGGATTTCACACGAAAGGTAGAGACCATCGAGTCACTCGAATTCAATATTAGGCATTAATATCAATAAGATTTTTTTTCACTAAAATAATCGGCAAATCAGCAAGGAAAATTAATTAATCGTTGTATAAAAAATTTACGAATAATTTCACCAATTGATGAAATTGATTATTGACCAAATATTTTGGTATAATCGATTATATACCGATTAATAATTAATTTCATCAATCGATTCGTATCGATTCTGGCGTGGATTCCACATGAGCGGATGTTTCGAGTGAAAATAATTTTCATTCGATGATATTAGTCGACAAAAATTTTCTTGGACCCAAATAATTGGCAAGTCTCCAATCAAAATTAATCGATCGTCATACATGTAGTCATGAATAATGTAAACGACTGATGAAATTTGAATTGAGTGCAGACCGAGAAATTCAGAGAGAACAACGTGCGCGATGTCGCGACACAAGTCGACGAGAATATCCGGAAAGGATCATGCTTCGCGCTCTCGTGCGCGGCACTCGCGAGATCCGCGAAATCCGCGATAAAATTCGCCGCGCATTAATTGCCGTGATATAATCTACGCCCCGGCCGGTTATTCGCGCGTAAACACGGTTCGCACGGCGCGACTCTGAAAAGCCCCTTAAACCCGATCTGAAATTATTAAAGCAGCGCACTAAATCTGCCAGCCGGGGACACAGAACTGGATCTAGACGTCGGCGGCGGAGGTGGTGTATGCAGAGGTGGATACGATAAATACGTCTTGATTCTTTTTCGCAGCCCTGCCGCCACGCGTATGCGGAGAGCGTATAGAACCCGCGATCGATGATTTTCGTACTAACGATCCCTCCGAAGAGAGGGAGGCAGGGAGGAAGGAAGAGAGAGAGAGAGAGAGACGCAGGATCTCGTGAAGGGATCGACGGCTTGCGGAGGTGCAAACGCGCGAGGAAGCGATCCGAATGGGAACGCGAGGGATTAAACAAAGGCATCGTCGCGATAACAAATGAAGCGAGATGCAAATCGCCATTCGTTCTCGACGTAGCAACGGACACCCGGACGGCCGGCGCACGAACGTATATCATCAGACTCTCATCGCGCGTCCAAGTTTATGACAAATTCGAAATCCGCAAAGCAGAGCGCGACTGGCCGCGCTTCTTCCGGCGCGCCTCACCCGACAACGACGACAACGACGACGACGACGACGTTATCGTCGTCGTCGTCGTCGTCGTCGTCGTCGTCGGCGATACCGGCGATAAATCTGCGACGCTGAGAGGTCGCGATACCTCGAAACTGGTGCAATCTTACCGCGAAGGTCGCCGCGTTCGCGACGACCTCATTACGGGAGACTGTTCGTCGGAGGAGTCTCATGGTGGGGCGGTAAGTGTCGCGCGGGGGCGCAGGGACGGAGGAGGGTTGGACGAGGGGGCCCGGTCGGGGAGGGAGGGGGGCGAGAATCTGTCAGGGCTGCCACACTCGGGCACAGATTTACAAGGCTGCCGCTGTTTTACGACCCCACAAAGTGCCGCTCGCTCTCGCTCAGCACCCGACACACATCTATGTGTATACTCGCGTACACACGACACACACGCGCGCATGATACGTCGGTTTCGCACATGCTTGCGCATGTGTGTACGCGCGCGCGCGTGTGTCGCACGAAGGGCATCGGCACGTTCGTGGCCGCGTATTCGTGCGCTTATAAATGCGTCATTCCGTCGCCTCGCCGACTCCATTATTCACAGTTTTACAATTCTGCTGCTCAATGTGCCTAACAGGTCCGACCGCAAATTAGAAATTTAATTACACCGACGGAGCAAATATATCGTATTCAATTGATCATTAAATTTACTCCATACAATAATGCAAATTTCTTGGTTACATTGATGCATTCACGAATTCGCCAAAACTTAAGTCTAAACATTGACATATTACATTTTGCACGGTCATGTTGTTTTCAAAAACATCTTGTTAGTTCCGTTTGTATTTTCGCCTCATAATTTAATGTGACAAATAGTCGAGTACCGAACTACTCATAAAGGATGCAAGTTAGACAGACGTGTGTGGGTAAACCTGGCACTTCTCACACTGGTCGATTTGTAGAGGTTGCGTCTCTAATGAGTGGTACACATAGCGTCCATATTTATCACATAGAATAATCGAGATATAGAAGCGCAAAGGAACGAGGAAAAAAATGATCGAAATTTGCTCGAAACAAACTGCATTCTATTAAATTTGTTGCCGTATCAACGCAACTAAACATTTATATTATCGCGTAATGTAAATTCGACGATTAATTCAAGTTGCGATTAATTCAGTGCAGAGCATATTTACCCATAAATGTGATTTAAAAATTGTAGAATTCCCGCCGCCGACTGTCTCACTTTGTGGTAATCACGTGAAAGTTTATCTGGGAACCGTTACAAATCGACTAGCAAATTGGCTGCCAAATTCGCGTACACCTGTCTGTCCGGGGCCGCGGACGGATACGCGCTTCTCTGGCAATCGAATTAATGGCGCAAAATATTTCCTTTTGATGCACGCGGCCGCGCCCGCGCAGGAAAGAAACTGAAAAACACGGCGCGTTGCCTTGGCCGCGCTGTAATTGAAATTATAGACAGCCGGTGTCATACTCGAGCGCGCGCGCGCACACGTTTGAATTATTCACGAGACAGAATTATGCGGGTTTGTTGTAAACAGTAATTTATATTTTGCGAAAATGGATTTCATGACGCTGTTTGTGAAATGCAAGTTGCGATTCGGCATAATAAATTGCAGGGCGTTTAAGCACGACATATTTTGTGATTATTTGCAAATTCGTATGTCCATTGCGAGTCGCGTGTGCGCGCGCGCGCGCGCGCGTATATTGGCAAATACATTTTATTGTACGGGCGCGGCTAAATGATAAGCCGAACATCCATTATAATGAGCCCCGCCGCTACCTCGCGCGCAGGCTTTTGACGTCAAATTTTTCACGAATTATCCGCCGCCGGTAGTCATCGTGACAAATAACACGGTCGATCGTGCGAAAGAACCGCATGATTTACGGCCTGGGAGCGCGCGGCGGCAATCTTTGTAGTCATCCGGAGTAACATCTCGGGAGCAGCTTCCGATTACCGCGAGTACGTTTTATCGAGCTCGGCCGGGAGGTTAATGTCGAGTCTAATTGCCATTTTATGTACGCGCGTGTCGACTAATTTCTCCCCGCAGAAATTCGGGGTTCGGAAGGTGCGCGAGCTCGTCGTCCTCTTTTTAACGCTTTCAAATCGCTGTAAAATTGATCTTTACGAGGTGTCACGAATTCGCCAAAAGTTCGCGCGCGCACGATGAATAATGTGCCGCTATTTACGGAGACATGCACTTCTCCGGGCAAGCCGCGTCCAGGTCGCGCTTGAACCGATCGAGGCTCGTTTAGATGCACATCTCGTTTAATTCACGCTCTCTCTCTCTCTCTTTCTCTCTCTCTCTCTCTCTCTCTCTCTCTCTCTCTCCCTCTATGCGCGTGGTTGTCCAGCCTTCGCGTGGTTACTTTTTTCATTACGAGCGCGCGACGCCCGATGACAAGTGGAGAGCGCGATAACGCGACGCCGCATACTGCGAATGCAAATCACTTCCGGCAAGTGTCTGTCCGCGCCTCTCCTCGCGTCGAAAGCTGAATTCGCCCGTGGAGAAGGTCGTGTTCACACGGTGAGGAGTTATCAATTCTCCGGAGGCGCGCCGCGCGCAATTTTTGCACGCGCGACCGGCTCTCGGAGGAATATAGAGCTGGCTTTGTGGATTCGTTATCAAGGAGAGGCGACAGAGGTCCCTGTCGAGCCCGCAGGTGTCAGGACGGTGTTTTATTGCGGTGTAATCGAGCCGACGGAGAGACGCCGGAAATGGTCGCAGATAGTCGACGGCGCAGGAAGCGGTCGTGGGACCTCACACGACGCGACTGTCGAATGTCTGCCGTGCTTTTCTATCAAGTTGACTAGCTCGCGCCGTAAAATCTCCGGTATCGTATTTCACGAGTCTTTCAAATACATATAAGCCGGCTTTAATGACTCCTCACGGAGCCGATATGATTCGACGGACAAAAGCATTGTTGTTGCGTCACTACGTTTAAACGCCTAAGAGCGTCAACCTGCACACACGTGAAGAGAACTTCACAGCGTCGAATTTTGTCCTATCCTTTCGTTTCACATGTGCTACTTTACGAATGCGCCATTAAGAAATTTGCCGTGTTTTTGTACACGGAAAAATACACAGGAAAGATTCTACTGTCAAGCAAAGCGGACAGTTTGCTTTCCTTCTTTTCAGTAATGGTTAGCATCAGCAACGAGTATTTTCACGATAAAAGTTTCGAAATATACTCATCAAAAATTTCATAAAGCCTCATTATCATCATCATGGAAGGAGGAGTACGTATAGTGCCGGTCGGGACCTTCTTTTTGTTCCGGAGAGAGGAGAATATTGAAAGCGCGGTTTGCTAGGCCGGGAATCGGATCTTTCGCTTGTCGGGCGACTGCTCCAAACCACTGAGCTACCTGACGCTCCACTCTCGCGACACTCCCCCCTCCCCAGATAACGTTCAAAGATGCCGTTCGGAAGCGACATCTCTGGTGCTATCCCGAGCGCACGGCGACTACAGAGAGAAACAATGTTACTGTACCATTGGTACAGCTGCGTCTCTCAAAGTCAAAGGTTGCTATCTTTTATGATCTGCTATGTCATGTACGCTCCTCCCCACCGTTGTCCCTTTTCATCCGGTACTGAAGAAAAGAATTTATACTTTTTTACAAGAATATCAGAGAACTTTATCAAAGACAGAGTTAATTCGACTGTAGATAGTGGGCAAACTGAATTTTTGCTTTAATTCAGTTTCAATTCTTGATTGAGATGCTAAATTTACTGTGATTTAGGATGCATTTTGAATGTATGTAATTCATACTATGAACTTGTGATAGATTTGCAAATATACTACTCAACATTACCCTGAATATCACAAAGTATCATGGGGATGAATTAAGGGAGGGTGTATGATTGGTTAAAGGGTTTAGAAGTGTATAGGAAACAGACAGATTTAATTTTGTACATACAGATGAAATACTTGAAACAGGTGAGATTTGCTTGAATGTGTATCTTTCTGTGCGTTGCGCAATTTACTGTCTCTTAGTAAGGTGGACCTTACTGACACTTTATTCCTGCGCTGCTAAAAACGCGGTAAAATTGAAGAGAATATAATATTTTCTCTGTGTCAAGGAGAACACATGGAGGAGAGACGATCGCTGAAGAAATGGCCGCGGACGTCAGCAGTCCGAAAGAATACGTCGAGTAATGACCGCGTGCGAATGTGCACGTGTGTGCGACGAGAACAAGTAAAGCAAAGACGCTTAATATTTATGAGCGCAGGTTATCCTCGCGAAATCTATGAAGACGGAGCGCGCGGCGTTTACACGGCACGGACTTATACGCTCGACCAAGCCCGGGGACTCTCGGGGGCAACAAAATCAAGTCAAGGGAAACGGACATCCATCCGACGTGCCTAAGTTATTACTCGCGCGGTAACTTGTTTATATACGCGTATGTCGAGGTAAGGCGCGGCGAGGCGAAGCGCAAGGAGCGCGCGTGGGTACCGCACTTACTTTAATCGATACGCACACGTTCGATATTAATCCGCTCGATTAAATCAATTACGGGAAACGCCACTGGATTTAGTGCTAAACCGTACGCGCGACGCGGGACGAGTTGCTCGAATAAATTAACTGGATATAATCGTCGAACCGTTAGTCGGAGGCGTATAAATAATATCGACAATATCTTCCTCTTCTCTCTCTCTCTCTCTCTCTCTCTCTCTCTCTCTCTCTCTCTCTCTCTCTCTTTCTGTATGAGTTCCAGATGATAAAGTGTGCGTCCTCCGTGGCGCTAGGACTTTGTGGGCCGCATAAATAATTTTCGAGCGTATCTAGTGAGCTTCACACGGTGCCTGCGAGCATTTAGCGCGAGCTAATTAACATTGGTACAGACTAATGAACACCTGATGTCTTTACGTTCCGGTGGCCGATCGCAGGCCGAGGAGGGAATAAATTTCAGGAAATTATCGGGTATCCGGGTCCCTCTTTCGCCCTTGTGCGCGCGTGCGCGCGCGCGCGTGAGATACTCCAAGCTTTTTGAGCTTTGGCAACTTTGGGGGACTCGAGATCTCCGGTCTTATTGTACGCACGCTTAGCTAAACAATTTTGTTTCCTGAACATTTCAATGTTGTTTGTGTGGGAAAAAAGCGCGAGTATTATTATATATTCTGAAGATTGGAATATATGTCGCTCTATGAAAAGTCGTGGTAAATCCTTAAAATGAAAATCTGTGAATATGCATGCACACACGGACACACACACACACACACTTAGCGACGAAATCGCGAAATTTCGTGACATGAAAAAATTCCGCGTTTCGGCGATAAATCCAGCGATCGCGGCCGCACGTTTTGCGGCTCACAGTGCAAAGTCGCATGATTTCGTAATGCCCGGGAAAGTGACCTCACCGCGTCAAGGAGCCGAGGAAACCGAGAAGCGGGGGCAGGAAATAGAGACACGGCGATCCGCGGCGGTCGGTAACGACGGGACGGGGAGAGAGACATCCGAGAGCACAACGGAAGACGGCCGCGCGGGCAGGAAAGAGAAAGAATCAGGGAGAGGCTACTATTTCGCAGTTTCTTATAAATATTCATTCCTCCTTCCCGATGAATCAGGGGGGCTCGAGCCTCGCGCTCCAGGCGGTAAGTCGCGTTAAGAGCGCTAACGAGCGACCCCTCCGGCCGGGAGAGAGTTTCGCTCTTCTCGCTTTCCTCGGTCCTCATCGCCGTTGCGCCAAGGGTGGAGGTGGCAATGGAGAAGAGGGAAGAGAAAGAGGGGCCGACGGAGGGACAGAGAGACGGTTAGGTAGTCCACTCTTTCTCCCCCTTCCCTTTCTCTCTCTCTCTCTCTTTCTCTCTCTCTCTCTCTCCTCCCTCGCCGAGCAATTCCGTGCGGCAACCGCGCGGCGCGCTGAGTTGTGCGAATTTGTTTAATTAGAAGTTAGACCGGCGATACATTAGCAATGTAAATACCCCCTTCGCCTCCACTTCCTGCTCCTCTTCCTCCAGCCATCTTGCCCTCAACCCGTCCGCCGATCTCCTTCTTTGCCGACTACGAGGCCGACAATCTCACCGCCCTCCTTCGCGAGGGCGAGTCGGCGTTTCGTCTGCTGCCGGGGACACGTGATGATTTAACGTTTCTGTTTTGACTCCGCGCGCGGGCGCGTATCTGTGTGCACGTACGGGTGCAGTCGCGAACGGTGTACCTACGTACGGAACCGTTATTATAATAATGATTTATGACGTTTATATCGTCTTAGTGATATAAATTCAAAGTTTGTTGCGACCGACGGCAGCCCGACACCGGCCCGGTATATGTGTATGTCCGGTTCCACGCCAGGACGGTGTCTGCGCGTATCTGACTGGTTGTGTATGTGTGTGAGCACGCGCGCGCACGTAGCGTAGCTGGTCTCGTATGTAACGTCGTACGTGCCAAAGCGCGGTCGACAATCGAAAACTGGAGGATCCAAGCTTGAATGCGCTAGAAACTTGGATGCCGAACGCACGACGAACCGTACAATAAACCATAGTCGACGCGATGTATCGTGCTGGCGAACAATGGATAGAAGGACGCACGCTTAATTTTACGAGGTTGCGGAAACTTTGGAAAAATAGAAGAGGGCGATAATAATAACTGAAATAAAAGCGCGTATTATATAGGTTCTGATTAGAAATGTAATTATGGGTTCTGATTAGAAATGTAATGTTGCAGATATAAGCGATTGTGTATGGAAAGTTTCAAGTTTTCCCAATATCTCTTCTGGTCTTCGTTTTACGGTCGAATTGGACAAAAAATATGTCGATTTTCTAAATAATTTTAATATTTAACAAAATATTTAGTGTAAAAAATATTCAAAGTATGTTTTAAAAATATTTTTTTTTACTTTTTTTCTTTTAACGAATATATATGACATACAGGTAGATAGGTGCATATTACAAATTTAACATCTGTTTCACTAATCGATTTGTAAAATTTGCATTTCTTATGAGTGGCTTATAAGAGCGAGCTCACATATTTATCATACAGAATTATGTATTGGTCTTTGCTCGCGTGCTATAAAAGATTCCATACAGAAAATTTCTTGGAACCTCCAACCTGATTTCCCAAAATAATCATGGGTTCTGAGTAGAAATGTAATGTTGCAGATATAAGCGATTGTGTATGGAAAGTTCCAAGTTTTCCCAATATCTCTTCTGGTCTTCGTTTTACGGTCGAATTGGATAAAAAATATGTCGATTTTCTAAATAATTTTAATATTTAACAAAATATTTAGTGTAAAAAATATTCAAAGTATGTTTCAAAAATATTTTTTTTTACTTTTTTTCTTTTAACGAATATATATGACATACATAGGTAGATAGGTGCACATTACAAATTTAACATCTGCTGCACTAATCGATTTGTAAAATTTGCATTCCTTATGAATGGCTTATAAGAGCGAGCTCACATATTTATCATACAGAATTATGTAATATAAATACGAAAGAATGTGAAAAAATTATTAACATTTGTTCAAAACAATATATTTTAATAAATTTATTATTGCATGTGAATATAACAAAAAATTGTCATTATTATGTATGATATAAATTTAATAATTATAATTCAATATATATTTTTTCTACATAAATATAATCGAAAACTATAAAGATTCAAACATTCACGTCATGTATCATCAAGTATTCAAATCAAATATTCAAATCAAATCACATCAAATATTCCACGTCATGATAATAATAAAAGTCTGGATAGTTGGTATAAAAATGGAGTTCCCGGTTTGATGCCATAAAAGAATACTGACATTATAGATTGAAAATCGCGAGTTCCCATCCTTTTCTGTTCTTTTTATTTCTGTGTTTTCATTCTAGGCAGAAAACGTGTGGTTAAGATAAGAATAGGATTCCCAATTGATATCGTAGGATATCGTCAGAATAATCACTGTTGGAACAGATTTGGGCACTTTAATCGGGATTCATGCTGCATCTGGAAAAATCTTAGGAAATTTCTATGCGAGAAAATCGTCGAGCTTTTGGCTCTGACCGCCGGGATAATCCGTTAATTAGATAATTAAAGGGATATTTCACTAGTTAGGTGCAGCTACCACCAAGTTGAGAACCACGGGGTCACGGTTGTACGGAAGGAGAGAAGTGGCATCATTCCGGCCGAGCGTCATCTAATTATGTTTTACGCGGGACAGTGTAATAACTTCCAAGGCTGCCTGCGCTTCCCTTTCTTGCTGGTCAGCAGCGGCAGCGGGCTTATGCACGCGATGAGATTTTCCTCGGCGAATCGAAGGCGAAGCAAAGTGCCGCGAGAAGGCACAGCGTCCTCGGAGGCGAGCCAGCGTTTTTTTTCTTTCTTTTTTTCTTTGTAAAAGCACCCATGCTCAAAGAACAACGGTGGCGTCCACGACGACCAATTCCCTTTTTCCGTTGTCTCATCCAAAAGAAAATATCCCGCGGCACGGTCGAGGCCGGCAAGAGATCGCGGCGTGAAAGTTCCCCGTTAAATCTAATCGCCGTTCTTGCCGCAGTAAAACCCAATCGACTACACGTCGGAGACATATTTTATTTACTCCGACGCCTTGGAGACTGTTCCCTTCTCTTTTTGCGACGCTCGAGAGATAACATCAAGGGACGCTGCGCGGAAACGTCTTTTTTAGGGTTGCGAACGACACATTAAAAACGTTCAATGGCATTTCGCATGGGATTATTGCGGATTAAGGGCGCGAGGGAGAAGATGACAAAAGTGCTCGTGTGTGTGTGTGTGTGTGTGCGTGCGGGTGGGTGTACGTGTGTGTAAACTTTCTCAGGATTAAGCGCGTATGTGCCGTAAGCATGAGGGCAAGTTTGTAGTCGGGTGAACGAGCGCGATTAAGCATGCACGAGGATAATTTGGAAAAAAGCTAAGAGCACGAAGCGTGAACATGTTAGCTGTTGTGACGGGATACGTCGTGCTGCAGCAGCCACCAATTATGCTAAACACCTTTCCTATCCTAAAGCGGGAGTATCCTGAGATCCTTATGTCGAAAGTGTTTTCCTGTGTCTGGGAACTGGTTCTCGATCTGGCAGCTCGATATTCGAGCTCTCTCTTAAATATACATACCTCTCGATATCACTCTCTTATCTTTGCAAAATCAAAATGCGCAACCGCGTCTAATTGTCGCGCCGAGCTGATTGCATTGACGTAGCGGTGACAAGTTAACGCGTGCAAATATGCAAGCTGCTAATTAAATTATCATAAATTTCCTGAGATTTTGAAGCGGAATCTCATTCAAAACGAGTGGAAAGTGACACACGCAGAAAAATACATACTGCATTCAAATCAATGTCACTTGTCTCAAGTATTTTACAAGTTTATATATCTGAAAATCTGTTAAAAGTTCTCAAAATTTACTCAAAATATATTCTGAATACTGATGAGTTTGACATTTTAACCACGAATATTATGTTGAAACAAAAATTGGACTTGCATACAAACTTTTTTTTTTGCGTTGGCAATTATAGCAATTATAAAAAAAGTTTTATGATAAAGAGAAGAAATTCTTTTTCTGAGCGCATGGTAATGAAGTTTTTTGGAATCTGATATAATTTAAGACTATCTTATAATTTTACACTATTATTGAGAAAGTATTGTTTATTAAAGACAACCATTACTTAAAACAAGGAAAGTAAACCGAGTAATTTTTTTCTTAATAGAGATAAAACTAATATTTTTTATCAGTATTTTTACTCGAAGTGTCAATGAGAATATTCTTGAAATCTGAAGAGTGAATGCTTCACCCAAGTGAATGCTTGGACTGATCCTGACTCCAAATGAGAGTGAATGTCTCAATCGATTAGAGGAGATGTGTTCCTGTGACGAGGTGGAAGATACAGAGAGTGGAGAATCACTCTACTTTCTGAAAGTCCTCCCCAAAAAATGTGGAGAGCACAATGCAGATATTTTCTCGCGCGAATAAAACCGCGGAAAGAGAAAATCGGTCACCCCGTTGTTCCTGGAGGTTGGGTGCTTCCGTAAAGAATGGTCCTCCTCGAAAAGCCACGCGACAATTCGCCGTGAGTGCGACAACGAATCGATAATATTTCGCGACGTCTCGAATTCGCGACGCCACGACACGTGTAATCCATTATCTCGCGCGTGTCGATTCATCGATTCGGCGTTACGTTCTAACGCGCAGCGAGTCGCATCGTAAAACACCGTCCGCGCCGTCATATTGCAGATTCGGAGTCCGACACGGAGGCTGCGCCCGCGGAATGGAATATCCGCGCTCGCTCGCGCCCGTCGTCGCGCGAGGCGGGACATTAAGGAACATTAATATTTTGGCCGGTGAAGCACATTGGCGACTGCCCAAATGTCCGGACGGCGCCTCGGCTGATCAGGTGCCGGCGGATTACCGGAGGGCGACGCAATCATCCGTGCGTCGACTGTCGATGTCGCGTCTTCCTCCGCCGGCGAAGGACGCGAGAGAAAACGGCGGGGGGGAGGAGTCTCTCGCGGCGTAGGAAGAGCCGGGAAAGAACGGACGAGAGAGATCGATGGTGAACGCGGCGAGTCCCCTTCATTGGTCCGCCCGAGATTAACACTCATAACTCATTCGGGACACGGAGTCGTGCGTCACTCCTAGCTATGCTATAATTGCCGACATAAATCAATCGCCCGATGAGATCATAAACCCGGGGCGATACAGTGCGCCAACAGATCCATATAACGCCAAGTGCAGGGCTGCATGTTAAATGTCAATTGATGTCGGCCTGACGTATCGGATTACTACAAATGCCGCTGCGAGATGACGCGATGAACAGTCGCGAATTCGGCGCTGACGTTTCTAAAAGCGAGCGAGCGAGCGAACGCGCTCCTAATTTTTCGAACGTCCGTGATGCCTCGAGCGCGCCCAACAACAAAACAATCATCGAATGTAGGGAAAACGTCCACCGACCGGCACTCGTTGCGGCGCCCGTCAGTTTTCGGCACTTCAACATCTCCTCTCACGCGGATTTTATCAAATACTAGCTTAAACTAAAGTGTCAAGCGGATGAAATTCAAAGAAGAGAGTGCGGTGTCCAAGTTTTATGGTAGTCTATATTTTCCGCAGGATTCATCAGAGTAAGGTAAAAGCATCAATTCCCGGACACGTACCTGATCCTAGACATTCTTATCGTCTTTAAATACAAATATTTAAGCTTTTAACATGTGTGTGGAGTATATATTCAATACTTGTACATATATTTTATGTTGAAAGTTTAAATATTTGTATTTAAAGACTAAAATAAAAAGAATTAGGTGTGCGTCTGAGCATTGGTTCTTTTGCTTTAACTATGTAAAATTTGATCCAGATCGATTAAGGAGTTTAGGAGTTTTGATAAGAAAGGTATACAGGCAGACATTCCATTTTGTATATATAAATTTATCAAATTGCATTCATTACTTATTTTTTTATCCCCTTATACATCTTCATCTTTTTGACAAAATTCGCGCGAAAGTATTGAAAGAATGCTGAGTGTCAGCTGCTGGACGTTTCCATTGGGTTGATCCCAACTAGCTATTTGGTTTATATTAGGTGGTAAACTTAGTTCCTGCGGTATTTTTGTTTAAAAAACTCATTTATTTCGACATCAAAAGCACAAAATACATTAATCGAAGTATTTTCCCTCGCTAGCTATACATTTTTCCCATCTTTCGGGCAACGCGTAGATAGAACGATTGGTCTTTTGATGCAATCCATTCGTCGATGCATTTTCGCACATCCTCGTAATTTCTGAAGTGTGTATCCACCAAGCCGTGCTGCATCGACCGGAACAAGTAATAGTCCGAAGGAGCTAAGTCTGGTGAATACGCTGGGTGCGGGAGAACTTCCCACTCGAGCTGCATCAGTGTTTCTTTGACGGCTTTGGCAACGTGTGGTCGAGCGTTGTCGTGCAAAAGCATGACTTTACGTCGATTGCTGGCTACTGCTGGCCTTTTTTCCAACAATGCTTCATTCAGACGGTTTAATTGTGATTGATATCGATCCCCCGTGATACTTTCGTTCGGTCTGAGTAGCTCATAATAAACGACGCCGTGCATATCCCACCAAATGCAAAGCATTGCTTTGTGGCCATGAATATTTCTCTTTGGTGTGGATGTCGATGGTTGGCCAGGGTCTACCCATGATTTTCTTCGTTTAGGATTATCGAAGTATATCCATTTTTCATCGCCAGTCACTATGCGCCACAAAAAACTCTTCTTTTTCTGCCTGGCGAGCAGAGAAATAGAGATGTTTAAGCGATTCGCAATGGCATTTGCGGTTAATTCGTGTGGTACCCATTTTCCCTCCTTTTGAATTTTTCCCATTGCATGTAGACGTTTGGAAACAGCCATCGGAGTAACATTTAATGCTGCAGACAATTCTTGGAACGTTTGAGTA
>NW_022639501.1:547634-551520 GCF_010583005.1 Odontomachus brunneus | reverse complement strand
TTTTTTTCAAGTCAAAGTAATGAAGCAGCACATGTCGAAAAAACAACTTATCACGTTCCATATTTAATCAAAAGAAAAAATAGCACTGCTCGCTTAAATGAATCTCTTCGCACTGAATTTTATTGACAAATGTCTAACCTCTAAAATGCAGCCAGTTTCAGATGTCAAAATAAATTACACCTACAACTAACGTCATCTAACTGTGAGCCGCAGGAACTAAGTTTACCACCTAATACAAGGTGATGTTGTTGGATCCTGATGAGTCATGCAACATGCAGCACAGCAATCAGGACTTAATTAATAACAAGGATTACTAATAATTAAGACCTTATCGATAATTAGGACCAAACAGCCTTGCCTTATACAAACCAAATAACTGACCAGGAACAAATTGATCAGGATCTGGTCTATCCTTTGCATACGCGACTCGTTTGTCGCGAAAAACGACGTTTCGGCGCGGTATCTTGCGCGAAAATTTCATTTATTTAACGATTTTGCTTTTTCCTTCGCTCCTTTCCCGTCTCGCTCGCGCGCACATTGTATGCGCATCGGGGAAATAACGACTTCGCGTGTCGTTCGCGGGTAAGTATCTTAACACCGACGCTAACCACTCATCACGCGTCCTCGTATTTCACCTAATGCACCGTCATCTTCCATTCGCCGGGCTTGCACCTCACCATCAACAAACTCGGTCGGCCGTTATTATCGTAAAAAGCCAATGCGCACCTACGCTACGTATACATACACACACACATACACATAGGGAGTGGCGTGTGGAAGGTGAGAGAGATAGAGAGAGAGAGAGGGAGGATAGAGATCTTACTCGACGCGATTTAGCGAAGCGATGCAGGTAAATAACTCCTGTATATTACGCTGGTCGCTCAATGGGAGATGATTGGCCCAATTACAGGCAGCGTAGCAGAAAATGAGGGCTTCCCTACGTGGTCCCACACCCGCGAGGATACCGGCACCATCAGCCGCCATTGGCGGAGGTGGCTCTCGTCGGCTTCCTCGACTGCGAGTCCCTCGCGATCGAGTCTTGATGGGGTCGTCCGGGTTCGCCTTCGATGACCAAGCGATGATTGCTCACGTCACTTCCCCGTTTACCGATAAGATCGCACGTTATAGGTCAAACCCACCCACTGATCCTCGCGTTCTCTTTCTCCCTTTCGCGTCCTCTTCCTCACCTTCCATTCGCCTCTTTCCCTCTTTCTCGTCATCTTTCTCCGGCTCTCGAAACTTGTATCCGCGCGGGAACATGTGGCGATCGCGCGCACAGCCTCCAGGGAATTCAATAACTGTAGATCATCTCGATCACGAGTTAATGCCGTGCCGCGCGCGCAGTCGTTTTACGAGCGCCTCGATATCTCTCGTATATACACACGTATGTACACACAAGCGGACAAGGGGCCGCTCTCCGCTCCGTCTCTCAGGTGAAACGAATGATCGCTCATTCCTCGCTGATTGGGATTCCGAAAATTACGATGCCGTGCAGCGATCATCTCTTAAGATCCCCTCGCGGAATCCCATCGTAAAGGTCGAAGAAAAGTGCCGAGATTAAGCGTGACAAATGTACGCGGCGGACGATTACGTTGTTTAACGAAGCCCCGCTAGAGGTGGCAGAGGAGAGAGAGGAATCTCTCGTCGGGAGAAAAAGGCTCGTCGATGTATCAATAACATCGTATCCTTGGATCACGTGGATACTGATATTTAGTGGTACCGACTCGGTACACAATGTTTTCTGCACGCGAGACAGAGAGAGACAGATAGACAGAGAGAAAGAGCGAGCCTCTCCACACACACGCCGTTTGTTCGCCGTAACAAGTGGTCTCCCTCTACCTTTGTTGCCCGCTGCCTAAACATTTTCCAGACGTGGATTGTTCGATCGAAATGATGATAGAACGCGGCCCTGGCGGAACCGGTACGATCTTGATGAATTCCGTTACCGACGCCGTACTTATGTCGATGGGAGAAGGAAAAAGGGGAAAAAAGAGTACTCCGAGTACCGGTGCGCGCAGCAGATATTTCCCTGCATTCATCAGCATTCGAGAATTGAAATCACCGACATTGCAGCGACGTTAATTGCCGCGTGTAATCGCGCGAATCGGCTGTTGCGTAATAGCGGTGCGAAACAGGACCGGCCACGAGATGAGTTAGACTCTCGTTCCCTCCCCTCCCGCCGCGTCCGGCCGTTGCGGCACCCCGGAGCCAGGAATCTCTCGCCGGTGGATAGCTGTACGCGCACGCGGCGGCTTACGTAGCCCGTTCGCGAGGTCTAAATATTGAGACGGTGTTTATTTAGCGGGGAGATATATGATATGACGCGGACAATATAATGCATTGTATTCAAATACGGGAGCTCGCGAGTCGTGACCGGGAGCAACCGTGGTGGAGCAGCAGCCTCCGCCGTCCCATCACCCGCGGCACCACCACCATCGCCAACGTCGCCGTCGTCGTCGTCGTCGTCGTCGTCGTCGCCGCCGTCAAGCCGCACCGACCTCGGCGCGCTCTCCTCTCTCGCGCCCGCTCTACTCCACCCATATAAATAATATCCCGCGGTCGGTTTCTCGGGATTAGACTCCACGGTCTGTATGTACGAACCAAACGCGGCCAGCCTCCTCCTTCTTCTCCTTCTTCTCGTCGTCGTTGTCCTCGTCGAATCGCGAAACCGCGCACTTATGTGAGCGCGTATGCACCTCTCGAAGAGTGAGCGAGAGAGCGCCTGGGCCTGTGTGAATACAGCGGCAAGGCCGGAGGTGTGCGGAGGGATAGGTATGTACCTGCGTGACAAGGAGCCGGCGCGTACGTTACCAGTTATCTGCGGTCCATATCAAATGCGACCGAAGTCCTTCCACCACTCGCGCCGCGCTGTCTCTCTCTCTCTCTCTCTCTACCTAGTCCGCCAGCATCTCTTCGTCTCGCGCGCGCAGGTAGGACAGAAATCCCTTCGTTCGAGTCCTCTATTCCACTACCACCGCGGTCATCTCGAATAATGTACCCGCCGGCGGATCTTTTTTCAATCGCCACTCTAACCCCGAGCACGCGGGGAAATCCTTGTGCGGGTATGTAGTACGTTACGGACGCGCCGATCCTCTGAGCTACGGCGGGAAGATCGAGATATCGGTTTTTCGCCGAGCAGGCGTCGTGATTTAAAATTGGACTGGCGGTATAAAATTATGCGACCTTCGGAGAGATCTCCCCTCCATTTCTCTCGTATTTTCTATATACTATTTACTAATTTCAGGGAAGATCAACAATAATGAACTGTCTTCGAAAACCTCAAAAGTCCTAAAAGGTATGTCAAAATTTCGACTCGATTTTCCCATAGTTCTGTTATAATATTGCAATGATATCAGAAGTGTCGTCGCGAAAACTTGACCGATTGAGATATTATTACCAATATGTATTAACAATCTCGTTTTTTATTATTTATTTCTTTACAATTATATTATTAGTTTTCTACTTAATTTGTCCTTGCTTAACCAATTAGTATCGCTAGAATATTGGGATAGGTTTGCATGTGCATACAGACAGCGAGGTTTCTGATTTGTTAAAGAAGCTTTCGATTTCCAACTAAAATGCTAAAAATTGCTAAAATTTTCTTTTTGAAGTCAGTGAAAAAAAGTTTTGTATCTCTAGCTATTCTCGGATTTTCAAAGTAGTAATGGAATCATCTAATTTCCAGGCTCATTTGGACAAACTCAAATAATGACACTAATTCAAGAATTATGCACATAACATACTGGAAGGGTTGAAAAAGTTTCATCTTAGTATCTCTAACGATTCTCTGGTTGTGAGGGAACATACAGACAAGCAAACATATATATATATATATATATATATATATATATATATATATATATATATATATATATATATATATATA
>NW_022639501.1:524071-546887 GCF_010583005.1 Odontomachus brunneus | reverse complement strand
ATATATATATATATATATATATATATATATATATATATATATATATATATATATATATATATATATATAGGTCAAACTGAGAACCCCTTTTTCAAATCCGTTAAAAAGATCAATCACTGACCTTTACGACATCCGTTCTTAGCTATTATCGATAACAAGAAGAGAGAAAATAAAAAGATGGTGGGATCCCTTATAGAAATGTAATACTGATAATAATTTGGCCAGTGATAATTACTGTCGTTCAATAATTTTATTACTCGTACGAGTAATAAAATTACTATTTATTACTGGCCAATTTATCACAGCATGATACTTTTCTATAAGGGATGTGCGGCTTGCGCGAATGCCAATCTGCGGAAATTCACGAGAATTAATGCAGGACACTTCACAACACCTCCCAACCGATTTCACGCTTTGTTGCGCCTCGTTAAACTCATCGTGATAGAGAATACGTAATGCGCGATCGTCTCATACTACACGCAGGCGTCGTTGACGCCTTCAAAGCGAAAGAGTGAACTGACAGCTTAACTAAAAATTATCATCTGTGCACTCCCAATATTTATCCTACTCGACCGGACACTTTAATAGAAAGAGAGAAAATGCATATTAGAAGTTACTAGAATACACCCCTTTTTTTCTCGATAGGAAGCGCATCCTTTCTTTGCCGCTAGCGGAAAACATTCAAGTGCGACACTCAACACTCAACGCTCAAAACACCGCTACGTGCGATTCCAGGACGACGGAACGGGCCTCGGTGGTCCGTCTAAGCGGGTGGGCCGCATTACGACTTGCACGCGTGCATTACGATCAGTATGCGCAGAGCGAGCAGGCACTTGACGACGACCAGGAGCATGACGAAGTCTTCCACGCGCGACGTGCGTCGCGTGGCCGCCGGCCTGCCTCCTCTCATTTTCGAGTCCCTAACGATAAATATGTAATGCTCGTTTCCTGATTCATCGGAGTGCGCGTCGTCGCCGGACGCTTCTCGGAAGTCGCGGCGTGACAAATAGTTCTGCCGGATGTCATAAAACCGGATGGTTATTAATGTTAGCCTTCGTCAGCGCGCGGCTTGTCTCACATCTGCCGGTTAGAAGCGCACTTTTGACGCGCGCTACCGGCGTTCAAGCCAGTTGTTTCCCCAATCACGAAAAAACGACGTCTTACGCATACCGACCTTTCATTGATATGCAAATTAAAAAGCCCTCAATGGGAGCCCTTTTCATCTTCGCAACGTCGCCACCGTAACGACGATTGAATCGATCAAGTGAGACCCGAGTAAAAATTTATCCCACGGTTCTCATCACAGTTGATTCCAATCTGATTTATGCTCTTTAGATTTCTTGGAGTGAGATCTCATTCAAGACAAGTGAGAAGTGACGGTATTTTCACTCAAAGCGAACAAATGCTGTCACTCGAAAAATCGCAAGAGTGATTATTTTATTCGAGCTTAGAGTGCAATCTGATTCTATATAGGCAAATGTTTCGACTAATTCGAGTAAATTTGTTGCAATCATCCGTGAAATATGCGTCAGATTCACTCTTCAATTTTGAGCGAAAGTATTCACCCGACGATTCGGAATGAAGAATTTATACTATGTGTTTCGGTAAAAAATTACTCCAAGAAATTTATAGCGTGTAAGACGATGTTATCGGGTCCTGATAAGACCTGTAATGCAGTGCGGCAATCAAAACCTTATTAACAACTGGCTTAAACTACCCGGCGTTACTCGGGTTATCACAAAGTGTCAAGGGAATGAAGTTAGGGGGAGGGTTGCACGGTAGCCTATATTTTCTGCAGGATCCTAGGGAGTAATTATGCAAAATTTGGTCCAGACCGGTTAAAGGATTTAGGAGTTAATAGGGAACATATAGACTGACAATTTATTTTGCATATATAGATTAGGGTCTCTTACTCCAATAAGATCTTACGTAAAACCCAGACAACTGATTGGGATACAGCCTGATTGGCGGTACGGGACAAATTTCTAATCGGCTCGGACGACTATGAGAGTAAGCGTCGTTCCCACGACATCATTCACAATCTCGAGCATAACGATTGCTCGCAGTTCCAAGACGAGCCGCGCTCGTCAAATCCAGACGAGCCAGCTTTCGTACCGATCGTTCGCACACGACACACACATCTCGTCCAGGGTTTCGCGAAAAATTCTGACATCTGCCCGATGCTCAGTCGCAGCGGCAACTTCTCGGCCACTCGTCCTCGCAAGTTCCTGGAGGTGACGGGTGGCCATAAGAGGGAGATGGCGCCCGACAAGACGTAATATCGTTCCCATCGTCGGCTCACTCACAACACCGTCGTCGTCCTCCGTCGTCCTGCGCCGGCTCCCCTACCAGCCACCTCATATATCTTTTGTTTCTCAATACTTTCGTCGAGCAGTTTGTTATTGCCCCCGATGTAGACTAGGTACGTGAGCTGCAGCGGCGGAAGGCGCCCGGGTCAGGGCGAATAAGTAGCGAGAGGAGACCGGTCGAGAGAGAGGATGACGAGGACTGCGGAAAATTAGGCAGTGGAAAGAGGACGCGGAAAGGTAAGGAAGGAAAGGAAGGAACGAAGGAACGATTGAACGAACGAGTAGAAAGCGACAACACAAGGTAGGTAGGTAGGTAGGTAGGTAGGTAGGTAGGTAGGTAGGTAGGTACCGAGCTGCTCAAACTAACAAACTCGAGCTATACCTTGAACTCGAGGGAACGAACGCGGGAGATGACGCGGGGTGAGTGGGCGAGACGGCGCGCGGGGCGCGGGGGGAGAACGAGAGAAACAGAGAATTCAGGACAAAGTTTCGTCATTGCGAAATGACACGAGTGGTCTTTATAGCGGCAACGCCGGCTGAGAGAGACGCCTCCGCCCTGTCGGCGTCCTCCTCTTTCTTTCTCCGTGTATTGACAAAAGTGTCGGTCGGCCTCTCCGCCTCTCGTAGTTTCGTCGCGCCATTCTCCGATATTACCGCCCCGTCGAGGGCCCCGGCGCGGGGCAGGATGAGGGTGATTGCGACGAAATCATTGCGAGGAATAGAAGAGGTGCCGCAGTTGGGAACTCATAAGACGTAAAACCGCCTTACCGACGTAGGAGGCGACAACGGCGGCGGCTGCGAAGGGACGTCAGCAGCTCCTCTAATCGAGGAGGGAAGAAAAAAGAGGGAGGAAGAACGAGGCGACGTCCTCCTCCTCGTTGTCGTCGTCGTCGTCGTCGTCGTCGTTGTCGCCTGCTGCGTCGAGGAAATATCCCGCGAGTCGCGGTGGTTATCAGCCCCTACCGTCTTTGGATCTACATCGATCGAGGTCTATTTATTTGCCACGCGCTCACTTCGCTCTCCGACTCCGAACGAGACAAACAAGTTTTCACTTCATGATTAATTTATCGGTACTCGCGCGATTCGCAAGGGTGTGTGCACGCGAATGGGCGTGGTGATTAATTATGCAGTTTCCGCTCAAAGTGAGCCGCGACGATACGTTTCCAATTTATGCACCTAGTAGGCGCGGTGAATTGTGCGCAAATATTCGCGCTCGTCACGTTCTCCCCGATGTGCCGTCTCCGATCATGTCTCGCCGTCGCTCGTACCCGCGCGAATACCACCGCGAGACGACATCTAATGGCGCCTCCGCGGCCCAACTTTTCACCCTGTATTCGCACGGTGCATTTAGCACGCTAAATGCAGTCATTTAGCTCTCGCCGGGCGATAACGTCGAACGCGAGAGATCTGCGTATTAGGAAAATAAAATTCCAGACGATCGCATTTAGCGCTAAGTGCGCCGCCTAAGTAAGTGGCATACGTGGATTCTTTATCGCGGAAACCTTACTGAAACTCGCCGAAACAAATCGCCGCGCTGATGTCGATAAGCACTCTCGGTGGCAGAATTGGATCAATTAATATCGTAGACTCGCAACTGGCGGCGGCTTCATCTCGCGGCTATAATGATAAGAAGGGAATGAAATGCGGAACAGGCGGTGGTGGTGGTGATGGTGGTGGTGGTGATGGTAGTATTGGTGTTGGTGGTGATGCCGCGGCAACGGCAACGGCGGTGGCGGCGGCGGCTCCGCCGCCAAAAAGAGCACAAGCGTCCAATCGCAATCTATCAGAAGGGGCTAGTGACACTTTCGATCGAGCGTCAGCCAACTTCTCTCTCATCACTTTGACGCTCATCTGCCCACCCTCACTTCGCCTCGTCTCGCCACGGACCTCGTCCCTCGGGTCCGTGGAGTCTGCGCTAGTCAACTCTACGATGATAAAGCAAATAGATAATGTCCGAACTTTAATTAAAACCGGACGGCTGAGTGACATATTTGATTACCCGAGAATTTAATTAATCGCCTCGCGGACCTACCCGACGAGGGCGCACGCGGGCGGGCAGGCGAGCGGAGGGGAGGGGCGTCTCTCCGATAAGTCGCGGATTTGTATTGCAAAATTATCGTCTCGTCGTTCCGTCGTCCCTGTCTCCCCTCCGCGCCTTTCCCTACGCCGCCCGATCACACCCTCCGTCTCCTTTTCTTTTCATTTCGTTTGCCGTTTCGTTCATCCTCGAACGCCGCTCCTGGAGCGGGCCTGGACTTGGCTAACGAGAGGCTAATTAGTCGTGTGAAATTACTCGCATTTATGGCCGCGATAAGCACCAACACTCGCGCTCACGTACGACCGCGCGTCCCGCTGAAAATGGCATATCGTTTCCTTTACGCTCGTCCCTCCTCTCCCTCCCCCTTCGTCCTTTCCCTCTCGCTTTCTGATCGGGCACGAGAAGCTACTTCAGGCACAATTATCATTTTTGTTGTTATTCCCCGTTGTCGGCGCGAGTCGAGCAGCGCGCGTTGTTGACAACGCAGTTACTTTATATTTAATTAATGGCTGATGTCCCGACCGGGCACCAAGGCTGAATCTTTATCCGAGGAATGAACTCGCAACACAAAACGATAAGGTACGGGAGTGTAGGGAAGGCGTGAAAGAGTAAAAAACGAGAGGAAGGGAATGAAGAAAAAGCGGTCAAGATAATTACTGTCTCGTACGATTCGATGATACGTACGTGATAAAAGCGAATTTTTAATAACGCTATCAGACGCGTCCGTTTACGCTACGACGGCAATTAAAAACGCACGACGCGGCAAGAGTCGTTTTCACCTCGCGCACTCCACTTTTTCGTCTCCATTTTCTCCATTTCGTTTTTCTCCTCTTTTTCTTCTCGCTCGCGCGCGCGCGGGCGTCGGACGCGGAGCGACAACTTTTGTGATACAAATTAGCGGCGACGCGTTTAAATCTTTTTCGGGATGGCCCATTGTCGGGGCGAGCCGCGTTCTCTCTCTCTCTCTCTCTCTTTCGCGAGGAGACACATCCGCGCGTAAAGCGGACGATGAAACGTCGCTATCGACGCGCCTCTATTGACACGCGGAAGAGGATTCGGTCGCGCTCCTGCCGCCGACCGTGAACTCTGTATGGTTCGCCGTCGATTTCGCGCGAGGAAATCTCAAGGTTACTACCGAGGATCGTTCGGCGAGAACGAGTGAGGTCACGCGTGCTGTATCCCGCCGCGGCACCGAACGACCATTGCAGCGCGCACGCACGCACACACCTACACACAGCGCGCGCGAGTGACTCACAGGTGTGCACGGAGGCGCTATAAAGCCTCCGGGTGCCGCAGGACCCTCCGGCGGTCGTTAAAGGAGAAAGAAGCAATGCTCACGTGTCTAATAGATTTCGCGGCGTTATTGTTTCATTGGGCATGCAGCACGCGAGCCGGCCAATAACGCCTCTAGCCCGGTTGGATCGACCGGTCGAGTGGTCATCCAACGAATTGGATTGCGCAGATTCCACGGCAGCTCGTTACATACATATCTATTTTCTTTCTTCTTCTTTTTCTTTTTTTAACGAAACGTTAGCTCGTAAAACTTGTCTAAGGCCCGTATCAATGACTGTTTCAAGTGAGACACTTGGATTTTTATTCAGAGGCAGATCCAAGTTTTTCAGTTGAATTACGATCAACGTGACATTTACGTCTGTAGTTGGAGTTCAACAGAAAATTTCTCATCTAACTCTGAATTGAGATCTGAGTATTTCACTTGAGACGAGTTACAAGTAATGACTATTAATACGGACTGAAAAATCGAAAAGAAGCGAGGAACATGATGATGCAGCTTAGAACGACGTCAAACAATTCAATTTCGAAGTTATAGAACGATTCTTGCTTGTCATGAGAAATATACATATGCAGGGTGTCTCAGAACAACCTTCGAAGTAGTATGGATTAAGGTGGATATAAAAGTGTCCTATACCGTTTTGTGATAATTATCGAGATATTAATTAAGGAAAATTTGTGAATGATTACGCGAGATATGCTGCATTACGGTAGATGAGCTGCAAGTAACGACGTCTGCCGTCGTGTATTTGTACATTAGGTACTGAACAAAAAAGTCCTCTACCTTATTCCTAATAACTTTGTAGATTATTGGTTATTAATTAGAGGATTAATTAATATATTATCGCGGGCGACCATCTGCCAATCTCCTTTAATTAATAATTAAAAATCTATAAAGTTATTAGGAAAATGGTGGAGGACTTTTTTGTTCAGTTTAATAATGTACAAGCACACGACGGCAGTCGTCGCCACTACAGTTCGTCTACTATATCTCGCGTGATTCACAGATCTTCTTTAATTAATACCTCGATGATTATTGCGAATATCATAAAATGATATAGAACTTTTTCATATGTTTATTTCAATCTATATTAAATCTCCACGAAAGCTTCAAAGATTGTTCTGGGACACCTTGTATACATACATATAAACACACACACATATATATACAGGGTGTCCCGTATCAGCTTCACATATAATAACCGAGAAATTAATTAAAGAAGATTGGTGAATGATCATGCGCGATATGGTAGATGAGCTGCAGTGGCGCCGTCTGCCGTTGTATATTTATACATTAAGTCAAACTGAACAAAAAAGTAAGTCCTCTACCATTTTACAAATGACCACATAGATTTTTAGATATTAATTAAAGAAAATGTATGCATTGTGGTACACAATCATGTAACAATTTTCTTTAATTAATATCTAAAAATCTATGTGGTCATTTGCAAAATGGTAGAGAACTTTTGTGTTCAGTTTGACTTAATGTATAAGTATACAACGGCAGACGATGCCACTGCAGCTCATCTACCATATCGCGCGTGATCATTCACCAATCTTCTTTAATTAATTTCTCGGTTATTATTGAGAATATCGCAAAACGGTATGGGACTTTATCTCAATCCGCTTTACGTCCTCACGAGAGATTGTGAAGGTGATACGGGACACCCTGTATACACATGCATGTGTTACATGTCGTTCATATTTAATAATGATAAAGAAATTGATGAAGCATGGTCTCGGCAACTCTTCCCTACGTGAGGCAATTTTTTTTCCGTGGATTACGATTACGAGATTACGTGTCCCGCAGCGCGTTGATGCACCTGCATCGTTCTACGTTTATTCATGAGATATCGACGCACCGTGACGCTTTTCGTAATTATTAGGACCCTCGTCATTAGGAACGCCTTTGGCATTCATATTACGATATTATGCACGATCGGAGTCGTGTTCTTTCTTGCGAGCAAGTATCGCTATTACGTATTCTCTGTAAAGCCTCGATTACAAGCCGTGCAATTAATTTTATCGGCAACTTCCGTCTGGTACGAGCATAAGAGCGCTTCCCCGAAATGTTAATTTTGTATTGACCTGCGCGAAAACGTAAATTCCGTCGAACATGAAGAGTCAATGAAGAGATGTGCAAGCTATTGACTTGATGCTGTACGGTTGCATATGACTGCTGTTTTTTTCATTTCAAAGATTTCCTGTCTAATGAATGGTTTGGTATCTTGAATGGTTTGGTATCTTGAAAATATATGATGTATCGCGCTGCCTGTATTCATGGTCCTGGCTTCTCGATCCAGCATCCCAGCTGCTCCGTCACGACACTGACACTGACACTCGCGTAGACACAATTCAATCGGAGATGCACGTGTTGAATAACGCCCACTAATTAGGCTCTCTCAAAACGCCTAAGGAAATAGTTCAATCATCCGAGAGGAACGATAGATAACGCACGTAATCCGTTGTATGTGTGTCGCCCGCCGGCTTGGAACTGAATGAAAGCAAAAAAGTCTGCGAAGCACAATAAAGGCAAATTTGACCGTTTTGAAGGTTCTGGGTGTTTTGCTCATGTAGAGGAAACAACAGTATAATGCATCAGCAACGCGCGCGTTGTGTCGCTCGCCAACTCCAACTGAATTTGGAACATGTGGAAAAATTCGCGAGGCACCAAAGTAAATTTCAAGGTCCCGAATGTTTTGACTGTGTGACTGCTCAGCGGTCATTGATAAGCAACGACTAATGCTGGGAATGATGGAAGGCAGGATTCGTTCACATTTTTCGCCGATTGTCCGAAGTGTATTCTAGCGCGCGTAGCACACTTTTTTTGCAAGCGAGCATTACGTTACATCTCGAGCAAAATATTGTGAGCGCCTAAACGAAGCATCTGAAGGAACCAACGTGATAAGAACAGACACAGTTGTTGGCTAGGCAAAAACTTCCAACTGTCCAGCACCGTTACGGTAATGTGACGGGGAGCATTAAGTCCATATCAGATTAGGGATTGGGTTGGATTGGAATTTAATCAATCCGAATAAAGAAGAGCAATTTCAAGTTTAGTAAACTTTGCTCTGATTGGTCAAGTTTCATTTCAATCCAATCCCTAATCCATAGTCTGATGCGGGCGTTAGAAGCCGACATTGTAGCACTTTTGAAACTTACAGCAGATTTTAAATTTGGCCTTTTAATTATTTCTCCATTTTTCGCCACAAGTGCACGCGTATCGGCGCTCCAGTTCGACATAGACAAATTAATGCATTACCTCGCATCAGGTGCTTAAGCTTCGCGGCCGTGGAGAGATCGCGGCCGGGTTTCTAAATTAGCGGATCCACGTATCCATCGGGCGCCGTCAAAGCGAATCGCGGCGCTGGATCGTTAGCCGCGGCACGACACGCCGGTGATTTACATTAATGATTCATCCGACAGGTAGGAAGAAAGCGAAGGGGGTTACGAGGCGTCGTTGGCCGCGTAGGGCATTACGCACTCCGAAGACGAAGAAGAGGAGGAGGAGGAGGAGGAGGAGGAGGAGGAGGAGGAAGAAGAAGGATGCCGCGCGCGAGAGCGTGGTCAAGTCGGTCGGTCAACTAATCACGTGAAATAATTACGTTTTGTTTCGGCGGCGGCGGTTGCTGCAACGGCGGTTGCAACGCTGGCTGCAGTGGCTGCTGATGGACATCGGCCCGTCACGCGAGGGATGCCTGTGCTCACACGCGCGTTAAGACGCTCGTCGGGAGGCGAAGGGAGAAGGAGAGGGCGAGCGCGCGTGACTGAGAAGGTTACAGAGAAGGGGTGCAAAAAAGGGTAGAGGAGGGAGGACATCGGGAATACGTGTGCATAGGGAGGATTCCGCGACGGAGGGACGGCGGTGGAAGTTGAAAAAGGCACTCGCTCCGAGTTCTTGCGGCGAGCCACACAAGGAGAGGCCGAGGTGAATCCCCATCAGCGCTCGTCACGCCGGCTCAAAATACCGGCGCTCGCAATATTCATGACCGTATCGTCCATGGGCGAGGCGAACGCGCAGAAAGGGATCGCGAGCGTCTCGAGTGTGTGTGACTTCGTTCCTGTATTCTACGTGAACATAGCGAAAGTTAAACAGTCCTTCGCGGTGTCGAAGGGAAGACCGCAAGAGAGCCACGTTGCTCCGATTCTCCGTCTAGGATTACGTATTCCCGAGGATGCGTCTTACCGCGATTAGTGCCTCAATTGATACCGACAAACTCGGCGCAAGCTGGAGATCGTTATACATCAATTGAAACTACTCGCGCGGTCCTCGCGGGTTCGGTTTCAGTCGAAGGGTACCGCGATAGATATCGGTTTGTTGCGTTCGAAACCTTAAGTGGTAATTGCGGCGGACTCTTGCGCGCTTTGACCCCGTTTACGGCCCCGAGTCTGCCGATCGCTCGACGAAGAAGGGTGAGAGGGGGTGAGACGCGGAGGAGGAAGGCGATAGAGGCGCGAGAGCGAGAGTCGAGCGCGGGACAGAAGAAGACGAAGAAGGAGAAGGATCGCCGTCAGGCTTTCAGCGCCGAGCTTCGCCAGGGCGTGCTGATCGTAAATATCGCGTGGCGCATCAGATATTTCGGAGGGAGCGACCGAGAGTTATGGCGGCTAGTCGGCCAGACGAAGCGCACAGAGTCGTAGGTAGGGAGAAAGAGAAAGATACGGTGAGAATGAGCAGGGGGAGGAGAGAAGAAGAGAGAGAGTGAGAGAGAGAGAGAGAGAGAGAGAGAGAGAGAGACAGAGAGGAATCTACTCTATCGTAGTACGGCGGTAAGAGCGATGGTGGGAAGGAGAGAAAGAGACGAGCGGGACGAAGAAGGACGATGGCAGCTTCGGTATAGCATAACTTCAGGTATATCCAGTGCCAGTAAATTATACGCAAAGTGTACGCGGGGGCCCTCTCCACCCCGCCGCGGCATCGACCCCTCCCTCCGTCCCGGCAGTCTCCATCCTTTTCGTCCTTCTCCACCTCTTCCTCGCCGCTTCCCACCCTCGACACCCCAGAGGCCGCGCCTGCCTCACGTACATCATTATGATTGATCGCTTCACCTTACTTTGTAATTAAAACTAGTTGCCATTGTGCCCAGCTCCGTGTGCTCGTTCGCCCGCTCCGTCTCTCTCGCTCTCTTCTCGCGTCCGTTCTCTGTCTCTCTTTCTGCCTCTTCCTCTCTCTCTCTTTCTCTCTCGTCCACATTTACATACACAGCGGCGAACCGGGAGCAACGGTGGCAGTATGCACCCACCACCAGCTATCGTGCAACCAGCCAGCCAGCCAGCCAGCCAACCAACCAACCAGCCAGCCAACCAGCCAGCCAGCCAGCCAGCCAGCGACAGCAGTGAACCAGCAGCAGCAACGTCGGTCCTTCGTCGTCACGAGGAACAGAAGCAGGAACGGGGAACGTCGGATCGCTCGCTGCCACGACGGCACCGCGAGACTAACAGTTATCGTGGAACAGACCCCCACCGACGAGATCCTCGGCGATCCTGTCGCTCTCCCTCTCCCCCGCCCCTTCGCTCCTGCTGCCCTAGCGCGGAGCGTGGTAGCTCGCCGCGTTCCCGAGTCCTCTCCGCTCTTACCCCCGTCCGACACATCCACCCTACTCACCTCCCCCCCGCCCAGACCAAGTCACCACCGCCACAATCCGGTGAGCGCACCCCTGTCTCTTCCCGGGAGCCATGCGTCATAGTTATCTATGCTTTTTGCAACGGAGACTGATTTAGAGCCGTCTAAGGACCCCGGGCCCTACGAAAATTAAATAATTGCTAATTTATGGCGCGGATCGAGCTGCTCGCACCCCGAGACGCCGACACCGGCTCGTCCCGCGCGCTCTCGACGGCGCACGATTCGTTGCGCGCGAGGGTTTCCAGAAAACAACGCGGAAGGGCTAGGCTCCACTGCAAGCGAGAGGGTGCGCGGGAGAGGTGAATTGGAACTTGGAGTTTAATTGTTTCGGGCAATTAGTCGAAGAGCGGCGAGAGAAGCGAGCGATTCTCTTCCGCGATTACACTTGAAAATGTTAGAAGAGGAGTCTTGTCTCTCTCTCTCTCTCTCTCTCTCTCTCTCTCTCTCTCTCTCTCTCTCTCTCTCTCACGCGCGCGCGCTCTTCATATCAAAAGTGGTGGTACGGTCGGCGCTCTGGCCGGAGCTTCAAGAATCGTAAGAATCCAAGCGCGCAAAACCTGTTTCTTATCCTTCGGAGTTGTGCAACATCAACAAATCGACGAGAATAAATTGATTAACCGGAATAATTTCTCATGATTTTTTGAACGCGGTGCACAACCTCTCAAATTTCCAATCGCTTTTCCTGCAGAGACGTATAATTTCCTCTTTTCGATTAGCCCGCGGATCGTTGCTTTGTTCAACGGGTGAACAGCGAGTGTGTCTCGTGACGATATAAAATTAGATTCGGATCCATTTAATAAAAGATGACTGAAAGCGCTCGGGAGTAACGGAACGTTCGCTGGCGTGCTAACGCGCAGCGAGGCGACGGAGCCACGACGAATTAACAGACGCGTAATTATGAAGCGCGACGCCGGGATCTCGCAAGATTCGTCAAACGAAGAGGAATGCCAGACGCATGTTGACGTTCCTCCGCGTCCGCGCTCACGGTATGCAAATTAATGGTGACGCGCTTTAATTCGGCAATAAATAGGGGTCACCCTTGCAGCGGCCATCAGGCCATCACTTACCCCGTTCCTTTTTGTCTCGCAACATGGGAAAGCTTCAGATTTATTTGACGCGTTTCGACAATATTTATAGGTCCGGTTCGGCCTGACCGTGCACATGCGACGTCGGTGCGACTTAACGAAACCTCTCTTTCCTGCTCCGTCCCTCTCCTTCTCAATTTCTCCTCGCTTTCCTCTTTCGCTCTTTCCGTTGTACTCCATCATAGTCTTTTCGCTCTCTCTCGTCCTCTCCCTCTCTCTCGTGCTACCTTATTACCTCTGTCTCTCTCGCCCTTCTTTCGACTCCGCAACGGAGTCTGCCACGAGGACACGGTTTAAACGTCTTCCGCGGTAACCCAGTTATGTTCTGTGCATTGGGTTTTGCTTCGCAATAACGTAGCGTAACATATTTGCGGGAAACTGAATATGTTTTAGATACGAAACTTAAACAACGCGGGTGTCTGTCTATTTGCCCGATGCATAATTTAGATTACCGCGATTTAGTTGACGTCGGTTATCAGTAACAAGCAATTTTGCCGAGTTAAAATTTCGGCTCAAGCCTTTCTTGTCGAGATTTGTGGAAAAAAATCAATAGAGAATTTCGAGATATCAAACTATACAGATTATCTACCTATCCTATCTTGATATGCCTTTTTTCTGTGTTGAAATTGAGAAAAAGTTATCCTGCTATAATGTCGTTTAGCAATAGGGATTTAAATTTAAACAGTACAATAACAAGGAGGAAAATAACAAACAGAGAGGTATACAGAAGAGAAATAACAAATTCAAGATGGTATTTACGGTCTAAGGAGAATTATAATATGAATTACTCGCAAAACTTGCATTAGATTCTAAGATCGACAATTATAATTATAAAATAATTGCAATATCTGATTGAAAGCATAATTAATTATGGATTAAAGCATAATTCGATAAAAGTATAATTTATTATAGATAATTATATTTATGGCCTAATCAGCTGTTTCAGTTGATACCTTATATATATAAAATAAGTATAGATTAATTAATAATCAACGAGATTCATTAATTATTAAACAATAATGGACTATGAATACCAGTCTTATATTTCGACTTGGATATTTCCTTATTCTTGGAAAGAGATTTTAACTTCGTTAAACGAGCAAAATCAAAAGTATTCTGCATAATGAATGATTTGACACATTTGGAAATATACAAGTGTCTAGATTTAAGTGACCCACTGCATCGCATTGATTGGCGCAATTTTCTTACGTTAATATCAATAATTGCTCAATAATGACTGTGAAAGTTTACGAAATGGTGCTGGATTTTTCTACTTTCAACTTAACAAGTTTTACCTGTACACGTGCACTTAAATCCAGACACTCTGCATTACTAATGATGTATAAAACAAGTTTATCTCTTTACAATCTCTTTAACATACATTCTTTTTTCATTGACGTTGGAAATATGTATATAAAATATGTGACACAATTCACATTCACACACGCATGTGCAGGTAGAGAGCTCATAAAATTGAACAAAACAATCTTCTGGCATTTTACAAATAACAACGATAATTATTCCTTTACTTTTACCCACGGTAACGATATTAATCTCACAATAACGATATTAATGATAATAGACAAGACAAAGGAAAGAATTTGAACAGTTCGTGAATGAAAGAGGTTGCTCGTCTGGTCGTGACTGCCGTGTTTTAATCGTTCATGGCACATGACTCTTCCAAATGGGCAAAGAAAAAAGTCATAGATACGTACAGAAACGCACGTCAAAGAGATTGCTTTCTATTTCATGTCGCTACGTCGATTTATTCGCGAGTTATAATTGTTTAACTCTTTGAAGCACGGGTCTCATGATAAGACCATCAAGAAAAGTTTTTAAAGTATAATTTGCCAACATTAACGTTACAGCTTAATATAAGTTCGCTCTATACATCAGGCAAAACTTACACAACTTATCTGCAAATAGAATACGTACCAGAAACTATGTCTGAAACTATGATTTGATTCTAATAGGTGATCTTACGGTGAAACTATTGTGCTCCAAAAGGTTAAAGATCCGGTAGCGTGATATTAGACTTGTGGTACTCACATTAGAGCGAAAAAGGCATTTGGTTTTTCTCTCTTTCTTTCTCTGGCGCACAATGGATGCATATAATACCGCTTACTGAGCGTTCAATGAGTGGTTGTAGTACTTTAGATAGATTTCGTGATTGTTTTTCCGACTGAGGTGAATGGCCGGTGTGGAAAGACAGCGTGGTGGGGGAAGCGATCGTCCTTGCCTGGCCGTGGAGTGGGTTTAGCGAGCAGCGCTCGCTGTGTGTTGTCATGTACATGTAAGGTAAATGTCCCAGTTAATGACAGTGTCTAGTTAGTGACACTTTGAAAGTATTTTATATTACAAAATCTCAGTTTGACTTCTTCATACCTCAATAATATTTTAAAATATTCTGCTGGTTATTTATTATTTTTTGTAATAGTCTCATCGCAAAGTCTATCATCTTCCTATCAAATATCTCACAATTATAATATGAAGTATATCGACTTGTAAGTTTTATCATGTGATTCATGGCCGACCGCTTATAAGACATTGTGAATGATGACCGTGATCAAATATTAATAATTTTGAGCATTCAAAATTGGTTTGAAGTATTAGAATAACTTTAAACGAATTATTAAAGATTACTATAAACTCATAAGCAAGTGAGTATGTTAGTAGATTAATATTTCGAATTAAAATCTGGCTGTCACTAATTAATACACAAGACTACAATAATGTCCCAATCACTAACAGGCCAGTATAAAATAATGTAAAGAATGTTAATTCTGTACTTTTTGGTGAATATGTAAAAATCCCTGGAGCATATAGTTTTTTCATCAATAAATGCGTTCAAGTGCGTTTAACTTAAACTATAATGTAATATTTACGTCGACATAACTTGACAAGAAAGAAAGGAAAGGCCAGAAATCGGGACAACTGTCATTCTTTTGTACCAATTATTGACATATTTTGCTTACGTTTCGAGAATATTCGAAAATACTAATGCCAACTTATGAATGTCAAATACAATCTAATAGATTAATTAGAGTAAGAACAGTCAGATTTATTTTATTCACAAAAAAGCTAGATAAATAAGCAATAATGGAACCGTTGTCACTATTTGGAACAAGTATATCACATAATACTAGTCAATGATAGGGAACGTGTATATATTGTCCCAGTCAGAGTGACACGGTTTTTGACGTGTTATTAATTGGGACAGTCTAAAACTGAAAGTGTCATTAACTGGGACACATACATTGATTTAAATTTTCCAATTAAATTATTAAAAAAGTACGTTTGTATGTCGGAAATATATGACTATAGCACAAATAAAACTTCTAGTTTTCACTTACAAGTGACAGATTTTTCATTGAAAATGACATGGTCATTTAATTTCGTGTTCACTTTCATGAAAGGTTAAAGCTCCTGGTTAATCACTGCGGCTATTGAATGATAACATCAGAAGCGAGAAATTGCACATGAATTTTGTGTCTGAATCATTGCAAAATAAAAAGATATGTTAACCAAGTGACACTTGCAATGGATCCTACACACTCATAAAATGCTCCGGATAGTGTTTATTTTCCGAAATAACCTGTATAACACTATTAAATAAACGTGTAGAAATCGGTTTATTTTGATAGGAGATCAGCTATGAGACTCCGTACGGAATATGATAAAATAAGTATTATTATAGTTAAAATATTACACAGCACAGTATTTTAGAGTCACATCCGGAGACATTTTGACATTTCCGCAATTGTGTCATGTGTGATATGTAAGCACTGCAGTCAGTAATAATGTCGTGATTCGGACGGAAAAATTTAGGTGGCTGTTACACACATACATACAAATACATACATATACATATATAATTCGCTTTATACATACGATGAACGAAGTTCTTATTCCTACCACTGATGGCTGTGTCGCCACCGTCAACGCGGACTTCTCGCCTGACTAACCAGAAGCCTTAAGTGTGTTACTAACTGGGACATTTACCTTAGCAGAAATATTGCACCCAATCAACGCAGAAGTGTTGCGTAGATCTCTTCGCTTCGCGTGTTCACTTGGCGCGAGACGCTACCGCGTCTCTTGATACGAGATATTGTTTACCAAAATATCGCCTAGGAATGCGGCATGTGACATAAACAAACAGATACGCTAACCCATCAGAGCAATGCCAACCGATCGAATGGGCAGATCGATACAAGCATCGATGATTCCATTTGTAGTCTTGAAATAAAAACATTTGGAAAGGGGAAATTTTATCGCGCTTTCGATGGATATGAAATTGTCTTTCTGTGAAATCAAAATCAAACGGTACAATTATTTAAGCAAAAAACATCGGGGGTTTTGTGTTTAGGTTAAGGAGGCACATTAATCTACATTGCAAATCAATAAAGAAACTTAATTAGGATTTGTAATGTAAAGTGTCAATTTTATGTTTTTGCCGAACTTCAAAGTAAAAGAAAAATCATAATAACGGGGACTTTACAGATATACAGGATGTCTAGATTTAAGTGTGCGAGCGTTTGTACGCTGATAGAACTCGTTAAACTGAATACAAAATCCTCTACTATTTTGCAAACAAAAACGATAATTTTTGAAATCTTAATTTAAAAGAAATTAGTCAATTAACGCGCATGATGCTATGAGACAAGTTCTGTAAGGCAATTTTATGAGACATGTCTTGAGCTCGATGAACGCTATTACAACTTTACGAAACTTCGAGGTCGTCCTGAGTCGTCAGGACAGTCGTGCGTATCGGAAGTGTCCGAGTCAAAATTTTAAGTATATTCCAAGTCTCTCAGATACTGTTTTGTATCTATTTTTATTTTCGTCTAGCTTTGTTATTGTACTGCGAATTTAAATTTTTACCGGAGATTTTGGACAAATAACTGCTACCTTAGTCCTCACAACTTCTTTTAGAGTTCCTATTGGAGATCTTATAGACATTCTCAACGCTAATAAAAATAATGATAGTCATTCCAGTTGAATGGAATTTGCAAGCTGTAGAATCGAAATCACGATTCGAGCTTTCTGTACTAGAAATAACGTAAAATAACGTAAATAACTTTTTACGTTCGCGATGTGCCTTTATTAGAGGAACTGATTATAACCGAGTAGTTAGTTAATCTGCGGCGAAAGTAAGGTAAAAAAAGTCACAAAATTTATCGCTCAAAAGGAAAGGGGGCCACGGATATAAATCTCAGGTATTATAATAGGATCTGTCTATTATTAAAGAATGAGTGATTTAAGGGAAGGGTGGAGCTCGACTAAGCTGCACTGTCGAAGTGGGTGGGTAGCAAAAAAGGATCGTGAATTTGATCGGCAATTCAAGCGCCTATCCTTCTCCATCCTCTCCGATACTTCGTTACCGGCGCGTTTCAACCCTTGCCGCTTTGTGTGTTGCGCGGTATATACACGTATATGTCCATATAAATAAACGTCCTCCCACATTTCACCTGAGACAAGCGAAAGCAACAGAGAAGAGAGACGGTTGATAATAATCATACTGAGGGAAAGCTTAGTCGCGTCGTTTATAATTGCGTGCGCGGCTCGATCTTCATCGTCTTCGTTCTCTCGAACGGTGCAAGCAATGTTGCGCGTATAGATAATCTATATTACCGGCATATTAAATGGCGCATTCCTTCCACATGCGTCTAATGTCGTTGTTAATAGGGGTTGATTATTTTGTATTTATCGCTATCCAATTATTCTTCGTTAAGTACCACTCAGGTGCCCCTCCTTGGAACAGCTTTACGGAAGTTGGATCGTGCCTGCTGGAACGACGACCGTTCGAAACCGCCCTACCCTATAATTCCCAGTTACCAGGGAAGTATCTTATCTGTCTTCGGTAAGGTAGTACCGGAAACTACGTACCCTCGCCCGACAGTAATTCCAGAACGTCGTAGGCACGTAGAACAGCAAGCTAGCGCGAGCCCTATCGATCTTGATATCGATCCGCAGACATTTTTCGCGATGGCGCATTACTGTTAGCCGCTCGTGTAACTCGCCGGACGATCATGGCGGATAAAATGTACCAGTGCGACGAAATAAACGTTGCTGTAACGCTCCGCTTCGTTCCTCTCTTCCCGACTTAAATATGCAAAATCGTACAACGTTCAAAAATCCTTCACACAGAGGGGAACATTTTGCAGTTTTATAAAGTGCCATTTAGTCATCCTTAAATCTGCATCGCCGTCGCCTTTCGAAACTGACCTGCTTTTCCAATTATAAATAAATAAATAGCAACTCTTCATTCTCGTCTCATCAGAAATATACTTCTATCGCGGGCATTATTATCAATTACTGTCTCTTAATTGTTCTACTGACATAGACCTGTTTTTACCAGCTCTTCGCATTGTATATTTGCGGAGAAGTAAAAATGAACGTGTCGCAGTGTTCTAAATATACTATATTTGTAGCGTCGAATACGGCGTGTTCGTGAGCTTCGCAGATACCTTCGGCGAAAATAAGAGGAAGAATAGAGAGAATCGCTCCGGGCGGATTTCGACGTACAATGATGTTGGAGCGAAGGCGATCATACGAGAGGCAGCGCGCCTTCTTGGCCCTGTCGTTGCGTCCATCCATCGGTCCGTGGGTCCCGCCAGGATATTTACGACTGACCGACTCATTGCCGCTGCGAGTTGAGCGAGCGGTCGCCACAAATCACGCCGAGAAAGCCGGCCTTTCTCTGCTCTGGGAAACGCCTGGCATTTTTCTCTGCCGGGGATAACTTTGACTTATTGGTGACAACGGGGAAGAGAGACGGAATGAGAAAGTTGGGGCGCGAGCGAGAGGTGAAAGGACGAGAGACAGAGTATACTGCCAGTCTGATGGAAAAAAGACGCGTGCGAGAGTGAAAAGCGGAATGAGAGGAAGACAGACAGCGGGGAAAGGAGAGAGAGAGAGAGAGAGAGAGAGAGAGAAAGAGGGAGAGTAACGATGTGGAGAAGTGTCGGGAGAAACGATCCCCCGGGGGTGGAAGCCGAGCGAGCGAGCGAGCGAGCGAGCTAGAAAGAGAAGGAGAGAGGGGGCATCGCGCAGAGGGTAGTGCGCGTCTGAATGTCAGCTGCTGCCAATAAATAATGCCGTACATTGACGTACGGCCGGCAACTAATCATCCATCGTGCGGCCAAATCAGCTGGTGATTTTTCACGCGTCACAGCGCGCCGCGCGTGTGAATCGTGCCACGGGATTACGCGCCGCGTGCAATCACTTTCCTTCGGACGCGGACGACGGAGGATACAATGCGTTTGAAAAAGCACAATGCCGGCTACCGTCCGACACGCGCACGGAATGCTATTTTTACATCGGGACTTTGATCCAAACCGTCGTCTTCGGCGTTGCCGATTATCCCATATGTTACATTCTGTGCTTCCCCTCTCTCTCTCTCTCTTTCTCTCATTCCAGTAGAACCAGTTCTGAAAATGCTCCAATTTCGAGTAAAATGTCCACGGAGGCCACGTGCTGCGTTACTTCAATAAGAGACGACGGAAATCGCAACGCGATCTGACGTTAAGATAAAGTAACGACTCGATTCTTAGATCTAGTTTGCTTAGTGGCGAGCGAGCCGAGTTCCGCTTCCGCGTTTCTTCCGCACCGTGAAAACTGTCGAAGAGCGAACGTAAATTTTCCGATCTCAACGTCGCAATGATGTTTGAAGATCGGCCTCGCGATACCGGTCGGCGGACGACTGGCCACGAGACGATACGCGGAGAATCGTTTCTGGGGTTCGGCGATGCTCGCGTTGGTTGGGATGTCGCTGTCGCATAAATCACGGGCGGTATCTTCTGGCGCGGCGGTTCGCTCATCACGCTGAAGTTCTTGTCGCGCCTTAATAACGCCCGGGCGTCTCACCCGCGCCTCCGCACCGATTCCCTTCCTCCCCTTTCCTCCTTCTCCTTCTCCTCCTCCTCTTCCTCCTCCTTCTGACCTGCCCTGCTCCTCCCGTCCTCGTCCTCCGCGTCGTCGGAGCGCACCTCTCGTCCTTCTCTCGAAACCGACCGTCTCTTCTCCCGCCTGCGAGACGGCACCGACCGCGCGGCACGACTCTACGCTTCGCTACAAATCCTGATTATATTCTGCAAGTGACGTTATACCGTAAGGGTGCGATGGCGTGTTGAAGTCTGGTTTTTGTTTCCCTCCGTGTCGTTCCCTACCCACGCCTCTCCCCTCTCAGCGGCTGGTCTCCTCTTCGCCCTTCCATGTCAACCGCAACCATCCTCCTCTTCATCCCTCCGAAGGTAGCGTTGCTCTTCCAGTGGCGCGTCTCTCCTTCTCCTCCTCCTCCTCCTACACTATCGTCCTGCTCCTCCATCTCCTTCTTCTCTTTCCCCCTGTTTTACCTCTAGCTTCGACATTCTCATCCTCATTCCTCTTCCTCCCCTTCTCTGTCCGCCGCAACGGCAGCAACTACCCTCACGAAACCGGATGGGGGCTCCTCTCATCTTTACCCGGGCGACTGACAGCCTGGACCGCGTAAATCAATTTTCAATTACGGCTCTGGTATACGTATAGGAGGTAGGTAGGCAGGCAGGCAGGCAGGCAGGCAGGCAGGCAGGCAGGCAAGGCAAGGCAGGTTGGTGGTCGGTTGGGTAGGTGCCCGTGCAGTCGACCGAGGAAGAGGAAAGTCGACGGACGAAGAGGGAGTCTGCCGCCTCTCTGTATAAAGCACGTACCACGGGGAGAGAGGGAGACGGTACGAAGAAACAGGGGTTAGAGAGGGAAGAGTGTGGCTGGAAGAGACGGTGGAAAGAAGAGGACGAAGTGCGCGAGATAAAGAGAGAACGGCGGAGAAAGAGGGAGAGAGAGAGAGAGAGGGGGGAGGGGACGAGGAAGAGAGAACGCCGACGCGGCTCGGTGGGTACGTACGTATTATTATACTTCGCTACAGTCATATTTATAAATCAGCGATATAGCACGACGAGCGGAGACGTGGAGGGATGGAATTTATAGCTTCGTTCTCTTTCCTGCACTGCCAGTTTCTGCCCCTCTTGACTAGCGACCTACCCCCTTTGCCTCCTTCAACCTCCGCTCATTCTACGAGCGCTACCCCTTCCGATACCCCTCCTCCCTCCCCCGCCGAACCCCTACACGCTCGCGTCTCCCGTTGTCCTTCTTTCTCTCTCGTTTCCTCTTACCCTCCTTATTCCGCGACTCCCTCGCCACCCGGTAGCCTCTCTCTCGACGGAGAGTGCGCGGGCATACAAACTGCCAAGCCGGTACGTATGAGCTTAGGTCGACATTTTCCCTCCTCTCTTTGGCAATAAATCTGCGAGTCTTTTGAGCCGACGGCACGGTCCGGAGAGAAAGAGAGAGAAAGAGAAAAAGAGAGAGAGAGAGAGAGAGAGAGAGAGAGAGAGAGAGAGAGAGAGTGAGAGAGGCAGTGGGAGGGGGAGGGGGAACGGGGAGGGTTTCCAGAGCGCGGCTCGCCGCTCCTGGGGTACCAGAGGTCGCCCTCTTGTTCTCTCTCTCTTTCACTTTTGCTCTCCTTCTCTCTTCATCCGCCGTTCGTGCTCTCTTCCGACCCTCACCGACTCACCGCTCTCTCTCTCTCGCGCGCGTCACGGGAATGTATATAATTAGCAGCATTGTGCTTCCTCGGACAGATTTACGGGTCGTATCGCTACCGCGGCTGCATGCATAAGCGCGTTAAATAAGTATTTATCCGCCCCGTGGGGTATGGCGATGCCCGAGGTATCCGCCTGATGGATTTGCCGCTCGAACGCCCGAAACTGCATTAAACGCGTCCCTACTAACCGCGAGCCACCCCTCCTCGCCCCTTCACGGCGACCAGAAAGAGGAGAGACGCGCGCAAGAGTCGAGACACAAGTTTACATTAATGTCTCTCTCGCCCGTGCGGAACGGGGGAGATCGCGCGGCCGTGTATATATATCGTCGCGGAAATTCGATTTTAAAAACTCAGTTACTCCCGACGTAGATTGCCGAGGACCATTCGTTGCGCTTCTCGGTTAGTCGCCCGCGGAGGGAATACGCGCGCTGTCTGCGTATCGAGACAAATACTACGTTACCGTGGTGGGCGAACGACGAATCGCGAAGTGCAGCGGAACATTCCGCGTTACGACGGGGACGTTTACATATTTATAACGCCGAACCGAGTGGCGTTCCGCAACATGCATAAATTATGCAAATGCGCCAAATGAACATCCGCGAATAAAGCGTGGCCAAAGAAAAAAAAAAGGGAGAAGAAGAGGAGGAAGAAGGGGAAGCGAAAGAAGCCCGCGTCGGGCGCCGCGCAAAGCGATGAAATCCGGCAGAAAGGGCGGAGGGCGAGAGTGAAGAGAGAGAGGAGAGAGAGAGAGAGAATAGCGGCGAAAGGGAATGCGTTCACGAAAACGGAAACGGATTAGGGTTGCCCTCTGCGCAACACGTTTCATCGTGCGAAACGTCACCGCCGTCGAGAGATGCGCGTATATCAGCTGCGTTAAAAAAAAGAAAAAAC
>NW_022639501.1:521969-524061 GCF_010583005.1 Odontomachus brunneus | reverse complement strand
CAGTGGGAGGGGGAGGGGGAACGGGGAGGGTTTCCAGAGCGCGGCTCGCCGCTCCTGGGGTACCAGAGGTCGCCCTCTTGTTCTCTCTCTCTTTCACTTTTGCTCTCCTTCTCTCTTCATCCGCCGTTCGTGCTCTCTTCCGACCCTCACCGACTCACCGCTCTCTCTCTCTCGCGCGCGTCACGGGAATGTATATAATTAGCAGCATTGTGCTTCCTCGGACAGATTTACGGGTCGTATCGCTACCGCGGCTGCATGCATAAGCGCGTTAAATAAGTATTTATCCGCCCCGTGGGGTATGGCGATGCCCGAGGTATCCGCCTGATGGATTTGCCGCTCGAACGCCCGAAACTGCATTAAACGCGTCCCTACTAACCGCGAGCCACCCCTCCTCGCCCCTTCACGGCGACCAGAAAGAGGAGAGACGCGCGCAAGAGTCGAGACACAAGTTTACATTAATGTCTCTCTCGCCCGTGCGGAACGGGGGAGATCGCGCGGCCGTGTATATATATCGTCGCGGAAATTCGATTTTAAAAACTCAGTTACTCCCGACGTAGATTGCCGAGGACCATTCGTTGCGCTTCTCGGTTAGTCGCCCGCGGAGGGAATACGCGCGCTGTCTGCGTATCGAGACAAATACTACGTTACCGTGGTGGGCGAACGACGAATCGCGAAGTGCAGCGGAACATTCCGCGTTACGACGGGGACGTTTACATATTTATAACGCCGAACCGAGTGGCGTTCCGCAACATGCATAAATTATGCAAATGCGCCAAATGAACATCCGCGAATAAAGCGTGGCCAAAGAAAAAAAAAAGGGAGAAGAAGAGGAGGAAGAAGGGGAAGCGAAAGAAGCCCGCGTCGGGCGCCGCGCAAAGCGATGAAATCCGGCAGAAAGGGCGGAGGGCGAGAGTGAAGAGAGAGAGGAGAGAGAGAGAGAGAATAGCGGCGAAAGGGAATGCGTTCACGAAAACGGAAACGGATTAGGGTTGCCCTCTGCGCAACACGTTTCATCGTGCGAAACGTCACCGCCGTCGAGAGATGCGCGTATATCAGCTGCGTTAAAAAAAAGAAAAAACACGAAGAATGGGGGGAGAAAAAAGAAAAATTCTATAACGCCGAAAGTGTGGGACGAAGATGGACATCCGCCTCTCGGAAGCCGGGCGCGACACTCCCGTCCGGTGACGGTTTGCAGTTTGCAGCGGGTTCGGTAGTAGCTCTCTCCGGCTGCGCTCCCATCGACGCCCGATCGGACCATTTATCACCCGTGAGAACGAGCGCGGCCGTTGTCGCGTGCGCGCGCGTGCAGTCAGCGCATATAACGCGGTCGGGCCACACACAACGGGCGAATAAGTGAGCGCGCGAGAGCGCACTTCCAGCCACTCGACACCGATGTGAACCTGGCGCTCGACTTGAACGAAAAAAATAAATAAAATAAAACATCCCGCACACGGTTTGCTTCGCATACCAGTTCGCGCCACCTTTGCCTTCGTTTGTTTCGTTCCCTAAGGGCGCAAGGCAGTCAGAAGATAGTCGGCGAGAGGACGTCTCAACTTTTCCACCGCCTCTCTCTCTCTCTCTCTCTCTCTCTCTCTCTCTCTCTCTCTCTCTCTCTCAAGTCTTGAAATTAGAGCATTTTGAAAATCCGCCGAGGGGTGGTGCCGCCATCTTTTTTTTTAAATATTTTTAACAATGTTAACGGCGCTGGAAAGAACATCGACAGCCGCCAAGCGTGTATTCACTTCGCCACGTATATGTGCACTCGTGCGACTTCCACCCAACGTACATATACGTACACACACACACATACATATACGTACACATGTACTCGTGTACACAAGCGGCTGCTTCGCTCAAGCGGGACTTCCGTCAAGTTTCAAAGGGTTGACGGATGATCGCCACGGGACGGAAAGACGACGAGTCCGGATCCATCATATTTTCTACGTCCCCACCGTTGATCTATATACCCCTACTCGTCCATTGGCGTGATCAAGCACAAGCCCAGCTCCCGTACCGTTTCAACTCTCGCACCGAGAGAGAGAGAGAGAGAGAGAGAGAGAGAGAGAGAGAGAGAGAGAGAGAGAGAGAGAGA
>NW_022639501.1:509478-521847 GCF_010583005.1 Odontomachus brunneus | reverse complement strand
GAGAGAGAGAGAGAGAGAGAGAGAGAGAGAGAGAGAGAGAGAGAGAGAGAGAGAGAGAGAAAGTCCGTTTTGTGACGTTAAACAGAGTAACATTTAAATTTGGAGACGCATTTATCGTCTATAACTCAAGATGTAAGACGAAAGGATTGCGTTTATACATTTAAGCGGAAATTCTAAGTTAAATAACCGACATAAAAACATAGAAAATTCTTACGAATTTTTCCCAAAGAAATAATTATATCGATCTAGAGGTCTATTTATATAATATTAGTCATTGTTTCTTTTTTTATAAAATGGAACAATTATAAATAATCTAGTCAGGTATCTATATTGATATTTTCACATATTCTAAAAAAAAAATTTCCTATTCTTTGATTATCTAAATCAGAACTTCCCCTTTTGACAATGTAAGAAACAATGTCATAGAAGGCGGACTAGAAATTACTTCGTTTGCATTATTTCCGACCCGTGTATTCCCAGTTTCGCCGATTCGATAGTAATAGTTTGGCAATTGTTATAATAAGGGGACATATATTAGACAATTTTATTTAGAAACTACGCAAGAGTCGCTAAATTAGATATTGGTGCGTAGGCCGAACGTACCTATGTAACTTTGCGCGAAATGTTGAATTTACTAATTAATCTAATTAATTAGCAGGAACAATTGTTCATCGTTATTTAATTAATTAATCAATTCCAGTAGCTCCGAACGAATCGGGGAACGATAATGATGCTATAACCGACCTCGCCAAAGGTACAATTATTACATGTTCGATATTAGTAGTTACTGTGTTATTTTGGAACTGATAATCGACTGTGCGGCGAGGAGTTATCGATCGAAGAAAGTCTTTAAAATGATAAAACGCAATCTGCCTGCGATATTGATGTGTGTGCGCGCGCGCGCGCGCGTGTGTGTGTACGTGCAGTAACACCTGTTACGCCCCCGCATGTTCGTCTTTTTCGAACAACTCGAAAGAATACCGTCGTCTCTTACTGTACTTTCGAATTACACGCGTGCGAGCAGTTTTGGCCGCGAAGTTGGACTCTTGTTAAGACATAAATGCTCTTTCCCGGCCAGCGTACGATGTCCTGGAAATGATTTTCCGAATTGGAAGCGTTCCAGGATCGGCGAGCCGGCGATAGGCATCCTCTCGGGGTCTACCAGTCTACTAGTGAATTCGCAGCTCCGCGTCGAAAGTATATATATTACGTCCCCGCTGACGTAGACGTAGCGATGATCGATTTCATCTTTCCCGGAGAGAATCATTAAAAGCAACACGCAACGGCGACGGTTGGCGACGATTGGCCGACGAATGGGTGAACGTAGACGCGGCACCACACAAGCGAATCAGACGAAAAGGCCCCATTACGAGGGGGACGTCGCGCGCACGGGAAATGCAGCGCTATAAAAATGAGTTAGCCCGTGCCCGAGCGAATCGGGTTCTGCGCTGTATCTTGCCGCATGCCGGAAATGGAACTAACAGTCAATCGTGCCCGTTCGCGACGTTTCGCCGGAGGAGCGCGTCGACTCCGGATCAATCTCATAATTTCGGCGACAAAGTCGTGCGGGAGAAGAGATACAAGGAAGCGCGGTGGAACGCGAGACGAAGAGAGAGGAGAGAGAGAGAGAGAGAGAGAGAGAGAGAGAGGGAGGGAGGGAGGGAGAGCTGATAGGGTAGATACATCGTGGGATAACGGTGACTATCGAGGAGAGCATAGCGTATTTCCACCAACCCCCCGTCCGGCGGCTGCAGCGGGGTGAGAGGACGGAGGTTCGGGGGTTCCATCGGTTTGTCTCATTTCCGGGATCCAATCTCTCGGCTCGGTGCCGGGCCAACCTGCAGCCTCGCTATCCACGAACCGCTCGTGCAATCCTAACCCCGCTGCCGTCGCTACCGTCGCCGACCCCTTTCCCTACGGTAGCGACCAGGGACTGCCGGCACGCCGCCACCCAACGGCACTTTAGAACTGCTCCCTAACCCTCTCTCTTTCTCCGCGCGTGTATAGGTATTCTCTCTGTTCGAGATACGTTCTATCCTTTACCCAAGCCTAATGTGCGCGCTGGAATCGGGCTGGAGGAGAAAGGGAGGAACGCCGTCGAGAGGACGGTGAATGAGGGTGCGCGCGGCAGTGGGGGAGAGAGGCGACTTTATCTCGTGGCGCCCAACAAGGCGACTCTCGCGTTTCAGGACGAGCGCCAAGTGTATCGCCGCGAGTTTATGCGAGCCGAACTGCAACGGGTCGAGCTGGGTCTGTGCGAAGGACGGAGGAGTCGAGAGGAACCGGGATGCTTGGACTGCGAGGAAGGGTGGATATGGGAGAGAGAAAGGGAGAGCGAATGAGAAAGAGAGAGAGAGAGAGAGAGAGAGAGAGAGAGAGAGAGAGAGAGAGAGAGAGAGAAGGACAAAGAGAGAACGAGTCGATCCAAGTCGACTGGAGTCGAGTCGGGTCGAGTCAAGCTCCATCCCGGTTGCCGTGCGAGGGAAACTTTGTCCATTTTCATCCCGTAGGGATCCGTCCACCGGCGCTATCTCCGCCAGCACGGGAGAATTTTGCGCGCGATCGTGACGAAGACAACGACGACGTCGAAGGATAATTCCGTGCCGTAAAGAACCGCGGCACCGGCGCCCGGCGACGTCGTCGCGAGAGAAAGCCCTTGAAATAATGAACGCGCGCCGGCCAAATAGACGGAACGCGAACGGCGCGGAGATCCCGCTGAGAGCACGAGTGTCAGGATATAATAGATTTTCCTTTTTTCCTATAGATTTTTTTCCTACAGAGTTTGAGATTATATGAGAAGAGATAGCAGGACTGAGAGAGAGATTGGCTGGCAACAAGTCACCGGCAGGTAGCGTCAATACACGTCGGCTCGGAGAGGGTGGGAATTCATGGTCGAAGTTCACCAATCAATAACGTAATGAGATCTTTGGAAATTAATGAAGAATGCGTTGCAGCATGGTAACGATATAGCATGGGAGAGACTCAAAATCCGTCAATGGTTTTCCGGCGGCGATAATTATGTGACATTTGATTCGATGGAACGCGTTAAAAAGCCCCAACGAGTCATTAGCGCGCGCTCGCGCTTCTTTCCTTTCCTCCCTAACGTTTCATCGGCGATAGCGGCGAGGAATAATAATCCGCGATGATTTTATAATAATATCCGCGCGGAATTGAAGCCGCTTTTTGCGTAAGTTTCCGCAGACTCGTCACTGGCGCGCAAATGTCAGCGGCCAAGCAGCGGATTCAATGGGCCGGCAGCTCCGTTAAAATCGATGAATTACGAGACAACGCATTAGTGCAGTCCGCACGATACTAATCAGCGAAATTTCCGTGCGATAAATAAACGAATGAAAGCGCGTAACCAGATACGCGCGCGCACGCGGATAATGTCGATGCGATGGAAACGCCGGCCCTCGTAAATCGACAGATTTTTCAGTAAAAAGGGAAAAACAAATGAGTGAACAAAGAACGAAAATCAAAACCTGGGACACACGGCGGTAACGATTGCGCGCCGGGATATGTATATGAGGCCGGCGGCTTATTGGTGGTTTCGAGGTGAATTCGCTCGTAAATATGTATGTGTAATATTGATTCGACATAGACGCATAAAGATAGACTAAAGTGGATTTGAACATGGAATCGTAATTTTCTGCGAATATTATGTTTGTACGCTCGCGCTGCGCCGCGTTGCCGCGTGTGCTCCCGGGCAAAAATCATTTTTTAATCCACGCCGGGATTTTATAGTAATTTTATGCGCGTGTCTTGTGACCTCTCGCAATATTCATCAGCCGCTTCCTGTCGCATGAAGCCGTAAGAGATAGATATCGCATTACGTGCGTATTATCCGCATGCGGCGCGCATGCGAGCAGTGGAATTCGAGTACCCCTTCCCTCCCCCGAACCGGCGATCAGGCGTCAACAATTGAGATACGACTCAGGCTTGATAACTATGCAAATCGCGTTACAATTACATCGCCGCTCGCGTACGCCGACGCGAGCCTTCGTCCAAGGTCTTCCTGCCCCGTCATTTCCTCGAAAGGTGTAATCTGTAATTGATGGGCAGGAAGAGATGCTGACGCGCAACGCGAGGAGACGCGTCTCCAAACATCCTTGACGACCGAAGGGACAGAGATTTATCGCCAGAAATGAGAAGGAGAGGAATAAGATCCAAGAGCGAGAGAGTGTAAATGAAGAGTCGCGCGAGACGTTGCTTCGCCTCTCCAAGACAGAGAGAGAGAGAGAGAGAGAGAGAGAGAGAGAGAGAGAGAGAGAGAGAGAGAGAGAGAGAGAGAGAGAGAGAGAGAGAGAGAGAGAGAGAGAGAGAGAGAGAGAGAGAGAGAGAGAGAGAGAGAGAGAGAGAGAGAGAGAGAGAGAGAGAGAGAGAGAGAGAGAGAGAGAGAGAGAGAGAGAGAGAGAGAGAGAGAGAGAGAGAGAGAGAGAGAGAGAGAGAGAGAGAGAGAGAGAGAGAGAGAGAGAGAGAGAGAGAGAGAGAGAGAGAGAGAGAGAGAGAGAGAGAGAGAGAGAGAGAGAGAGAGAGAGAGAGAGAGAGAGAGAGAGAGAGAGAGAGAGAGAGAGAGAGAGAGAGAGAGAGAGAGAGAGAGAGAGAGAGAGAGAGAGAGAGAGAGAGAGAGAGAGAGAGAGAGAGAGAGAGAGAGAGAGAGAGAGAGAGAGAGAGAGAGAGAGAGAGAGAGAGAGAGAGAGAGAGAGAGAGAGAGAGAGAGAGAGAGAGAGAGAGAGAGAGAGAGAGAGAGAGAGAGAGAGAGAGAGAGAGAGAGAGAGAGAGAGAGAGAGAGAGAGAGAGAGAGAGAGAGAGAGAGAGAGAGAGAGAGAGAGAGAGAGAGAGAGAGAGAGAGAGAGAGAGAGAGAGAGAGAGAGAGAGAGAGAGAGAGAGAGAGAGAGAGAGAGAGAGAGAGAGAGAGAGAGAGAGAGAGAGAGAGAGAGAGAGAGAGAGAGAGAGAGAGAGAGAGAGAGAGAGAGAGAGAGAGAGAGAGAGAGAGAGAGAGAGAGAGAGAGAGAGAGAGAGAGAGAGAGAGAGAGAGAGAGAGAGAGAGAGAGAGAGAGAGAGAGAGAGAGAGAGAGAGAGAGAGAGAGAGAGAGAGAGAGAGAGAGAGAGAGAGAGAGAGAGAGAGAGAGAGAGAGAGAGAGAGAGAGAGAGAGAGAGAGAGAGAGAGAGAGAGAGAGAGAGAGAGAGAGAGAGAGAGAGAGAGAGAGAGAGAGAGAGAGAGAGAGAGAGAGAGAGAGAGAGAGAGAGAGAGAGAGAGAGAGAGAGAGAGAGAGAGAGAGAGACCCTCTCTCGGCGCTATGTTATTTCTGAAACATCAACCGCGGCTGATAGCCAGCCTGCGATCCGAGTAATGAAGACGCAAATGCGATCACGGTGGGAGATTTTCGTGGACCTAAGGAGAGGAGACGAGAGCGAGAGACGGCTTAGAGACAGCGGAACCGGAGAAGGACAGGCGAAAGGATCGAGTGACGAAGAGGGAGAACGGGGCGACCGGAGAGACGGGGGAAGGAGGAGGGTGGAAGAGGAATACGAGCAAGGAGGTCGCACAGCTGGCACGCCGAATGTAACGAGGCGCTGCCCTTATCTCTTTGCTATTATCTCCGCTCGTTTTCATCGCTCCGGCTACGGCGCGGCGTCGCGACCGGTACACACAAAAGTATTATGTAGGCACTTACGGTATCGCACGGCGGGACGGGTGCACAACAATACAAGCTGGAATACGTCCCGTCATCCTCGGCGACGGTGCGAGAACCGCTCGTGCGTGACCACGAGCATCGGGTACCTCCAATGGGATCGAGTCGTCGCACGACTGTCCGTCTCTCCTCTGTTTTCCGTGTCTCCCGTGCGTTTCGTGACTTTACTCTGACGCGGACAGAGATGGAGAGAGAAAGAGAGCGAAAGAGAGAGAGGGAGAGAGAGAGCAGAGAGCAGAGAGAGAGAGAGAGAGAGAAAGCAAGCCCAGCAAACTCGGATCTCGCCGGCACGACGATATATGACGAATGCGAAAAGAACTTATTGTCCCGTCGACGTTCAGCCCCCGACGTCGTCCGTCGTGCCGGCCACGCGAGCACGTCAGGAAAGATGCACGTCGCTTCCCGGGGGCGACACGAACCGCCACGACATGCCGTGGCAGTCGTCTTCCTCGCGACGACTCGCCAAACCTTTACATGATGGGCCGTACGCGAATAGTTTTGCAATAGGAGATTCCGGGTATTCCGTTGCGGCTCGACCAGATCGATGGACGAAGACGAGAGGAGGAAGTAATGACTTCCCGGAACCAATTACGGTTCCACTCGGCGAGAGAGCTATTGTATGTTTATTATCTTGCAAATTAACCACGCTACGAAACCCACCGTCGCGTCAATTCTTCTTCCAACAATCGTTCAGGACTTTTATCCTACTTATATTCGAGGAAGCGATTCCTCGATAAATCCTGCAGGCGCATCCCCTCCTTCTCTCAGGGTCTACTAGTCCACTACTGATGAATTCGTAGCTCCATTGGTATTTCTTGGAGGTGCGGTTCAACGGTAATTCTGTTAACATCGCAATAGTATCTTTTAACACGGGAGAAAAAGTTTGGTTAGATCAACCAAATTTCTGCTGAGAACTAAACGTACAAATTTCAGGTTAAAGTTACCAAAATTCTGCTTGAGTTAGCAGGATTTCGTCCATATTTCATTAGAAATCTGGTTAATTCAAGCAAATGCTTTTCACGTGTATGTCCTACTTATATCGAGGGGACGACTCAATAAATTTTGCAGTGATATTCCTTGGTTGTTCGCAGGTCGACGCTAATTCTATGAAGCTGCGATGACGTTTTTTTAACATATAACAAAAAGCTTTCGCATTAGCAAACGTATTTTCGGAGCGTGGAAAGCTTCCGTTACGGAACATGCCCGCGTGAACGTCGTCGGGCTCGTCATCCGTGTAAATTGTAAATCACGTCACTATCACGGAATCAATGTTCTATAAATGGTGTGCGAGAAATTGTATTTAGGTAAAGCAATAACTTTATGTAATTTCTCGAGCGAGCGATCGATCCGATCGGAATACTCAGATGGAGTTGTCACGAGATTGGGAGTGCTTACGTTATAATAAGATGCGCGGCGAAAATATCGCATATTTTCAGTACCGATCACAAAGTAGCCCCCGGGATAACGTCGGTCCCGCATTAATCGTTTACGAGAAACGAAGCCGTTCGCCAGGTCTGCGCCTTATTACGGACGACGGCGAGCGACGGATTATCTATGGTGCTTCGATTGTTCTCCGAAATGAAACGTATTGATTACCCGTGCTCAATGAGCAGCGGGCTCTCTCCTATCGATCGACGCATCTGCCTCCACTTGGTTCCTTTCTTCGCTCGATGACGACGATGACTCGTCGTCTTCTGACAGAAAAAAAGACGGGCAGGGAGGGGAGGGAATGATATCCTCGTCTCGAATGGCCCGTCCGCCCTTGATGTCGCCGCGATGAACGGAACGATCGACGGGGAATAATCATGCACCGATGATCCTGAATGCCTCCGATGACAATGAGGCGTCGACCCGACTCGATCACAACTCGTTTATGTCCGCATTATCGATTTCAGAAAGGTCGACAAAAGATTCTTAATTATGATACCGTAGATATACGTCATAAACATCACGCTATCGCCGCTCTACCATCTACTCGCGGTAATTGCGAGAATGGACGAGTTGTGGAAAATAATGCGGGACACGATCGAGCAAGGGTCGTTTCTTTTTTTCTACATTGCACTTTTGCCACGAATGCATATTACGTACGTGAGATGTACGTGGATACTTTATATTATAAGCAGGAGTGACCTGCTTCAATAATTATTACTTGAAACTCGTCTCAAGTGAGACTCAGGTTGGAGTTTACAGGTACTCAGGTTGGAGTTAAGTGAGAGTCTTTCAGTTGAATCGCGATTATAGATATAAAAATGTCACGTATAACATAACATTCAACTGAACAACTTGGATTTGACTCTAAATAGAAATTTCTTTTTTTCTACATTGCACTTTTGCCACGAATGCGTATTACGTACGTGAGATGTACGTGGATTATATTTAAATAATAATTTAATATATTTAATAATATATTAAATAATAATTTAAATTTTATATTATAAGCAGGAGTGACTTGCTTCAATAATTATTACTTGAAACTCGTCTCAAGTGAGACTCAGGTTGGAGTTTACAGGTACTCAGGTTGGAGTTAAGTGAGAGTCTTTCAGTTGAATCGCGATTATAGATATAAAAATGTCATGTATAACATAACATTCAACTGAACAACTTGGATTTGACTCTAAATAGAAATTTCTCTTTTTCTACATTGCACTTTTGCCACGAATGCATATTACGTACGTGAGATGTACGTGGATACTTTATATTATAAGCAGGAGTGACCTGCTTCAGTAATTATTACTTGAAACTCGTCTCAAGTGAGACTCAGGTTGGAGTTTACAGGTACTCAGGTTGGAGTTAAGTGAGAGTCTTTCAGTTGAATCGCGATTATAGATATAAAAATGTCACGTATAACATAACATTCAACTGAACAACTTGGATTTGACTCTAAATAGAAATTTCTTTTTTTCTACATTGCACTTTTGCCACGAATGCATATTACGTACGTGAGATGTACGTGAATACTTTATATTATAAGCAGGAGTGACCTGCTTCAATAATTATTACTTGAAACTCGTCTCAAGTGAGACTCAGGTTGGAGTTTACAGGTACTCAGGTTGGAGTTAAGTGAGAGTCTTTCAGTTGAATCGCGATTATAGATATAAAAATGTCACGTATAACATAACATTCAACTGAACAACTTGGATTTGACTCTAAATAGAAATTTCTTTTTTTCTACATTGCACTTTTGCCACGAATGCATATTACGTACGTGAGATGTACGTGGATACTTTATATTATAAGCAGGAGTGACCTGCTTCAATAATTATTACTTGAAACTCGTCTCAAGTGAGACTCAGGTTGGAGTTTACAGGTACTCAGGTTGGAGTTAAGTGAGAGTCTTTCAGTTGAATCGCGATTATAGATATAAAAATGTCACGTATAACATAACATTCAACTGAACAACTTGGATTTGACTCTAAATAGAAATTTCTTTTTTTCTACATTGCACTTTTACCACGAATGCATATTACGCACGTGAGATGTACGTGGATTATATTTAAATAATAATTTAATATATTTAATAATATATTAAATAATAATTTAAATTTTATATTATAAGCAGGAGTGACTTGCTTCAATAATTATTACTTGAAACTCGTCTCAAGTGAGACTCAGGTTGGAGTTTACAGGTACTCAGGTTGGAGTTAAGTGAGAGTCTTTCAGTTGAATCGCGATTATAGATATAAAAATGTCACGTATAACATAACATTCAATTGAACAACTTGGATTTGACCCTAAATAGAAATCGTATGAGACAATTTTCAGATGACAATTATTAATATGAGTCTGAACCTCGTGCTAACAGTTGTTACTTGGAACTTGTCTCAAGTTGTTTCAAGTGTAACACTCAGATCTGAATTCAAAATTGGGTGAGAATTTTTTAATTGAATCGTGATTACAGATACAAATGTTGTACGTATCGCAGCGGAAGAACTTAGATCTGACTCTGAATAAAAGTCTGAGTATCTCACATGAGACAAGTTTCAGATGACTGTTAATATAGGTGTCTAGGGTTCGTATTAAGTATAGTTGTTACTTTAAACTTGTTTCAAGTAAGATACTCAAGTAAGATACTCAAGTCTGCGTTTAAAGATAAATGAGAGTTTCAAGGCTGAATCGTGATTATAGATACAAATATCGCATGTATCATAATTCAGCAGAAAAACTTGGAACTGAATTTGAATAAAAGTTTTAATACCTCACATGAAACAAGTTTCAGAAGTTAATATGAGTCTAAGGTTTATATTAATAGTCGTTACTTGCTTCAAGTGAGATACTCAAATTTGCGTTCAAAGATAGATGAGAGTTTCAAGGCTGATTCATGATTATAGATACAAATGTCGCATGTACGTGATTACAGATATAAATGTCGCATAATTCAATAAAAAAACTTGGATCTGACTTTGAGTAAAAGCCTGAGTATCTCACATGGGACAAGTTTCAGATGACAGCTATTAATATGAGTCCAAGACTCCTCATTTTTCTAATACTCGATTTCGCATCAACGACAACTCGACGAGAAGAGAAATTTCTTCATCGTTAAGAAGCAATTAGTTTTAAAACTGCAGAGAATGGACGACGAGGGATAGAAATAAAAGAAACGTATCGGGGATAGAGGAGGAGTTTATCATCCCTTGACACGATCGCGCGACATTAGCTACGTGGCTGGTAAACGTTGACGCGCTACGCGAACGAACGAGCGGCGAAACGAGAAAGAGTTAATTCGTCAGCCGCTTCGTATTTTAGCAAAGTGCGGCGACTGGATCGAATAGACGAATCGCGGGGCTATTAGAGCGTCTGCCGTGAGGACGGGTTGAGGGATTGCTTCGACAGAGCGATTACAGTGGTCGACGTGTTCGAATGGAAAAAAGGGGGAGAGAAAGAAAAAAATCGGCGATACCAAACAACGGGTCGAGTCTACGTAGAGAGGCTGGCGGTGGGGTCGCGTTTTTCCGGAGTGAACTAATAGACTCCCGCCCGGCCCGCTCGCTCGCTCGCTCGCTGAACTCCGCGCGTTCACCCTCTCTCACCCACTCTTCCTCTTCCTCTCCTACTCTCTTCTCTCCTGCCTCCCTCGCTCTCACGCTCAAATAAAAGTTTGCCGTGACCCACCAGCACGACACCTGTTGAACCGTTGGCCAGAGCTGGTTTCCCGGCCAAAAAAATCGGCAATTAGCGTATGAAGCCTGTCCATCAAGGCCGGCTGAAAAAGAGTTACGACGACAAAGAGAGAAAAAGGCGGTTGGTAACGTGCGAGAGCGAGGTGGAAAGTAAAAGAGCGGCGCCGGAAGGACGAAGCGCGCGGCCCAGAGCCGTTCGTCGTTCATCGTGTGATCCCGATCGCTCGTCCGCGTCGACGCGTGTCCCATAAGTCAAAAAATATTTGACTGCCGGCGAAAGTAGAGCGTACATATAAATTCTTGCTCCGCGCCCCGCCGCGCGACATTTGCGCGTGATCCGTTTATGTGTGAATGAGGAATGATATTACTACGCGCTCTCTCGATAATTTATCGCGACTGTGTAATCCTTAACGGTACGTCCGCGCGACGCGAATACCTTGACATCGAGGACACGGAAAAGACCAGGCGATACGGGCCGCACGAGGGGGACAATCGAGGGGAGAATAAAAGCGCGAGGGGTCGAGGGAATGAATTACTGAAAAAGCGACATATACATATGGGCGATGCGTATATACAGGGTGCCCCAGATTACAATATTCAAACTGCGTGAGAGCGTAGAACGGATTGAAGTGAACAAGAAAGTTTCGTACAGCTTTGCGATATTCGCAATAATTATCGAGATATTAATCAAAGAAGATTGATGAATTATCACGCGCGATATGATAGATGAGTTGCGACAATGACGCTTGTCATCTTGTGCTTACAGACTAGATCGTTTTGCACAAAAAAAGCCCTCTAACAGTTTGCAAATGATTACGTAGATCTTTAGTTTTTAATTAAAGAAGATCGATGTATGATTGTGCACGATAACGCATCAATATACTTCAATTAATAACTAAGAATCTACGTTATGAAACTTAGTGTAAAATGATACATGATCTTTTTGTTCAATTTTACTTAATGGACAAGCACACGACGGCAGACGTTGCCATTATAATTCATCTACCATATCATGTGTGTTCATTTACAAATTTTCTTTAATCTTTGTTATATAATCGATAATTATTGTGAATATTGTAAAACCGTACGGAACTTTCTTGTTCACCTCAATTCGTTTTATGCTCTCGCGAAATTTCAGTGATATATATAGGACATTCTGTATACAGGGTGTCCCACCTAACTTGACCATCTTAAATATCTCGCTTATGTTTTACAATAGGAGAATGCCAAAGGAGGACATTATTCAGTTCGAGGAGACAAATACTGTAAAAAACAAGGAATTTTTCTTGTTCTTCCATCATATCGCGATGATAAAAATATGTAGTCTCATATAAAAAAATGACAATGACTTTGAAATCCTAAAAAATATGATCTTGAGAAAAATTTCTTTTACAATATTTGTCTCCTCGATAATGTCCCTCTTTGACATCTTTCTGTCATGAAACAAGCGAGATATTTAAGATGGTCAAGTTAGATGGGACACCCTGTATACATATATGTGTGCGCGTATATATATATATATATATATATATATATATATATATATATATATATAT
>NW_022639501.1:493128-509468 GCF_010583005.1 Odontomachus brunneus | reverse complement strand
TATATATATATATATATATATATATATATATATGGAGGCAACGTGAGTATAAACGTTGCGAAAGGGACTATCGCGAAACTATAGGCGAGATAAAATGCCTTCGGCCCTCGCGGTAAGGGTTTATAAATCGCGGTTAAACAGGAAGTGCGTCTCGGCGGGAAATAATAGCCGGCAGTTTGCGAAACTACAACGACGCGGTATATTCGACGGGCAGTAAATTCGCGAGCGTCCGCAATTTGGCGCGATCTATAGACACCGCTATCTGCATAAGGGACACTGCGGGGTCTGATTATGCATTCGGCCGGTGCGTAAGAGCGAGCGTGCGGTGGGGAGGAAGAGCCGACGGTGATTGACGGTTGACAGGATTGACTGACGGGCAGACGCGACCCAAAGGGTTGACGAATGGCCCTCGGTGGCCGAGCGAGCTTTCCTAGCCGCAACGCGGCCCAGCGGTCCGCAGCAGGAAATGCATCACGATCCGCGTCAGGTGCACGTCGATCTCCCATTGTACACACCGGCCGTGTCGTTATCTGTTTATCGCAAGTGTCCACGCTGGATCACGCAATTCCCAGCCATTTCGCGTTCGCCCGCAGCGCGCCGATATACAGAAGCGCGATACTTGTTCCGTGTTTATTTTATTGACCGATTGTATAGTAACCAAAACAACGGCGACGATAAAACGACACGTCGAACGAGCCGAAGGAAAGAGAAAACGCCCAAACGCGTTGCGCGGACCGCAACAGATCTGCCGGCCGGGATTGTGTCGCTTTAATCGCTCGATTTCGCGTGCCGGGGCTCAAAGTCGTCGCGCAATGCGACAAGTGAGTGGACGATGACACAAGATGAACAAATAGTCACGATCGATCCTGCACGGAGCGCCGATTGATCGATATCGTGGAAATACGAACGCAACCGGCGGGGGAAAAACATCATTCGACGAAATATTACTCGCAGCTATTGTGACCTAATTAGAAAATTGGGAAACGAGGTCGCGCGATAAAACCATTCCTCCGAGCTTGCCGACGTAACAGGTTCTCGTGTGTATGACGATACTGACCTGCATTGTGCGCGAGTGATACCTGTACTTGAGAGAGACGATTACACGTTACGGAATTAAGGTGGTAGTGTCGGTCTTCCGCTCGACTGATCCTCGACGTACGCGAATATCTATTCGCCGCGGCAACGTGAGAGAACCAATCGTCGTATGTTCGCAGCCTCGACGGCGATTCGCCAAGAACGGAGGTCGAAATGGAAATTTACGAGGCAGATTCTAGGATAAATGCTGCAGCGCGGCGAACAGCTTTTAGGGCAATGGGTCGTGCGTTCTTTCCGAGAGGGAGTCGGGTCGTGCCCGCATTTTACGATTAACGCCGTGTTCTTTCGGCTCCTTCGACGCGTCCCTCTCGCGGGCCACTACAGTAGTCGGACTGCCAGTGGATATCGCGTAGAATAAGTGCACGTATCCTTCGGCTTCGCCTCTCCGCCACCGCCGCCTTGAGCGATTTCAGGACACCACTCCGCGCTAAAGGTCAGACGTCGTGTCCGTGAGCGATGGAACGGAGAGCGTTTAGCGGGACGCCACATTATTTCATCACGCGCGTTCGAGAATAGAAGCTTCCGTATTTCATTCGCCGGCTCGCGTCATAACTTTGCTTGTTTTCCAGTTAAACCAGCGCGCACCGCTACATATCGTAAGATGGATGCTTGATCTAAATCAGTGGACGAGACGCGGGATTCGCCGTAACACATTTAATTCGTTTCGTGAGAAAATGTATGGCGCATATTTCACTACGTATCGCGATTCCTGCATTTTCAGGCAGGACCCGGCGCTGCCACGTTAATTGCGGATGACGTCAAAGTGCAGATTTTCGTTGGACGCACCGGGCTAACCTCGACCGCGCGATGGCGCATGACTCGCGGATCATTTAGAGAGAGAATGAATGGTGTACGACGAGAAGCATTTGTTGACCGTGTCAACAAACGTTTCAGCAACAAATGTTTCAGTTTGTAACATCCCGGATGGACCGACGTAGATTTGGCACGTAGATTTGGCAGTAGCTTCACTAGTCGACTCGCAAAGGTTGCCTCCCTTATGGCTGTTTCATATGACGTGGATATACATATATATCTTACGCAGAATGAGTAAATGGAAAGACACACGAAGGAGATGATCGAGATTTGCTCGAAATAATATGTTACGCAAAATGTAATACGAAAATCTCGAAGTAACTCTGAAAGTAAATTACTTGCTGTATCGATATGACGCGAAGTTTACATCGTCGTATAATGTAAATTTCATGATTAATTTCAGCACATTCTAATTGCCCCGCAAATATAATTAAAAGAATCGCAACGTTTCTGTCATCGACTGTTTCGCGTCATGACAAACACGGAGGTTTATTCGGGATGTAACGCGCGCATCTTTGGTGACACATTTTGTACACAAAGAGTGCACAAATATAAGTTGTGCCGTTTATTAACATGTATTGTTGGATAACCACAAAACTTGGAGTGGAGCGGCTAGACTGGGGACGCGTGAAGTGTGTTAAATTTAACACGAAATTTTGCGCAGTGTGTACATACCTGCCGCACGCACAAACATTTTCGAGCGCGCTCTTGCCGCAACTCGGAATATTATTTTTCCCGAAATAAACATTTTCTGGCATCCGACGTCCACACGCTCCTCGATTGCCATCTCTATACAGCCCTCTCTTGTGCTACGCGAAAGCCTCCTCGAAGAATCATAAGAAGCCGCGATAGCTCGCAAAGACTCGTCCCAAGAAACGGCGTACATGTTTACCCGTGCGTGTGCACAACGAGCGACAGAGAAGGATCCATCCACCCCTTCCGCGACCCTTCCGTATTTCCCAACTACCCCAGGACCTGCGGCGCGCCGGAAGACGAGGGGCGCCGCGGGGCGGCACAGGGCGGTATGTTTATTGCTCGAAGCTATCTCTTCTGGCGAGGGTGGCTGCCGCGTCACACGGGGTCATTTTCATAATTCGGCCGTTCGTATTCTCCGCGGCCGCGCGGCCCGAATCGAACAACAGCGCGCGGCGGAGGCCGCGAGAACGCTTCTCGTTCTCGAAGTCTCTCTCTCTCTCTCTCTCTCTCTCTGCCCCCTCTCTCTCTTTCTCTTATCGCCAGTCTTCCTCGCGTGCTTTTCTCCCTCTCCCCCTTCTCCCGGCCCCTTCTCTCCGAGACGCCCACCTCCACCCTTCGCCTCCACCTTTTCAGACCTTCGCTTCTCTTTGCTTGACTGCCTATCCTCTTCCCCGCATCACCTCTCCCTTCGGCACCCACGAGCCTCCTTGTCGTTATCTAGTGCCGTCTTGATGCAACACCTTTCTTCTTCCTCCTCCGCCTTTCTTTGTCCTTTTTCCCGCGCATTCCCGCCGTCCGCCCTGCACTACTCCTATCTTTGCCTGAATTCCTTCCCTCTCTCGTATCACTGCAATTGTTCTCGGTTCTCCCTGCGTAGCGGCTATAACACGGCTTCTCGGTATATGGTCTCGTATTGATGCGACACCTTTCTTCCATACCGCCTTTCCCCTTTCTAAGGTCGCGAACCTCCAACACGCTTCCCTCGTCTCCCCCTATCCGAGAGTCTTCTTCTCGTCTCTTCCACTCCTTGCTCGCCATCCCTCCCCTCCGTTCCCCTCGGCTCGCCGGCACTTGGACGTCGCGGTCGTAAGGCTGCTTTTCGATATACAATCGTGGCCGCGCGCGGGCGACTCGGACATCTTTCTTCCTCCGTCCTTCCAATTTCTCTCGTTGCGAGTCGCGGCTCCGCAAACGGCGAGGAGTGGCGGCGAAGGGAGCTGAAGAAGGAGAGGCAAGGACCGGCTCTCTCAGCATGGCGTCAGTGTCTCCGTTGATCTATTGCTCCCTGTATACTGGATCGATGCCGACCAATCAACCGGCACCGGTCGACCGTGTCGTCCCCGATGACCGGAAGAAGAAACGCCTCTCGGCTCTCTCTTCGTACTCGGCAGGTTTGTCTTGTCCGAGCCCTTCTGCGTTCGGCGCCTGCGGACGCGACTCGTTCCACGTTTTATGACTGAAGTTTGATGATTTACGCCGCCGTGTCGTCTGTACTCTGATCTCGCTCCTTCTCCCTCTTGCCTTCTCTCTCTCCCTCCCTCTTTCCCCGTTCGATGCGGGAGATAACAGGGAGGGATTAAGCGCGGCATGCAATAAGTTCCAAGTTTCGAGGACGCGTATACGTTGGAAATATCAGCCGTACTTAGGAAGTTTCTCTGTTTTCGTCGGCGGGAAACCTGCTTGGAATTCGATACAGCGGCCGAATACTTTATGTCTTGCGAGCGATGCCTTTAACCCGCGCGATGTATCATGTCGCGAATTTCTTCTCGTGAAAGGACTTGATAAAATCCCGTGGAATTCGCTCGGCCGCAATTGCCGTCAACGTTGTTGCTCGCGTGTCGGGGGTGATCCGGACACTTATAATAACGTCACCCGCCGCGATGTGTGCGAGGAAAGGCGCGAACACCGTTTTCTCGTCCGGAATATTAAGCGACCCTTGATCTCCATTATTCCAACGAAGCGAATTCGAACGTATGTACACTCCCGATTTAGGCTCCGCTCGCTCGGGCGTTTTAATCTCGCCGTACAAGATTGTCTAGATAACTCAGGATTACGCGGTGCGTTTCGCCCAAGATAATAACGTAAGTAATGGAGATTGTTCCAAAACTAATTGAGATATGCACTTTGGTACGTAGCCGCAATCAAAGTCCTTATAGCACTTTAGGATTGGAAGCGAGAAATACGATCCTTACTTAAACGACCGCCGGCCGCTTTTATTTCCGCGCGGGAAAACGGTGCAGCGTAATTAATGCAATAAATAAGACCTCCTCCTCCTCCTCCTTTCTCCTCTCTGTCCTTTTTTTCCTCCTCCCCGTGTGCGTCGGACAATATAATATGTATTTTAATACGTCGCGATCGATAATATTGTGGACGGTCTAAGTGAGTAGGAAAGGGTGGGCACGTGGTCGGCATCGTTTATCGTCGAGTCGATAAACAATCCTGTCGCGGTAATTCCGCGCCTTTTTCTCACCGCGGGAAAGCCCGAGCACACGCCTGAGTCATACGCGTGGCAAGATTATCCGTTCGCGCCCTCCTCGTATGACGTACCGATGGTACTTAGCAGGTGCGACGTGAGATACGACGTTGTCGTGAGTAACGACCGCGCGCTCAAGAGAAGCTAACGGTCGGCCGACGAGGGTCCGACCGACCGACCGATCGGCCGGCCGGTCTCCGGTCGACGGTTCGTTCTGAAAAAGCGGCTTTGCGAGAGCTTGTCGTTCGTCGTGCTCGCGCGGGGAGATGCGACGAATGCAAATCAATTTGTTATACATGCACCGGGATGCACAACTGAGGTATTCCATAAATCATAGAACGCGCGCGCGACATCGTGCGACTTGTACAAGTTCAGTCGATGGTTCGCATTTAAGGGGATGCTGACAACTTTACCGACAGATATCCTATATACTGACATTTTTCTGCAAAGTTTACGTCAAATTGGTTGCACGGAATTACAATTTTTATACAATGAAAGTACATGCAAAAATAAACAGGAGCATTGCGACGAAAACGAAAAAAAAAAAAATCTTTAATTTAAAATCTCGAGTTGTGAGTTGGCGTAATATTTGTCTAACCTAAAAATCTCGTAGCTTGTACATACCAAATGTGTGGCTGCTCCGAACAGAAAAATTTTGAAGAACATTGCTGTACCTTCGCATCTGAATTCAGAAGTTTAAGAATATCGGAAAAGTTTGCAAAAAGATTTCTACATATGTGTGGTTAGGTTTTCCGCCGAATGTAGTAAAACACAGCAACATATTAAAATCTGTATGTACAAGAAATACGAAAAGGCATGATCGTGTGACGATTGTCATCTAACCTAATCTACACTGTAAAAACTGATGTGTTAAATTTAACATTTCATTGCCCCAAATTATCCACTTTCATTTAAGTGTAAATTTAACACAAAACAAAGTGGTAAAAAGTAACACGCATAATATGTAAAAAATTAACACAAGAATTTAACATTTGAATACCGTCAGGAATCACAGTTTGTGTATGTATAATGTTAAATATGACATATGCATAATGTTAAATTAACTAAAATAAAACGTTACTTTAACATTTGAGAGAAGTATTAATCTATGGTTTTGATGAAATGAAAATGTTAAATTGACATATTAAATATGTCAGACATATTATGTCAATTTAACACAACCTGTGATTCCTAACGGTATTCAAGTGTTAAATTCTTGTGTTAATTTTTTCCATATTATGCGTGTTACTTTTTAACACATTTGTTTTGTGTTAAATTTACACATAAATAAGAGTGGATGATTTGGGACACATGAAATGTGTTAAATTTAACACATCAGTTTTTACAGTGTAGTGACGATTGTCTCTGCGTTATCGACATTGTTCGAGTTCGTCATTGACTTCAGCATCCTCTTAATAGACTCGATTGTAAGATAATTTTTTCAGAAAATTGACAGAGAACAGACAGAGAGAGAGAGAGAGAGAGAGAGAGAGAGAGAGAGAGAGAGAGAGAGCACACGCGAAAGACCCTAGTGCTATATTAACCCTAATGGCTCGCGAGGATATAAAGCACATCCCGCGCATATACTAACTCGTTATTATTGCCGCATAAATAACGCGATAATCCTGCCGTGGCGATGGAAGTACGAGGGTTCGGCTGAAGCTGCCACGGAAGCCGCCTTCGCAGCAACCCCCTGTCGACGGCAGCGAGCCAGCCAGTAGGAACGAAGGAGAACCTTTTGCAGAATGATACTCGACTCTCACGGAGAGGCTGACTAGCTTAACGAACTTCGGTATTACGCGCTATCATCTTCACTCGTGTACCGAGGCGCGTTGAAGTCGGCTGTATGCGCGTTATATGTATTTTCAACATGGGTTTCCATCCGCGCGCGATAAAATTATGCGGGTGGAATCGCGCGGTATTATCATTTTTCCGTCTATTACGGTCTCTCTGCAGATCTCTCTTTTTCTCTCTCTCGTTAGCAGAAATGGCTGATCTCTCTCGTTTGCAGCAATTCTTCAATTGTTCTACAAGTATCTTGGTCTGATAAAATTCCGGAGATTAGATATATCTCTCTTTAAGTGACAAAACGTTCTTGCTGAAAAAATTGCACGGAGAGAATATTGTAGTTTCTCTTTTCGTATGAATTCTGTTCAATTTCATTATGTTTCTAGTAGCGCACAGGAGCAGACTGGTCAGTATGGTCCATCTTGTCAGGAAACACCATAAATTTTACTAGAAGCATACTCTGACAAAAAAAGTATCTAAAAAATAAAAAGTATTTGTTCGTTGAGTTCGTTGGGTACTAGTGACATATTTACTTAAATTTGAGTTCTTTTATTTAAATAGAACGAATAATTGCTTTCATGAAAAGCTAAGGTCTTAAAAAAAACGTACATTTTCTTGTTTGAGAAATATTTCATACTAGTTTAAACTATCCGGCACGTTACTCAGGTCACCATAAAGTATGAAGGGGATAAAATCAATAGGAGGGAGTAGGGTGTCTAAATTTCATAGTCTAAATTTTGCGCAGAGTTATAGTGAGTTATAGTTATGCAAAATGTGGTCCAGATGAGTCAAAGGTTTAGGAGTTTATAGGGAACATATAGATAGACATTCCTTATATATATGTGCGTGTGTGTGTGTGTGTGTATGTTATATATATATAGGTTAATATAAATAAATATGTTATTAGTATTCACTGTAAATAAATATTTGTTATTTCTTAGATACTTTTCTTCTCACAGTGTAGCAAATATTTTAATAATACATTTTCGTTCTTGAAATATAATCAGCACATATAAAATAATGGTCAATCACTTTAGAATGATGACTTATCTTTCGGTTACAAGATCCTATAGTAATTTTTGCTACAAAATTCTCTCCGTCTAGACAAAGTGTGTGATGTATATGCAGATAGACGGGGTAGTCGACAGCTTTAATGCATGTTGCAAGCGATCAATTCGCCAGCCGCGGCTGATCAGTGCAAGCGGTTAAACGCGTTCGAGGTGTTTTCGCCCGTTGGAATAATTACGACGACGAAAGTTGCGATTGAACGACGAGAGGGTGGAAAAGTCGGGGCGCGTTTTAAGCTTCCGCGGCGCTTTCTTGATACCACCACAATAAAAGGCGAGTCGGACGTTGGCGCGAAGACAGCGAGCAAATGGGAAGGAAGCAGGTAAGAAAGAGGAAAGGAGCGAGACAAAGGGACAGATAGAGGGAGATACAACGAGAGAGCGAGAGCGAGAGCGCGCGCGCGAGAGAGAGAGAGAGAGAGAGAGAGAGACGCTTCGTCGAGGGATGCTAGAGGGCTTGCTGGAGGCTCTGCCTTAGCTGGCAGGGCGTGCGTCAATAAGCGTCCATCAGCCGTAATGGCAGTGAGCGCCACCTCGGATGCATTTAGATGGCTGTTTAGCCCCGGTTGTCTCGGTGTGGCCTGAAATCTCCTCCTCCGCAACCCCTCGCCGCTGCCAGTCGAGTCTCGACTGTTGTACAGCCCCGTAAGATCCAACGCCGTCGCCACCTCTCAGACCTCCGTCTTTTGTGGCCGGGAGAGGCCGCCGGCCGCGCCCGAGTAATTAGACAGAGACCGGTACTACTATTTATACCGGAGCCTTTTAATTAATTTGTATAAATTCTCGAGTAGGCATGTGATTTCGCGTCACCGCGACCTATCCTCCGCGTTTCTCATGCCGAGCTGTTGGTCATTCGAGATGTGCCGCGACGACGAGACGTTTTTCGCTTCGGCTTCCGAGGAGACGCGGCATGAAAAGGCGGTTGGCCGTGCTCTCCTCCAGGCGGGTGTAACAAAAAAGCGAAAGAACGTTATGATAAGTAATATAACCGGATATGACCGCGCATTAACTTGAAGCCGGGACGTTTAGTCTCGACGCGCGGATGGCAAAAATTGTGCCCAATCTGCATTAGCCTTGCGTCGTTGGCGCGGATTTGAGTTCGCGAACTCGATCGAGGGGTCGATACTATGCGGAGTCGCGTAAAATTCACCGTTTCATGCGCGACCGCGACGCCAAAATTCACGCGCGTTATAATAATTCACAGTTCCACGCGAGGAATAATAATTCACGATACCTCGTGCATAGCTCGCGGCGTCTGAACCTCAATGGCGCTCGCGCTCTTATTTGGCACATCCCCGGCCTTTTTTCCCCGCTTCTATTTACAACCTGCAGTTTTATGCCAGCCGAACGGCGATCATTCCATCCGCCTCCGTAATCTAGCATCGTTCCAAGTACGACAAATACGACAATCCACGCCCGCCCGTCTGCCTACCCGCCACAGAGAGCGAGCGAACTCAGTCCGCTATCTGGTCCTTGTATATACCGGCGTGTTTTGAATGGTTCTCTTTTTCGTTCATATGTCAACGTGCTGTATATCGTCGAACCCGATGGAACGTCCGGGCCCGCCGCAATCGTCTTCCCTGCCTACACTCGCAATCAGACTGGTCGTAAAGTAGATATCGCGAACCGCCGAAAAACCGTCCCGAAAGCGAGAATTCGGTCCCCGCACGTCTCGCCCCGCTGTATGCTTTTGCACACGCGGTGTATGCAAAAAAGGCCGGCTCGAGGGCTGCAGCAGGATCGCCGCTGAGCTCGGGCTGGAGGATTAAGGACATTATTAACGGGCGTACCGGGGACCGACATACTTACGTCCGCTCGGAATGCCCCGCGATAAATACAGCGGTGGCTGCCGAGCGACGGTCGAGGGGGCCGCATCGGGCGGGAGAGAGGAGGAGGAGAGGGCTGGCGTTTAAATAAAATCAGCATTTTATGTTACGAGGGCCGTTCCTCGATCGAGGCGAAGAGCACGCCCGCGTACACGCTACGCTAGCAGCGCGCAACAACGACCGACCCAGCCGTCTGTCTCTCTGTCTATCTGTTTGTCCGCGTCCGTCCGTCCGTCCGTCCGTTCGACCGGACGACGCGCTTAATGGTAATGATCCCTGGTCAGAACCTAATGGTATTTACATTTACTAGAAATCAATGACCGATTTGGGGGCGGTGTGAAGGGGACGAGGGCAGCGGGGAGAGGGCTGGCTCTTGGAGTAGACGACGAAAACACAATTATAAATCACGGCGGACGGAAGAGGCAGTGACGGTGCGCGCCGTGAGGAGAGAGCGAGGGAGGGAGGGAGGGAGGGAGGGAGAGAGAGGACCGACGCGGGGCTCTCTCGCTTTTCCTTTTATCTCGCTCGCTCGCTCACTCGCCCGCCCGCTCTTCCTTCGGCCCGATGAGGGAAGGAGGATGCACCGCGATAAGAGGCCCGGGCTTAATGAATGCTGACGCGTTGCACCGATCCAGCGCCGTGCAGTCACCTCCAAAAAGAAGTTTCGCCGGCCCTTGGGCGTTGCGCGCGCGAGAGCACGAGCACTCGCGCGCATGCACGCATGCACGCACTCTCACACTCGCGGCGGGCCGCGCGACGAGCTGTGTGCATGCACCACCGCAGACTGCCGGGATTCGGTCGGTGTAACTCCGAGTAAATGTGGGTCGTAATGTATGCCGTTGACGGGGCCGCCCTGTTGGGTGCCCGCGCCGACACTAAACAACCTGATGGACCGCGATATCCTGCCACCGACGCGTCATCGGGACGAATCTGCTCCACGCGACGGAGAGAGGCCGCACGAGAACGCTCGGAAATTGTCCTCGTAGGAGATCCACCGGGCGCGATCGTGGCTTACCGTGCGAGCGAGAAGCGGAGTGTCGACGGCTCGCGATTAAATAGAAATTTCACGAACGGCATAAACAGGTCCTGCTGGCGTTCGACAGTGTCGTCGTTCGCAACGGACGATCGAAGATAGCCACCAGAGAAACCGGATAACACGTGGTGGAAATCTTCGCGGACTTCTTCCGCGAAGTGATCCGAACGGGTCGACGTAACGTTTTACAATGTGCGCCTACAGCGAGCGGAAAAGAGAGGTTGAGGAGAGACAGACAGAGAGAAAGTGTGTGTGTGTGTGTGTGTGTGTGTGTGTGTGTGTGTGTGTGTGTGTGTGAGTGAATGAGTATGTGTGTGAGAGAGAGAGAGAGAGAGAGAGACTCTCGATCGAAGGACAAGGCTTTTCCAGTTTCCTCCGCGCGCATCGGGCCTCCCCCTACCACCCTACCGTCGGAAAGGGACGCGGTAAAATTTTCATCCTCCAACCTCGATATCGATACTTGGAATATACAGGCGTGTATAGACCACGCCGTAGCTACGAAATATTAGACAAGAGGTCCGCGGCTGGGAAGGTATCGGATGGGCAGTACCGGGCTGGATACAACAAAGTTGTGGCTGCAGCGATGATTTAGTCCCGGCCTTAATGGAGCTATAAATACTAGCTTTTCGATAACGGAGGATGAGGATACTGGGTGCCGTCCTGTACGGTACTCGGGGCAGGATCGTAGGTCTGGATTTTGCGTCGCGGTTACTTCGCAGATTAGGAAGTCGCCCAGCGGCGGCGGCGGCGGCGGCGGCGACGGTGAAATTCGCGAACGATTATCCGTCTCGTGAGAGCGGAAACTTCGTAGATACGTCGCGCCTTTTAACGCGCTTATTACCCCGGCCGACCGCCGCTTGTAATCCCGCCCGATAATCCGCGTTGCATTAAACGCAACGTCAGGACAAGAAGATCTCGCCATCGGCTTCGGCGTAAGAGCGTTCCCTCAATGGCGCGGCCGCGCGCGAAAATAAATCAATCGTAATTCGATAGCACATTTTTTATCTCAAATGGCGTTCACTCCTATTTGAAAAGATCTTGCGGGCGAAGCTCGGCTGCCTCGTCAAGCGCAAACATTTTGCACTTATCTCGGCGGCCGTAAATATTGCTCATAGAATATTACGGGGCCATAGATCTCACCCTGTGTCATCCTCACCCTCACGCGTTGGCGGTATTCGAGCCTTTATCGAATAAACGACCTGCATAATCACCACCCCTTCTTTCTCGCAATCGCTCTTCTTCCCATCGATCTCCTTCCCGCGCTCTCCTCTTCATTTATTCGCAATATCGCGCGCATGCAAGACTCTCGATACAAATCCGGATATTAATTTTCTGCCGTCGCGAGTCTCGCAAAGTTCCGACTATACGTCTATATGTAGTTTTGGGAATTATACAAACGGGCTCTATCTCGCGACAAATTGTCAGCGATATTGTTGTTGAATTCAATCGAGAGTTCGAATAAAAAGAAATCAGCTATCACTACCTGTAATATTTTCGAGAAAGTCTCTTACGATGTCACACGAGTTCTACCCATAATTCTGCCATCATAATGGCAACGCAGTCGATAAATTCCTGATCTGTGTCCAAAGTCTTCAGGTATGAGATGAATCTTGCACGGCAAAGGAAGGACAGAAGGGGAGAATGAGCGAGGGAGGGTGGCGGAGCGACAGAGGAGCAATTAATGGAGAGATTAAAAAGTCGAGGAAGCCAAGTACCGACTCGTCGAGTACACGACGTCCGGATAGTCGTCGTATCCTGCGCGTATAGCTGTGTGTATGTGTGTGTGTGTGTGTGTGTATGTGTGTGTGCGCGCGTCTACGGCAGAGTAAAGGCGAGGAAAGATGCTGCACGGTAATTAATGGCGGAGCGAGTTTGTCACAAATCACGTGGCCCGTCCTATAACTCACTGAGCTGACGTGTATTTAAATAGAGCCCGATAGGCCGAGAGTGCCTTCGTGGTACCGTGAGCATGCGCCTATTCCTACGATGTCAAAAACGATATGGTTGACGAACAGCTGCTTCCGACCTTACACCAACTAATTCATCGCTTTGCATAAGCCTTTCAGCTTTATCTTCGATATCGCGCAACTTGAAACAGTCGCACGCCTTTGCTCCGTGTGACCCTCGTGAAAGAAAGCGTCACTATAAATACCATCTGTTACATACACTAAGAAAAAAATGCTTGAATATTCCTGATAAATTCCTGAGATATAAAGTTTATCTCTACGAATAAAGTTTATATTCCATAACATTTTCAAGTATTCTTCTCTCAGTGCACCTGTTTGCACATTCTTCGATCTCTATTTTCATTTTTTAGAGTAAGACACCCCGCGATTATTGACATCCTTCATATATACAGTCAATGATATTTAAAAAAAAATCTGCTTTCTCTGGCGACCACAGCAGAGGAATGTTGTCCACAGCTTCAATTGCAAAGTTTTCTCTTGGAATCGTAGAACAAGAAGTTCAATTGCAATACTGGTCGCAAAAAAATCAAGTTTTTCCAGAGTGTCAATGGCTAAAGTTGTTAATAAACGTTTCATTCTGTTACTAAATTTTCTACCAAAATCGCATTTCAATGTACGCATTTGGGCGAGCTAATCATCAAGAGACGTTGCACCCTTGAAAGCCTCACATTTTGTTCCTCTTCTTTAATTTCAGTAGCTCGGATACATTGCCGCGCGTGCATGACAGCGGGAATGTAAGTTTTAGTACGCGATAAAACGCGAGCTCTGCCGCCGCGGAGGGTTAACGGCGAAATTCCTCATCGACGGCTTACCAATTTCAAAGTCGGCGGTGAATAATCGGCGGTAAATAATACGAGCGCGCGTAACATGCCGATATCCGCCTCTCGAGCTTGGTCTGTGAATTTACAATAATGGAAATTACACGGTCGAGTACTTTGCATAAATTTCTCACGAGAGCGCGGGACGATTTTTTCGACAGTGTAAGATATTGGCCGCGATAAGTACGACTTATCCGTGATTGCGGTGTACTGTGAAGCAATGCGACATGAAACGTCCTTGATTACGAACTAAGGACCACCGAGACACTTCATATTTTAGAGCCGCGGGATGTTTGCGCGCTGTTTAGATACGAGATTCGCCCATCGCGCTGTGAGATAGCGTGCATTGATATTGAGTATATTTTGTGGGTTAGATACCACTATGGTATTAGTGTTTATTGCTACCGGTATCCCCTGGAACCTGTTCAGCCCTCTTACCGCGCGGCTCGTGAATTAACTATTCCTCGAAGCAGAAAGAGACGACGAGGATCCCGAACGATGGCAATGGATTTCGAAGCGATCGATTAAAACGATGTGTTTATGGCGCGGGACGCTGTATCGACGATGACTTTCGTCAGAAGTGGCATGGTATATTCGATAACCCTCCCGACAAAAATCACCAAAAAATCGTCACTTGTCATTCCACGATGGACGATGTGATAGCGAATGAATATACGCACCAAAATATCGTTCTGAAAAGTTGCCGAATATAGAGGTCGAATTTAGCACGTTAATCCTGAGTTGTAATTTTGGCCCCATATTAAATCTTGAATTCTAAGTTGAATGCAGTAGGTGCTAAGTTAGCAAAGTAGGTTTAATTCTAATGATACAATTTACTTCTACTTTGACTCTGATGACATCCGAAATTTCTTCATTTTCTTTAGCGTCAAAAAAGGTGTTGAATGGAGCAGTGAGATTGAAAGTAGGATCAAAATTTCGATTCGGGATGGAGCATTGTTTTGTATCAAAGCATGCAATGACTTACGTTCAAACTTCCGCACCAACCGTGTGTCATAAAAAGTACACGAAGAAAACACTAAGAATATCACTTGCCTAAATATGGTTAGCTATAATGAAATATTAATGTTGTTTTTCGTCCATATAAGATGGTTGTAGTTACTATAGTATCTTGAAAGTAGTATTTTGGTGGAACTTGCTGTTCGGGCCAAACATAATAAACACAACGTGTGATACGGATTGCAAGCCAAACACGGACGATTAGTCTCGACGCGCTTGTCTCTTATGGCACACGAGTCTATCGCGTAGTCTATCTAATATTCCTTTAGTGAAAATCATGTCTTTTTCAAATGAAGAAGCATTTGAAATGTTAATGGTAAACGGCGGATACAGGAAGCTTGCCATTCCCTAAATTCTGCAGAAATCCTGAGAGCCGTCGATAGCGTGAGATAAAGGATAGAAAGATGTCTTCATCAAGGTGGCAGACATTTTGAATTATTTGTAATTGTCTTTTCATTTCCAAGGGATATTAAATTTTTTTCAAGCAAAAGTTGTTTCATTTCAAAAGCTCTGTTTAACGATATGTATACTATTCTATGTTGCTATTTAAAATTGTTACCTTCGATTTCTGGTATTTTCGGAGGTTTCCCAAAAGTGAAAATATCAGAAACTTCAGATAGGCTTTTATGGTAAACATGTGTTCCCTAGCACCACCTTTTCAAACTAAAAGAGGTGGACGGGTGGTCTAAAACGCCCTGTATACACACTCAAGAAAATCATGTTTTTATTAAATTCTACTATAATGTTAGTAATAATAACTTTATATGTAGAGTTGGGAAGTAACTCGTTACTTGTAACGAAGTTACAGTTATAGTTACATTTTTTCGGTAACTGTAACTTAACTTAGTTACTTTTTTCCCACCTGTGACTGTAACTTAACTTAGTTATTTATTTTTAGTAATTTTTAACTTTTTTAACAGTTACTTTAACAGTTACTTGGGGAACGTAAGATAAAATTAAAATTATACAATAATCGTATATTAAATTAATAAATTTATCAACGTATTTATGGAGAATGTGATTAAATTCTTTTACCTCTCTACAAGACTATCATTAAATTTTTATTATATTAAGTACATATTTGAAATTTGTTAAGTGAATAGACCAATTAATGTGATAGATATTAATTATAAAACTCAATTCTTACATTTTAGTAAAACTTAAAATGTGAGATTTTTGTATTTACAATACTAATTTACAATCATTTAAAAAAAGTAACCTAAAAGTAACGACTCGTTACTTTTTGATTGTAACTATAACGAGTTATTTTTCATAGCCAGTAACTTGTAACTGTAAGTAGTTACATTTTCAGCAAAGGAAATTGTAACTGTAACTAGTTACTTTTAAAAAGTAACTTTCCCAACCCTGCTTATGTGCATATTATCATTTTCGTGTTAGAACAACCAAAAGGTATGGTTAGGCCTAAAAATAATTGTAATTTCAATTAAATCAACTATTTTTTTTCTCAACGTAGTGTTTGTTCTGCAACCACACAGAGAAACAGCAATGTTCCTTGACGCAATTATACAGGGTGTTCAAAAAGTCCCGGACCGGTGAAATATCTCGAAAACTAAGCATTTTAGAAAAAAATGTTTCAGATAAAAGTTGTGGCGTTTAAAAAGATGTATTTACTGATCACATCAGTTTGACCTTGGGTTGCGTAGCGAAGGTCAGGTCAAGGTCACATTAATTTTTTTAAATGGAACACCCCATTTTTCATTGCATATTCTTATAGCACATCTCGAGA
>NW_022639501.1:479214-492943 GCF_010583005.1 Odontomachus brunneus | reverse complement strand
TTTAAAAATTAATTTAAAAAAATTAATGTGACCTTGACCTGACCTTCGCTACGCAACCCAAGGTCAAACTGATGTGATCAGTAAATACATCTTTTTAAACGCCACAACTTTTATCTGAAACATTTTTTTCTAAAATGCTTAGTTTTCGAGATATTTCACCGGTCCGGGACTTTTTGAACACCCTGTATACTATAATTTCTTAAGAAAATGTATGCGCCATTTTTTGATGTACGATCTTCTACCATCCGTCACATTTATATATTGTTTCGCGAAACTATGATGACGTGAAAATATCATCGTTTCACTTTACCGGAAAAATTCGAAATCACTTATTGCACAACCCAATATACATCTAAAAGATAAACAGGCGCTTGTACAGGCACAGGCGTGCGACGAGTCACATTATATCGCTGCGGGGAAAGAATCACGTGGCAAATGCAACGAGAAACAGTAGGCAACGGCCCTTGCGACTGCTAGCAGCTACTTGTCGCCGTGCGGCATTGTAGCGGCCGGACTATGCATAATACAGCCGTACCATTGTGATAAATCGACTAGGCACGAAAGTGAGATTGTAATAGAACTTACAGGAAACAGCTGTTACAATGCATGTCGTTAGGTAGTACCCTCGCTTTACGATCGCTGCTAGCTAAGTAGTTTGTTATTCTTAGACTACAAGCCGAGTAATAAACAACAGCGATAATTGTGATAAAATCTACTTTATCGCTCGCATTACGGCTGCACGGTAATGCCGCGATTACAACTTACACGCGCAGTTATCTTTAATCTCGGACTGAATCATTTAAGACAGTCGCGATGTGGACCGGGTCTCCGCGATGCAACGAACTCGAGGAAAGCGACGGCACGAAATTTCCGAGAGCCTTGTGACGACACGAGGCTCGCGTTCTCTCCGAGCAGCTTCCAAATTTCGATTTCAGATTGTCGCGCGGAAGCAATCTCCGTATTTATATGCGCGTACACTCTTTTACCACGAGCAATAGTATAGCAAGTTGAATCCATCGATGTTATGCGGTCAGATGATAAGTTATTAGTAAAGATTGTTTGTGTGTGTGTGTGTGTGTCACACAGAAAATACATAAATAGAAAACCGAGAAACGAGCTATTCGAACGACCCGACACATTGTGAGTCGGTTGACAAATAAGTTGTATCGTAATTGTAAATTTTTACAATGCAATCGGCACGCACACTCTTACGAGAGACCCGCGATAAGCTCGGCTTACCCTTCATTTTCGCGGGTCTTCGTCCGTGTTTGATGAAGCGTTTGCGAGCACATATTTTCGACGCCAGACACGATAACTTCTATAGACAATGAAGGAATAAGTCCAGAGTTAGAGTGAGAGAGAGAGAGAGAGAGAGAGAGAGAGAGAGAGAGAGAGAGAGAGAGAGGGAGAGAGAGAGAGAGACTCTCCGTAGGCGGGGTACGCGAGATAACGCGGTACCGCCCGACACACATCCATCTCACACGCGGTCTGTAATTATCCACGTCCAGGAGAAATAATATACGAGTGTGAGAAAGAGGGTGGGAGGGTGGGCGCTATACGTACGAGGATTGCACCTATATCTACGAAGTCTTCTACCTCAGGTGGAGGTGCGACGAGGTGAAGGCGCTTGCTGTGATCCTCCCTGCGCGGTGGAGGATCACATAAATCCAGAGGCGGTAGCCTTCCCCTACTTCAATCTCTCCCTATTACCTTAGCCACGGAAAGACTTCACCGTAACCGTCGGCTCGCTTTCCCTCCACTTTTCAAGATATTAGAATTCTGCCTTGGCTCTCCTCAATGATGTCCGTAGACTCACCGTAGACTGTTTTACTCGAATTAATTGAATATTTATCAAAAAATATCTCAGACCGGCAATCAAGCGGTTTAGAAAGTGAAAAGTAGTTACGAATCACGTGGATTTATTTTGGTACTTAAATGGAAAACTTGCACCTCTCTCTCTCTCTCTCTCTCTCTCTCTCTCTGCATACTCCAGTTATTATATTTTAATAACTTATTTTAGTTATTTATTATTATTTTAAAATCAAATAAAAAAAGACTCTAACGATGTACAATCATAATAGAAATGATTACGAAATCAAGCAAGTAAGAGCTAAATAATTTTAATCTTTGTGTTCTAGCAATAGTATTTTTTTTTGTGTCATATAAATACACGGAAAAAACAAAACCAAATTTTCGGTTGCTCAGGGATCAGACGGAAAACTCGGCTATAGGAACAGAAAAATTCCTTTATGAGGCTTCTGTATAGTCAATTGTTCTTAGTTGCCTCAACCGAGTTCTTATATTGAATGTTCGATGAATATTTTCGGTTGCGACAACAGAAATATTAGTTTTCATAACAGAGATATATATCGCTTCTGATCACCTAATTTTCAGTTGGTTTGGTTGCACCTGATATTTTCTTCCGTGTACAAATAAATAAATCAATACATTAATATAAAAAAAAATGTATACACTAAAAAATATATACTACTAATATATTCTACTAAACTAATATATGAACATATTTATTTATACATATAAAATTATTTTTAAATAAGAAAATAAAAAAAATAAATAAATTTCGTTTTAAGTAAATATGTTATTAATGAATAAATTTTTGTTTATTTGTTAGATATTTTTTCTCTCAGTATATTTATTTGTACTTATATAACAGAGAAAAATGATATTCTCAATATCAAGATCAGCATTATTTACCTCTCTTACTTGCCAATGATTTCCTAAACATTCCTATTGTTTGCTATTTTAATACATATCATTCATAATGATAATCGGCATCCTCTGACGTCGCAGTAATTTGCGATCACTTCGATCACCTCACCGGAGATATCCTCATGTCGTCGCGGCACGGCAAGTTGCGGTAATTCCAGCGATCACGGATTTTCCTGATGATTGTCACTGTTAATTTCCCGACGACGCGGAGCAACGTGCCGTTATCGTTTCATCGGGCGTACAGCGGCGTGCAACGGCGAGCGTGGGACTGTTTCCAGGACCGACGCGACATATATATCGCGGTGGCAGTGCTTAAAAATCGCGGAGGAGGATGCAGGATCCCTACATCCTGCCGGGGTGGACGATGGAAGGCGCGCACTCGGACGGGCTCGATCAACAATCAATCGTGAGGCAGCCGCGATTATTTCACGTCAGTTTAATTAGCACGCGGCGCCGGTACGCCCGATAAAACTCAGCCGAGAGAAGCAGCTAGGCGGTTATCTCACGGGAATCTGATTTATGGCGAGTGACCATCGCGCACACGCGAGCGCGGCGCGCGAGTGCGTCTACGTGAACGTGACGTCTACGACGACAACGATGACGACGACGACGACGATGAAACGAATGTTCGCGCGATTCTACAGCGATACAATGAATGGAGGAGGGTAACCATCGGAAACACAAGTATCACGAGCAGAAAATCGAATTCGGAGACTCATTAACTCTTGGCCAACAGGCTCGAATCTGATCCAGAGCGTTGTTGTGGTTACGTATTCGCAGGTTAAACTCAGCCCTGGCGGAAATGAAAAAGTAAAAGAGTATCTAATAATACTTTTCATCTTTTGTTCTGAGAAGAAGCTCCGAAACTATTTTTTGTGCAAGAAAGAGTGTAAGTAAAGTGTTAGTAGATATCATTTTCAGGGAATACTAAAAATCTGATATAATAAAACACAGTCTCTCTCTCTCTCTTACACACACACACACATACACACACAACTAGAAGATATAAAATCATATTGAGAAAAAATATTTAGAAATTTATGTGCATATAAAGTTAAGCTCGATGGAACGATAACGTAAAGGTTATTTATATATAAAGTTGGTTTCTGTGTAATAGACTTCACTTCTATGATATAAACTTCCCAAAGATAAACTTTCAAGTAATTTTTTCGCAGTGTACACAATTCTTTCATTGATATGATTTCAGGGGTAAATTTAAAGGATATTCGTTGAGAGGATCTTCGGATCGGCCGACTCTTATTATCCTAGGAAAACGCCTCGTTGACTAAGGGTTAACAGAGAGCTCAATTCCGACGATCCGAGGGTTGGGCCGGAGGATCGAGGGGAACAGGTGAGGCCCCCCGGTCGCTGACCTGTCATCTCGTCACCTTTGCCACGCCAAGGCTCATTCTCGGAGCCGCGATCGCTCGTTCGCTCGCTCGCTCGTTTGCTCGGCCGGTCGACCAGTCGGCCGGCCGACAAAGCATCGCTACAGTTCGAACGTCATGAGTTCGCGGGATGGATAATAAGGAGACGATCGACAAAGAAAGGCAAACACTCGCGAGGCTCGCGGCGATCGAGGCCATTCGTGAGCGCGCATTGACGGCGGAGCTCTCGTTGAAAGAATGATTACGGCGACGTCTGTGCGGATAAAGAACCTTTCAGGAATAAGTAATCTTGATCGCCAGTCTATCATTTATCAATGCGACGTCTCTCGACTGTCTCGCAACAATGGCCCCGCGACTTGCCCGGCGATTACATTTCCGAACTAAATCCTCAGAGCGTCACGGAGATCGAGAGAAGTTCTCGCAACATTGTCTCGGTGAGCATTGCTCGTAACTGACTTTGAAAAGGTAATCGTGTTGCTTGAAGCGATGAAGTAATCGAAATAAGCCGCAATTTGTCGTTTGTATCGTGTGAGTCGCGAATTACTCCATCATAAAGTTTCGCACACAGTGAGCTTTAGTCGGAAACTTTGCTCAACATTTTGCATCGTGTAATTATCGGAGCGTTAAGATCGCAGTGACTTCAGAGCGGCTTCAGAGAACTCGCGGAAAAAATTGTGATGGGATAAAGAGAGAGACAGGATGAAGACAATTATTTCATAATTAACCCCTGTACATTACAACGGCAAGATAAATACGAGCTTGAGATATCGAAACTTCACATCCTCGTGCCCGTCATCTCCCTCCTCGCGCCATCTCTTAGCCCGCCAGTCAACTAGAGGGATTCGTAATCCTTGCTTGCGTTCAGGAGTCAACGTTGCGTTAGCACTTGACGCCGCGCTTCCGACGCGACTCGAGAGTCCGAGAACATTATTTCGCCGCCGAGTTCTGTTCGGGTCTCGCGACAGTTGCAAAGCCGCCTCCTCTGCTGAACGCATCGTATCGCAGCATAAAAAGAACCCGTTGTCCACGCACCGCGTTCGATTTCTCCGCTCGAGTGTCATTGAGACACCCGAAGGACGAAGGCGGCCGCCGTGTTCGCCGGCGATGAAGCGATCCTGAGGCACAATCATGAGGAAGCAATAAAACAAAAGCCGCGCATTATCGCGCGAGGTCTGATCGTTTCTCAAGATCCGCGGATGATTTATATCCGGCTGGCGCGTTTCGTCATCAGCTGTCGCTCTCATCTGTGGAAACGCTTAGATTCTCATGGTCGATCGATAGTGCGCACGGTTTTGCGCGCGCGTGCACTCGCAAGCCATATCTCGTTACAATGACATTTAATGCATACAAACCGTGAGCGATAAAATTAGCATTCGACAAGGCGGCGTTGCTTAACGAATGATTAATTCGCCTACGTAACGCGTGCCCCCTCCCCTCCCCCTGTTCCCCAACTACGTGGCATGTCACTGCGTATTCTCTCCTAGATCGCGCTCGCCAGATCGTCGATACGACAATCGAATCCGTTCCAATATTACGCCGCGGCAAACTGGTTCCGCCGGTCGCCGGCCGTTGCTGAATCGACGGGCTCCTACGATCCGCCGCCGTCGCCGTTTAGTCGGCGATTGTTTGTACTCATTTCCTACGTTGTATAATGGCCGCGGTCCGCGGGGTCCCGACCTATCCACTTATGTTCCCATTGTAATGCACAAATGCGCGTGTCGCGGGGCCCTCTTCCCCGCGCATATTGTCCCGCAGGTTCCTCCAAGGATTAGGGTCAGCGATCACCCACTTGTTGCCCTTAATTTTTTTCCTCCTGCGGCCGCGGCGACTGCTCCGCGACTGGCTTCGTGCCTTCTTACAATTTATCCCGGCAAGACTAGAGTTATTCTGAGCAGAGTATCGTCAAAAGAGAACAACTTTTTATCGGTCCGCTATGTTTTATCAAATGCCACACAATATCTAATCACAGTCCTATCAGTTCGGTTAGTTTAAGGAGAGATAGACAAAGAGAGAGATTGAAAATATGTCCTTCTTTCTCGCAGAGATAAACAAAGAAAGAGATTGAAAATATATCCTTCTCTCTAGCAGAATTTTGATGAAACCGCAGTCGTGGCCGAACTCTTAAGCAAAACGTACTCGCAGCAATTCGCTCGTGCGACGTGTTCTCGCAGCACGTCCCGCATTTTGTCGATATTATTGCGACGTCTTCGTAACACGAGTCGTGTCGCAGTCCAAGGCACGAGCGAACATGGCGCCGATGCACGCACGCATATCTTTAATTACGTCCTCTCTAAATATCTTGCAGTGAAATCTCATTCGGAAAATAGAGTGGCTGCAAAAAAAAATACATACCGCGTTCAAGTAAATATTATCCGCCTTCAGGTGTTTCATAAATTCGCGCATTCGCGAGTAATTGAATATATTCAGAGTCTCAGTAGGTTTACTATATTTCCACGAAGAATATTAAGTCAAAACGACAATTTGGTTTTGCGCTCATGGAGTCGAAACAACTTTTTCTATGATATTCTTGTAAGTTTTATGATATTCCTGTAAAGAGAACAAATTCTCCTTTTGACGTTTCTCGTCAAACTCGTGACGAGTATATTTTAGGACTATTGTCAGGAAAAATATTCTTTGTCGAGGCCAGCCGTTTCTTGAAAGAGGGAATGTAAACCGAGTAATCGCTTTTCACAACAGAGCAGAATGATATTTTTCTGTGCGCGCCCAGTCACGCGAATTCGAGTGATTTTTCAGCCATGCAGAGTGAATTCTCCACTTTGAATCGTCGAGTGAATATTTTCACTAGAAATTGAAGAGTGAAATCTGATGTACTTCATCGTCACAGGGACATATTCACTCTAATCGATCGAAACATTCGCTCGTATGGAGTCGGAGAATCCACTTTAAGCTTGAGTGAAACATTCGCTTCGAGTGAGAACACTGCCAGTTTCCGTTCGTTTAGAGTGAGATTCCGCTCCGAGAAAAATTCATAGAGAGCACCTCTAATAATAAATAAACTGCTCGTCGCGTGCTTCATGTTTCTCGGCTTACAGCTCGATCGCCTAATTATCAACGTCCGAACACGTTAAGATATCCGATTTATTTCAATGTCTCTTTGCTCTTTACCAATATTCTCCGCCTGAAATACCTCGCTCACGATTATCTGATTAATTACAAATCGTCCGCGCTCCCTATTCGTGTTCGCCGCGTAGCTTTGTTACCAGCCAGCGAGAAATTTTTTCAGTTAGTCTAATGCAATGTCAGCCTGTCTGGCGTAATAAAGTGATCTATCCACCTCGATCCCCCCCGAGGGATGAAACGACCACCGTGGAAGAGGATCGAGGAAGATCGTACCCGGCTACGTATCTCGGGTCTTTCGTTCGCTCTCTTCTTACGTCAGCCCCTCTTTCTCGCCCCTTCGCCCTCTCTCTTTCTTTCCCGCTGACTGAGACGTCAACCCCCCACCCCTCAACCTCTCGGCACGTAACCTTCCTCTACCTACTGCATCTACCCACCTACCAAACTACCGATCCTCCAGAAAGAAGAGGGGAGACAATTTGTCGAGAACGGACGATGCGTATCTTACGCAGCGCCTCCGTCTATGGTCTACGTAATGCGTTCTCATCTCTCATCCTCATACGTCTTTTCAGTTCAACTGGGAAAGAGGACGATCGCGTGCCGCGCGCTACGCCACCGCGAATTGCCGCTGAACAACCTGAGAGATATGCGCGATGATTCTTTTTTTCTTCAGCCAGAAAGTGGAAAGTTTATCTACACAATCTTACATAACTGGAAAGTGTCGGTCTCATGATCGGTAACACTTGGCAAGGAAGATCGTAGGGAGATAATATGCGAGAGATTGCGAGGCGTCGCTGTTACCAATAGCGGCAACTATGAAAGCAGAGGTTAAACGTGACGAAACGCCGTTCACCACGGCGGCGTATTAATCCTCGACTATTCTCGTCACGACGACGGAACGGACAGCCGGAGGTATCTCCTCGAGTGAGTTCTCCATTGAGCGATCCTGCGGCGGCGTCTCGAGGATCTTCGGATCGCGTCGCGCTCCGCTCCGCGCCGAGGGGCCTTGAATTCACCGGCAGTGATTTGCCAAAAAAGAAGAGGCTCGGCGCGCGAGAGGAGACGGGGAAAAAGCGAAAAGGACGAGTAGGAAGAAACGACGCTTGTCAAACGCGACCGCGGACACCGGTGCGCCGCGGATATAATAAAGATGGCGATATAGGAGTCATAATGTAGTGGTGTGCTTGCGATGCACCGGTGCACCGGCGCGCATTCCGACGCTCTCACAAGGGAGAAAAGGAAGATAGTAAGAGAGGGGGGCGGGCGGGAGGAGCGGGCGAGACACAAGACGGGGAGCAGCGGGGCAGTCTCTCTCTCGGAGAGAAGGTAGCGTCGTCCTCGTCAGCCTCTCACTCACGCTCGGGTCTCGAGACAAGCCCTTACTAATGGAGGAAATAAATTTCGGATTAAATCGTAGCCCGGCTACTTTATAAGGCTGCTTGCTCTCGCCCGGATGGCGAGGTGAGGTGCGTGTGTGACGCCATGGGCCCCTCCTGACATCCATGGACGGTCCACCATGTTCGTCGAACGACGACGACGACCATCCGCCCGCTGCTTCCCCTCCACGCGTTTCTTCTTACTCTCCTTTCCACCCTGCCGTTGCGCCACTATGGTTCCGTGTGTTTCTCCTTTCTCTCTTTCGCTTCTTCTTTCCTCCCCCGATTCCCCGTCTATCGCAGCAAATGCGCGCACGTAGATGGACGATCGGCGTCCATGTGAAATGGAATACGCGTGTGCCCCTGAACACGTGTATGTGCGTGATAATATGAAAGAGAGTGTGGCGGAAAAAGGAGGAGGAGGAGGAGGTGCAGGACGAAAGAGGTGGGGTGGATCGTGGGGGGAGGGGAGTCGTTAGTGGGGGAGGATGACGGGGGGATAGGGGGCAAGAGGGACCACGCTGCGCTGTCCTCCATAAATCTATCAGCCGCGGTTGTATAAATACGACTCAATGAGGCGGCCGTGAATCACCCTGACGTGCTTCATAAGTCCCGGGAGTTTATTAAACCGGCGGGCATTTCTCATGTCGGGGGATAAGATCAATACGGCCGCGCGCGGCCACGGTTGCCCCTAACCTCCGCGGGGTCCCTCCTTCGTCCCTCGCAGCGTCCCCCTCCACCGGTCGTCCAGTCTCACGGACCTAAATAATAAGGTAAATAATAGGAAATAATCGCCGGCTATATCGCGTGAGCACGCCGCGGGACTCTTCCCGACGCGCGGTAACGCTCACTTTATTCCGAGAGTGGACGCGCGCGGCGGGGAGGGTGCACACGTTTCCTATTCCAGAAGGGAGAAGCTGCTCCTCCGCGCGCCGTTCACATTCTTCCACATCGCTATATTGCGATTGCATTAAACTCGAGGTAGCGCGCACCGTGTCGAGATTGTTTCGAGGGCAACGCTACGCGACGCACTCTCCTCTTCGAACTTTAAAGTCTCGTTTCGAGAGCGGCGCGATGGGAAGAGGAATTCACAGCCTCCTCAGGCCCCACCCTCCCCGCGCCTCGTGTGACAACGAGCGAACGAATGCGAGAGAGCTGCGCCCGTCGCTGGCCCGAGCTGCAATTCCAAACGCATAAATCCCAATTGACGCGTGCCTCGCGCTAACGAGAATATAACGTATGGCGTCCTCTGAAAGACATCCAGTCTTAGAGGCGCGCTGCTAAAGTTCCCGGCCTTATCGCGTGTTACTTCGCGGAGGCGCATCTCATTAAGTCTCAGCGCATCTAACATCACTGTGAACGATACCACGCGTCTAAAACTAAAAAAATCACCCTCACTGTGGTACTCTTGCTCTCGATTCGGTTGCTGCGCCTTGTGTCATTGCTACGCGGAGCCCCCCGCGACGTGGAGCACCTGATTGCTCGGCTGTATCTCGAGAGTAAGGTTGCGTCACGCGTGCCCCGGCGATGTGATTTTACTCTCGCGCAACTCGCGATGTACAGATATTTCTAATTGCTACGTAGCATCGCCAGGGTCGAACGACTTAAGGCGGGCTGCGTCGAGAGACAAATGGCTGGTGAAGATTCGGGAAAACAAGAGGCGGTATGTAGGTGTTGGCGCGGGGATGTCGGAGACTATATTCCTTACCTAGAATTGAGGGTTTAATTCGAATCGCTGCACGGAATCGCGCTCTCCTTCCGATGGTAACGCGGTCTTTAATTAGAGACCGATAAATTTCGAGTCGGTAACCTCCCCTTTCTTCGGAACGTCAGCTTCTCTCTCTCTCTCTCTCTCTCTCTCTCTCTCTCTCTCTCTCTCTCTGACCCCCCTCCCTCTCCCTCCCTCTTTCTCTCTCCTATTTCTTTCCGTTCCCTGAATGTCCAGTTAGTTAGCTATGAACCGCGGGCCACTTGGTGACTCCGTTTCTTCCCGACTGCATTTTTGCCGCTCACGCCGCTTCCCGACAATTCTGATCATGACGTGGCGCAACGAACGCGTTTTGTACTCACCCGTGCACTCGCATAATATAGACGCGTTCACTGTGGGCGTCGCGCCGCACACTCATATACAGTTGTTTCGGCGTCCGATTATCTACTCGGCAGCATCGGCAAAGTTGTGATTTAGTATTTTCCACGCCGTTAATTTATTGCCAAGCCTACCACGTTACGGTTAAACATAGTTCATTATCGCGAGCTGTAATTAAAGCATATAATAACGAGTCGTAACCCTCGAGGCCTCCGCTCTTGTAAATCTTGTGGCCGACAACCCCGCTCGCTCGCCAGCCCTCACCTCGAGCGCCCTACTTTGAGATCCGCGAAGAAGGTGGGAAGGCGAAGTTGTGGAGATTGCCGAGTAAACGAGAGAGACGGGAGAACGGGAGAGTGTGTGTGTGTGTGTGAGAGGGAGAAAGAGAAGAATCGCGAAAGAACTGGAGTAAAAAAGCGCAAAGGAGGAAGTTAGCAAGCTCGTTGAAAGCGAGGAAATAAATTAATGAACCCCTAATCAAAATGGTCGTTTCATTTTCTCTATCCTTTTGCGTGACGTGTTCAAGTTCTCGAAGATCGCATAATCGCGACACTTGTTCTTATGCGATTTCAACGTCGCACTGTAATAACGATAATAATATTAAAAAAACGGATTAATTTGGTCCGGATAAGGTGCGTAGGATTGAAAAAAGGAGCCCGTACGAATGTTCAACTTGTCCAAAACTGTCTTCAAGTGTCGTTCAAAAACCTCCTCGTTTCTGATCGTTCCCAGGTTTCCTTCTTATTCTAAAAATTTCCTCAGGGGGGGGGGAGAATAGTTCCCCAACACATGTCAAATGTCGCCGAGGTGGCCTGAAGAAGACCCGCTGCGACGCCTTTTCCGGACGCTCTATAGAATGTCCGCACAAATTATCGCGACGAATGCGCCTCTCGCCGCGAACGACTCGCGCTGGCCAATGCGAAAAATGACGTTAACGCTTACAAAGGGTGGAACCGTGAACGCGCAGCCGTTCCGGCTGTGCATCGAGATCGCAGAAAATCGCTAGTTGGCGATTTACCTCGTCCTCTGGGGCTTTAACGCGATTCGTGCTATCCATGGATGAACACGCTGCGACGTGTTGGCACGAAAGGCGGGGATGCCTGGTATGGTGGCTGGGTTCGGAAGGAGGATGAGGAGTAGATGGAGGTTGAATGTTTCTTCTAGGAGCCCGCCGCGCGATTTATGGAGCGAAGTGACGGGAGGTGTTTATTGTGCAGCATCTGTTACGTTACTCTGGCTCTGCAGACCCTCCTCGCACTCCCCGGCTCGACTCACTCACTCTCTCTCTCTCTCTCTCTCTCCCCCTCTCCTTCTCTCTCGCTGCCACTCTTTCTCACTCTCCTCCCCTTCCGCCGCCAGCTCTCTTTCTCTTTCCGTCGTTCGCTCGTTCGCTCACTCGTTCGTTCGTTCGTTCGTTCGTTCTCCAAGCTCTCGCAGGTTCACGCCAGCCCGCCGTCATACATACAACAGACGCCCTCGATTTATAGTTTTGAATTAGATGGAAGTAAAGGAAAGGTCGCTGGTTGCCGTTGCGTAAATTTCAGCAACGCCGAGCTTTCGACCTCTCGTCTCTTCCGCCCGCGCTCTCCCTCCCCGCCCCTTCCTAATTTCCCGGCGCCGCCGCGGCCGCTTCTGATTTTCGCGCTTTCGATCCGCCGCGGCCGCCGCACGAATTCGCGCGACAATCGAAAAAGCTAATTGTCTTCGCTTAATTAAAATCCGGTCGTTATCTCGCGAACGCGTTTAATCACGCGTATCGCACGCGCGCACGTCTGCCACGTTAAAATTCCGTTCGCGCCGAGCGCAATTTTGCAGATGTGGCTCAGATAAAAACATAATTATGAAAACGTAGGAAGAATACGCGCGGACCATCTTCGTGGACGAGCAGCCGGCAAGCAGAAGCGTAAATCTGCACCGGCACGGCTCTGCCACGTAGGAAAACAAGTTGTCACCGCGGCTCCTTTATCTCGACAGCGGGCGAGTATTTACGGTGGACGAATGTGTCGCAATACCGAGATTACCGGCGGCGACGTCGCCGGACGTCGGATTTCTCGGCCGTGCTCGGCCCTTCGATACATCAAACTCGTCTCTCCTGCCTTCCCCTCCACCGGACGGGGCGACGCGTAATGCCTGATTGTGCTTGATGCGCGACGTGCTCTTTGTCGCCAACGATCCCCGTCAGCTCGGCCGAGAGAATTTCGTTGGCGTCGCCAACATTACGCCGGACAGCAAAAACGCCAAAGAATTCCGGACGGCCGTCAGCGTGAATCGATCGCAAATTGGCAATTGGAGAAAATTGCGGTATTATGGCCGCTGTGTGCGAAACAAGTGCTTTTTAATCTGCTCTTTTAAAAAAAATCACAATTGCGTTTATATCTGCTTTTATTAAAATTCGTTTGATGTTAAAAAAGGGAGAGAGAAGAGAGAGAGAGAGAGAGAGAGAGAGAGAGAGAGAGAGAGAGAGGAGTGGGACAAAGAGAGAGAGAATGAGCAAGTATAAACAGGCAATCAGGTCCGACCCCAAATTCGAGAAATAGCAAGATAAATAAGTTGATAGGATGATGCTAATTGCGATACCGTGAGAGCACCTACTGCGCTAAAGGGATAACAAGGAGCCCATTAGCGTAACGAGTCCCGACTAGCCAAATCCATTTTTGCACAAAGTTCCGACGCGTACGATAATGAATGCTAATACAATTAAGCGACGCACATGTTCCTGTCAATTATGGGACTTTAAATTTGCTTCGAGGCTCAGTGAGGTCTTAGGACATATTGATGCCGATATAACGAGATCCGCGCGTTTGGTGAATCTCGCGAAGGGTCGATAAATAATCACGAGATTGAAATACTAATCGAAAAGTTCAGCATTAAGCCAATTAAGAGAATGTAAAATTGAATTGTTACACTCATTACGTTAATTAATAGTTTGCTGCAATGATAAATTTTAGATAAACATTAGCAGTACGGAACGAGTACGGCAGGGATTACCGAAAAATATTTAAAAGTCCACTTTGAACGGTTTAATTTTCAATTCGCTCACTTTACGTAATTTCTCTGAGGATATTAGGTCT
>NW_022639501.1:477485-479204 GCF_010583005.1 Odontomachus brunneus | reverse complement strand
GAGTATAGCGAGACTGCTCACACAGAAATATTTTTACGAATAAACGCGCGGCAAGCATTTCAGCGGCACGCGATATGCACCACTTGACACGAGTACTACATTGTTCCATTACAGTTTTATTATATCGCGATACCATTCATTTACACTTAGCGCAATAAAAATTAATTACACCGATGTTATAGTCCATTGGCGATCGAGCACATTCGAGGGCTACCCGTTGCACCCGCCGCGATACAAATGCACATATGTCTGACACTATCGCCGTCTGCCCCCTTCCTTCCCCAATCGGCGCCGATCAACGACTTGTCACGCGCGCACGCTCGTATTGTAATGAAAAAAAGGGCTGCCGTGCTCTCTCACGTATGTGAGAGAGAGAGAGAGAGAGAGAGAGAGCCAGAGAGAGAGAGAGAGAGAACTCAGCCGGATGCTATAATTAGCAGTTTCGCGCCGATAATTGGCCGCGCGCGAAGCAGCCGGGGTACTCGAGGAAGATCTTAATGCCGGCGCGCAGGGGTGAACCACCTGGCGAAGAGTGCTCGCGTCCCTCGCCGCCTGCGTTGCACTTTTGCGAAACGCTAATTGGCCGTCAAGACACGCGCGGGGACATTCCGGGAAGACGACGGGCTGCGTCGAGTCGAGAGAGCTAGCGTAGCCGAGCGAGTCGGGCGTTTTCGTCGGCCGTTCATTAACGTGAGAAAGGGTAATGCGGATTGACATCAGGGACGCATGCCGCGCGACTTATGTGCGCCGTAGTAGCCGCGCGATCCCGCGGAGCCGTAAACGCATCGTCGAGACGCACTTAAGGCGAGAGAGCTCGCGGAACGAACCAGCCACCTTCTCGGCCGGCCGCTCGATAGATTTCAACGGGGGATAATATCCTGTCATCGTGTATACACGTATGCACACATATGTGTATACGTAGACGCTAACGCGCCTCGCAGCATTCGCGCGGACTCACGAGTCTCGCGTGTCGTCGCCGCTTTAATCGCGACGCGACGCCCTGACGGATGCCCGTAAAACGGCGAGTTACATCGATAATCTACCTTTATGATTCGTGTGAAGCCGATCTCTCCGGCCAGGCTGATCCGGGCGACGCGCGATAACGAGAGTCCCTTGTCTCCGAGCGGATACGCGCGCTCCTTTACAGCTTCTGCTCGCCGAGCTCGCCGCAGTGAGGTGGGTGAGGTGCATGGCAGTCGGCTCGATTAGATTACGATCTCAATCGAATCCTCGAGTCGCTTAGCGAGTCGCGCGCCCTGCTTCTCCGTGGAAACGCGAGCGATTGGCACGGGTGACGCTCGAAAGCTCGCACAAGGACCGGCGGTCGCGAGGTGGACGCGCGGACGTCCGGCTGCCACGATGCCGCAACAGTGTCCGCAAATTGGCATACCTGCCCTTCGATTTCGGAATTTCGGAGCAGCTAGATCGCTCTCGCGCGCCGGTGGTCCTCTTTGCAGTCTCGCGGCGGCGTCAAGTGCAGGCGGCGGCGTGACGTCAGCGCCGGTGCGACAGTCAACAAAGACCGACGGGAGAACTATCGTGTCGGTCGACGAGGGGGTGGAAGAGAGGGCCGTTCGTCGAAGTCCACGTTCGTACAAGCGCTCGCGTATACGAGAGAGCGTATGCTGCGGAGAGCGAGAGCGAGAGAGAGAGAGAAAGAGAAATAGAGAGAGAGAGAGAGAGAGAGAGAGAGAGAGAGAGAGAGAGAGAGAGAGAGAG
>NW_022639501.1:459467-477363 GCF_010583005.1 Odontomachus brunneus | reverse complement strand
GAGAGAGAGAGAGAGAGAAAAAGAGAGAGAGAGAGAGAGAGAGAGAGAGAGAGAGAGAGAGAGAGAGAGAGAGAGGACGAGGAACGCGAGACAGGGACGTAGGAGAGCGGCGAGGGGGCGACTTGCCAGGGAGAGACGTGTCACTCACTCACTCCGTGTCACTTACACAAACAGACGTACATCATGGGCAGGCAGGCAGCTAGCTACGTGTTCCCTTTTATGTTCCCACACGCGCGCTCGCATAAACCTGTCAGTCTCGTGTCACGTGCAGTGCAGTCATTCACTGTCGCCGGCAGCGCACCGGCACTCACGACCGTCCTGCCGCCGGCGGTTCAGGGCAACCCCTCTTTGCCCACCCCACCCCTTACCTGAGAAATAAGAGTGCGGTAAGGACGTGTTCCTAGGAATTCCGAGCAAGTTCGAACGGCCTTCTATGCGCGACGACACCATTACGAGCTGAGGAAGTTCGACTTTGCGAAGACTCTGCGTGTGTTTGTGTGCGCGCCTGTGAGCTTTAACGAGAACATTGCTTGAATGTTTGACAAATACGAGAGAGAAAGAGGGGAGAGAGAGAGAGAGAGAGAGAGAGAGAGAAGAAAGCGCGAAATACGAATTAGATCTCATTAACAGGTTTATTTAGGTATTCCTGAACTTAATAATTCGACATTGATTATTGCTTGACAAGTAGCATGTGGCTTGATCGAGTACCATGCAATGAATGAATTGTCTATGTGTAAACACGAGGAGTATTTTATACAGTAAAAAATATAGAATTTTGTAAACAAGTTATAAATCGGTATTTTGTAATAATTGACTCTTTATTTCACATATGTTATTTATTCTTTAGAAACTGAAACGTGTTATTAAAAAATTTACTATGCCTTAGCAAGATGATTTTGCCGATTTTAAATTCAAGTGTGTTATTTTTAAAGGTATAAGTGTATAATTGGCTGAATTTCTTTTTACGCGTTTCTTACCGTTTCTAACCGTCTCAAGTCGCGTCATTTAACACGTTCAAATGTATAAAATTCTAATTTATACATCATAAATGTGTTGAACGACATGATTTAAAACCGCAAGAACGTATGAGAAAAGTTTCAGCCAATTACACGCTTATGCGTTTTAGAATAACACACTCGAATTTGCAGTACATTCCTGCGCTACAAGAAATGTAGCAAAATTCTAAAGAATTTCTATAAAAAAGAAGACTGTAAATATATATAATATTTTCTTTGAGTGTATATTTCGCACCTGTTGTGTAAAAATAAAAATACATCGTCGTGCCAGAAGCGCGCGAGGAGAATAACAAGTGAAAAAGATACCACGGTAAAAGTGTTGCGGAAGTAAGGAAGTGTTGTGAAAGTAAGGATTGAAATACTCGCGCGGGAGGATAATGCAAACTGCATCGAGGATTTAATAGCGCAAGAGTCGAAGAAACGAGTTATCTCTCTCTCTCTCGCTCTCTCTCTCTCTCTCTCTCTCTCTCTCTCTCTCTCTCTCTTTCTCAGGAAAAAATTATCTACTGCATCTTAACCAATCAATTTCAAAGTTTCTCCTGTTAGGCAAAGCTACTTCTAACGCGATGATTACAGTGCATTAACCGCAGTCGGCGATACGTTCATATTGAATCCAGTTTAACTGGTGGACGGACGTGTGCAAGTGTATCGTTTAATCTGACTTACGTATTTACTAGCGTTATAGTTCTCATAAAAACATGATCTAAGTCAGCGACGCAAGATAACGGCTAGTGGCAGTATATAATTCACCGATAATCGCGCAATTACATGCATGCATGCGATTTCGCGGAACGATTTCACGCAGGCAAAGCTCGAAATTTGAGGGCGCGAGAGTCCGGGAGACAGAATCGTTGAAGGAGGAATGCGCTTGCTCAGTCAACAGGCGCAGGAGTGACACATAGGAAAGCAGCGAAAGCGGCCGTCGAAAGAAGAACAACGATGGAGCCGTTTGCGGAGCGACGGCGACGGCGGGGCAGAGGCCCCTGATAATTTCGCCACGTAAGTCAGATCGCGGATTATACGTATATCAAGCTCGTCCAAGAGCGAACGGCGCGGAGCCCTCGAGGTTTTATGAGATATGAAAATGAGGACGGCTGTAATAAAAGTGATGTAGGAGGCTCCTCAGAGTCGTTCCTGAAGGCGCCACGAGTCACTCGTCAGGTTTATGCGGAGACGTCCATCATCCCCGTGACGTACTTCATTGCCTCCTGGGCAAACTCGGGCTCTCCGGTTCCACGGCTCGCCACATCCCTCTTTTCCCTCCGTCTCGTCCTTCCTCCAGCCTCCCTCTGCGTCTCTCTTCCCTCCCCCTCAGCCACGACTCGCTCGCACGATCTTCTCGCCCTCTCTTGGATCCCTGACTTTTCTCTTTTTGATAGATTCTAGTTCCGTTTTATACGAGCTCTCCCTCTCGCCCGCGCGACTTCTTCCCTCCTACGGAATCTACGACTCCGCGCGCCAAAAGTATCCGTCGCGGTGTTCGCGCTTTAACGTTTTCCGCGTCCCCGCGGTATCGATTTAATTCGGGGGAGATTTTGCCCCGGCCGGCCCGCGTAGACTTCCCACAGATTCTTCGGCGCAACCTTCAGTAAGAATTCACACCTTGAAAAGCAGAAAGGCAGAAGCCAATTAGAACGCGCGGCCAGGTGATAGTCGACAGTTTCTGTTTTTCTACCAGCACGAGTTCTGATTGACTTCTGCTTTTCTGCTTTTTACTTCTCTGCCAAGGTGTGAATGCGCTCTCGGTGTTTGCGGAACTCACAGGGTTTCTTGAGAGCCCCTTTCCGCGCTCTCGACTGCGGAATCGTCTAGATTTGATCCGTCCGACGCGGCATGAAGATCGGAGAGCGACGTTCAAAGTCGAACATAACATAACGGAGCCGTTTCCGCGACGTCTCGCGCAGAATATCGCACAGTCGCCCTTCTCCTCCTCCTCCTCCTCTTGTCGCGACTCCGTCCACCCTCGATGAAGCCCGGAGCCGAATCCCCGGTGATCTACGATTTGATTCGCCGATATACCATCCGGTCTTATCTTAAGGTGGAAGCCTTTTTTACGCCAGCGGTCCAGGCCACCTTGAACGACAGGATCTCGACGGTATCCGACGGCGAGTGGACGCTCGTAAATACACGTTATCGACGACAGGTTATGAACGTATCTTCGGCCGCGAAAAAGGGGGAGGGGAGGAGGTGGGGGAGGGGGAGGAGGTGGGGGAGGGCCCGACCAACGCACGTCGCCGGTTACGTACGATCGCGTTGTAACGATAAACCAAAGCGAAACGAGTCCGTGCGCAACAAATTAACGGGCCGCCGTAACGTTGATTCGCGGTTCCCGAGTGACTCATGGCTGACTATAATTACGCGGGCCTAGCGGCCCCTCTCGGCGTGTATTAATCGTAAATTCGTGCGACTTACGAGCGTTTGACGGCGCGCGATCGAGCCGTTTCTCTCTCTCTCTCTCTCTCTCTCTCTCTCTCTCTCTCTCTCTCTCTCTCTCTTTCTCTTTCTTCTTACAGAGCGTAGGTGGGAATGTATTTTTACGAGTGCCTCGCGCGCAGCCTCGTCCGGAGAAATGTCGCCTCGAAAACTAACCGAGGCGATTCGCCGATCGTAATTCAGCATCGAACTGTGACATTTTGCAAATCTGCATCGATAGGCTGGCGGCTGTTTGTCGTGTCCGCGCGCTAAGTTACGACTTTATTCGTAACGGCACCGACGACGACGACGACGACGACGACGACGAAGACGACGACCACTCGAAGAAGCGATATCCCCGCGCCGGGGTGAGCGCGCCGTCGTTCTTTATGGATCACGCGTTCACGGATGCCAGGATCGATTCCGTCAGTCTGACACGACGATCCCGTCGACTGACGACTGTAATTCCGACTGATCTATGTCCCACGCCATGCCTGCGACACGTACCAAGGTCTATGGCGAATGTCTCTTGTCTTTCTCTCTCTTTCTTTCTTTCTTCCTCTCTTTCTCTTTTCTTTTCTTTACGATCCGGCCCGCATTCCCGAGCGTCGATAATTTGAATACAGAGTCGCGGCGAGAGATTGGCGAGACACGGATTTCAAAATCCGGCTAGCGCCGAATTAGCATTTACGACTCGCGAATAAATATCAAAAGTGTCAGATGAATCGTCACATAACTTGCGCGGCCGGCCGCCCGAAATTCGGACGTAAAAATAGACAGCAGGGGAGGAGAGGGGAGAGGAGAGATGGAGGAGTCAGCCGCGATCTGTATTTTATCTCACTCTTGATTGTAAAATTTATCACACCTTTCGTCTAGCTAATTTACGAAAACGAATAAATTTTTATATATTCCTGGAGGATAAATGAGAATCATATATTCTGACGGATTTAGCACGGATCTGCGCGAGAGCGGGGATAAATTTTGCCCGCGAATTACAGCCGTTGCTATTATAATATTATAAAGCAACTTAACGGCACTGGATAAATAGGAATGAATAAACCATATATTAAATTAAAAAGAATTTGCTCGCTACCGTGTGTGTGTGTATGTTCGCCAGCTGACGTGCAAAGATAAGTGCTCGCAGATGCACCTCTCTCTCCCTCTCTCTCTCTAGTACCTTAGTTTCTCGGGGGTAAGAATCGAATTTTTTCATGTTTCATCGGCGGTATCGGCCTCGATGCCGGTACGGGACGACCCTTCGTTTTTCTCGCTACGGCAACATGGAAAAGTGAAATATTCTCGTGTAAGACAAGATCCTCGACGTACGCGACACAAGGATCCGCGCGGGGGTGTCGCGGTAAAAGACAGGATAATGGAGCAAGAGAGAGAGAGACTCGACGACGAGTCGGGTGGTAAGAAGAGAATCCTCGGCTGCAGAAGGGGAGCAGAGCAGCAGGGCGGCGGGAGGGAGACCGGGAAGAAACGTGGGCGCAGATAAATCGGTTTTGCCGCCGTGAGAGGCGGCTCGCACGAACGTGTCTCCATTAAGGCAGGCAGAACTCGCGCCGATCTCGGCGAGAGCCTGTTGTCGCGATCCTTGGTTTTGCGGTCCTCGTCTGGTGTGGACGAGGCCTTAACTGAGGCCTTACTTCTGGAGGTGGTAAGAGAGAAAGAGAGCAAAACTATTCGCACGAGTGGACGCGCGAGATGACCGCTTGACGGACAGCCGAGGCACTGACCCGAGGAAGTTCTCGTTCCTCTCCCTCCCCTCCCTCCCTCCCTCCCTCCTTCCCCCCTCTCTCTTTCTCTCTTCTTTTCCGTCTCGTTCGTTTTATCTTCGTTCCCCTCGTTCCTCCTCTTTCCTATGATTTCAATACCCATTCCATTGAACGCGTGACTGCTTTGAACATACCGAGAGGTAATCCAGGTGGAAATTGTTTTACTATCTCAGCCGTGCACGTCTCGACAAAACAGATCTCGGAATACCGATACTTTCTTTACCGATGACGTCGTGAGATCGACACAATTCGCGGAATAATAGTGATCGTGTGTGACACACAATGCGACTACTGATTGCTCTCTTAATATATATCTCGAAAAGATTCGCGTAGACAGCAATTATCTCGTCGAGTCGCAAACTCGCTTCCGTGTCGCTGAGTTAGTTGGCCGACGAGGCTCGTACGAGGTAAGTATCGTGCGAGCGGTAGCAATTAGGCTCGACAAAGTTTTCATCGTGCGCCCACGGATGATAACGACGACAGGGAGAGGACCGTCGTCGTGGCGCGGCGTCATCGCGAAGACGCGTCGTGACATACTTAGTGGGCTGCCCGGCCGTGTCTTCCGACACGGTGGCCCCGAAGAGGTCTCCGCTCGGATACGTTTACTGACAGAGGAGGAAGATACGGAGAAGGAAGAGGAGACGGGAGCGAAGAGAGACAGCTGCGCTATTTTTGCACAGGCGTTAAGAAGTTCGTCCCTCTTGCCTCCCCTGTCTTTCTCTCTCTCTCTCTCTCTCGACTCTCGCTGTCGCGTTACTTCTCGCGAAGAGCGGAACCCGTCGCTCCTCGACAGGTGACAGTCCGAAATACGACAGTTCGATGTGGTCACTTGTCTCTCAGTCGTGTCGCGTCGCGAAATAAAACGTTTCTCTTCTCGCGCGAGGGCGCAAAGGAGTAGAGGAGGTGGTAGGGGAACGAGAGGAGATGCGCGAAGAGAAAGAGGGAACGTGCAGAGGAGTCTCGCGCGGTGGGATGCCGCGGATGCTCTCGCATCGACTCCTTCCTCCTTCGTCGTATCGGAGTCTGTTCCGCCGGGTCTTCCCTCCTTGTTCAGCCGACACATTCCCGCCTTCCTTCTTTATCTCTCTTTATGGACTTATTCCGTCTTTCCCTCGCCGCGCCCGATATATTTACCGCCTCGTGTCGCCGAGTGGATCTTGTTTGTATCACACCGCTACTTCTCCGGGGCCCGCTTGCCGTTCACCCTCCAAAACTGTCTCGCCGCCACGATTTATGTTTCCTCCGACCCAGCGGCGGATTGATCCCTTTTTGTTGTCGGATGTATACGTGTGCGGCGGCGCCCTCTCGCCTCTCCTCCTCCCCTACCCTTCTCCTCCACCACTTCTCTCTCTCTCTCTCACCCTGTACCCCCTTTACCCCCGTCTACTCGCACGCGCGCGGGCACGGATCTCCCGCACACGACTGACGGTCCCCGCTCGTCACGCAGTCGACGGCCTCCCAGTGCCGCCGCTTCGGCTTCTTTCGAGACTTCTTTTCAGCGCTTCTGTCACCCTCTGCCGCTTCTTCCCCTTTTCTTCCTTTGACGGCGCTTTATAGACTCGTGACTTCCGTATCGCGTGCGAGAGATTTACGCGCGAGCGCTCCTGGACAAACGATCGAACATGCTGCCATGAACGACTCCGTGTGCTCGGAAGTTTTTAGATGGACGACGGTAATGAATAAATAATTGGCGGGTTCAGTTCGTACGCGCTTGGCATTCTCCTTTCGCTTGTTTCGCGCGCGCGCGCGAGAGAGAGGTTTGGACGTTGATTCGTGTTACATTTTGTCTCGTTCTTCCGCCTAAAATTACGTCCACTTTTAACATTGGGACCTCCAATTGCGATCTGCGAAACAATATTCGCAATATTGGTACTTCCAAAACCTACTACTAACACACACACACACACACACACACATACCGATGCGTATTCGCCGCTAAACACAATCATTGCCAGTGGTTTCATTTAGCGTGCGCTTTGACAAAAACCAAGAATTAATTTCACATGGCAGCCGTTTAGTCCGCCGTCTCATTTCCGTCTTTTTCCCGACATCCGTGCAATTTTCACGGTTACGTTCCGCGCGCGAGCGTGTATACGGATCCGTGAACTTTTTCCAGCTGGTGTCACGCGAGGAAGGCGAGCGCACGCATCGACGACGACGACGATGACGACAAAACCGCCTTAAGACCAGGGCGAGCGTTTCGTCGCAGAGACATAAGCAGAAGAGGGGACGTGTCGGGAAAGAACGAAGACGGGAGAAGGAGAGATGCGGGCGAGAGAGCGAAGAGCGCATTTGTAAATGCGGCACGTTCGGCTTTTAAACCTATCTGCATGACACGCAGGCAGGCCTGCACTTTCGAGTTACGATCTCGCGCACGGGGTTTCGATAAATGCTAAACGTGAACACGTGAGCTTTCTCGTCGGGGCACACTTTATTGCCCAGCGCCGAAGCGACTCCCCCTTGCAAACAACCACCAACACCACAGTCACCGCCACCACCACCGTGCGCCGCCTCGTCGTCCGTGGTTCACACGTACGCGTCAAGTGCACGTAACAAACGTTGTATGCGTTACCAACACACGGGCTCGCTCGACGATATCCCTCTCTTCTCTCGCGTGTGCAAAGCTCCGCGCAACGGAGGCAAACGGACCGAGGAATTTTTCAGGCTGACTGACGAGGCGAGATCCTCGTTACTCGAGTGCCATTGTAAGGTTCAGGGCGTATACGTGCCCTTCCGCGCACCCACGTCCACCTCGACACACGTGCGCCGCGCCACGCCGCGTCGGTTGCACCTGCATCCGCACCCACGAACACGTATCCGCTTTGTTTTGATCTACGTCGACGAGCGGCGCGGCGTTCCAATATCTACGGCCTTCAATCTTTGCCCTGAAAGTGCGCATTTCGCGAGACATGGGGGATGTTCATGCGGGGAAAAAAGTTGGCGCGATTAATTGCTCGTCATTCACGCGGATATTTCGCGCGCAAGCCTGAAACGTTGCCCGCGGGAGGAACGCGCTGTCGTACCAAAGTTTCACGTGCTTGTTCCCCGTGACGCAATTTTAACACTTTCTCGGATGCATAAATTAGGGATATTTTCGGTCATCCCGAGGGAGAGAGAAAGAGAGAACGAGAAGGACAGAGATCACTGAATAATAAAGGATAAATATGCGTTCCGGTGAAAGGTGCGCTTTCACAGCGTGTCGTCATTCTAATTTCAGCGTCGCAATAAATAAAGACTTCTCGATTACCACTCGTAGCTCTGTCAGCGCGAATACGAGCGCTTTCGCGGCCATCTCCGCGCGGCGGAGATCTCTGTCCCTTTGCAACGTACCTTGACAACGACAGAATTACTGTTGTGTAACGTCATAAACGTCGAGAGGGACTTGGAACAAGACGCGTTCGCGAGTATGCGAAAAAGACGAGGAAGACTGACGTACGGGGAGGGACGGGAGAAAGGGCGGGAAATGCGGGCCAAGCGGCAATAACTGTCCGGCATCGCATCTGCCCAGAAGTCATTTGCAAACATCGCGAACGACGTAAATCAATCGCGGCCGTGCAGTTGTCACGAGTTTTCGCGCGCCCAGGAGTGGATTAATTTTCGCTTTGATACGCGGCCCCCTCGCGGAGAAAGATGAATGCCCCGACTCACTCTCTCTGAAACGCGCTCTTGATTCCCTGCGCCTTTGACCGAACTGTTGCTCGTAAATTAATTCACGGTCTCCTGTCGGAAATACAGTCCCGCTGGTCCTACGGTTATTTTCATCTGGCGTATAAAATAAATATACGAGCCCTCGTGCGCGCGCTCAAACGCCCGACAAATGTGTCGTCTCGCGTCCGCGCATGAATTCCTCGAAAAAGTATCTTGCGATTGTCATGTACAGGGTGTCTGACGACTCACTCACTCAATGTCTCTCTTTCTCTCTCTCTCTCTCTCTCTCTTTCATGTGCATCCACTTGTACAATGAGAAACAAATATTTGGTACTTGTAACTATAATCACATATAGGGGGACAATTATTATAAATTATGACCGAGCATTTTTTTGTTAAAATCTACTCCAATGTTAGTGATAATAACCCTACGTACATGTCACTATTTTCGTGTTAGAACGATTAAAAAAGATACAGTAGAAAATAATTTTAATTAGATGAACCATTTCTTTCTCTCAGTGTATGCATATGCAAAACTCGTCGAACCGAACAAAAAAGTTCTCCAATTTGCAAGTCCATTTTGTAAGTGACCACATGAATCTCTGAGTTATTAGTTTAAGAAGATTGCCGGACAATTACGCGCGGTCGTTCATCGTTCTTCTCAGATTAATAGCTCAAAAGTGGTTATTTGCAAAGATGACAGAAGACCGTTTTTGTTCAGCTTGCACCGTTTGAGCCTTTTTGTTCGGAGCGCGATCATTCGTCACTCTTCCTCAGCGAGTAACTCAGCGAGAGAGTCACGTGGTCGTTCGCAAAACGGTGGAAGACTTTTATGTACACGCAGTTTGACGAGTCCTATTTGTACACGAGTTGTCAGACATTCTGTGCAAAATGACGCCTCTCTCTCTCTCTCTCTCTCTCTCTCTCTCTCTCTCTCTATCTCTCTGCAGGTCGGCTGCGTTAATCGCGCATATCTGTCGCGAAATGGTAACGGCGATCGAGCAGCCCGCAGCAGCAGCAGCTGCCGGCTAACTTGACGATTCGATCGACGCGAGCCAGTGGAGCAAACGCGAATCCGCTCGGGAAACAATAACCGAACAAGACGGCTGGGATTGTTGGGAGCGCAGCGGCGAGATAAAGAGGAGATGTAACTTTCTCCAAGAGCACATCGCTCCGACCCGCGCCTGGTACCAATGACCTTGCTCGCCGCAGCTATCCGCGGCCTGCGCGGCTATTGTAAAGCGAGAGCCCCGAGCTTTATTATAGTACACGTTATTCCGTTTGCGAGGCATTCCACGCGCTGGGACGCGCACGACCCGATGGCGATCCAATTTATGATAATGAATCTCTGAATTTATGGGCGTCTTATAATAGAGATACGCGAGATGGTGCTCGGTGTAAATTTAGAGCTTGCCCCCGCGTGCCTGCGGTCCATCCGTCCATCCGCGCGTCCATTAAGTTCGCTCCTTCCCTTCGATGGATGGGTGCATCGCCACGACTGACGTCAGCGTGCATTCGCTCGACAAATTTGCGTCTCGCATTCCGCCATTCAAGGTCGGCAGACCCCGAGAAAGAGAGAGAGAGAGAGAGAGAGGGGGGGGCAGAGGGAAAGAGAAAGAGAGAGAAAGAGAGGAACGTCTACGCCACGTAAGACGATGGCTCGTAAAAGTGTCCGATACCGTGATATATTTTATCGCGAGAGAGATTATTATTAAATATCGCGCGCGCGCTGCTTCGACGAGGCGAAGAATCGCGCGCGATATTCCGCGCGAGAGCGTCCGCTAATAAAAATGTGATTTATTTCGCGGACGAATTAACCATTCTTATTAACCTCCTTGTCTCTCGCAACGCTCCCGCATCCACGCCGGCGGACGTCATTCGCCACGTTCATTTAAGTCTGTAACAGCGGCTTGATTTGCAAGACGAGCGATAACGTCGGTAGCGCGGCAGTCCCTTTTGTGGCGGATCTTTTATCATGCAAAGCGCGCACGCGCGCGCACGCATACGCCAAGCAAAACGTATACATAAATGCTAAACAGATTACTTTTCATTTTCCCGTTTACTCTCGAGTCTCCCCGGCGCGCGCGCACTACATACACACGTAAACGGGAAACGAAAATGCAAATCCCATCAGCGCGCATGAACGGACCATTAATTCTGTACGACAGCACGTTCGGCGTTGAGGAGTAAAAAAAGAAATTTCGCCGACGCTCAGGTACACGCTCAGGTGTTGCCCAGGTATTTCCTCTACGTGATCGACGCCGACGACGCCACCGCCATAAAAGGCGACTGTGTCCCGGCCGGCGTTCTCTTTCGGATCGTTCGCGCCGGGCCATCGATATTTAGAGGACGCTCCGGCGGCCTCTTTATCCGATAGCAGTAAAATCGTATTCCAAACCGACCGTAAAGCTGGAGGACATCGTCGAGTTGGAGAATGCGGGGGCGGCGAGCGCGCGGTACGCGCGGAAGCAGGGTGGACGACGTACGCTCGGTTTGCAAGACACGTCGCAGGGTTGACCCAACCCCTTCCGCACCCCCGTTGGTCAGCTCTCTCTTTCTCTCTCTCTCTCTCTCTCTCTCTCTCTCTCTGTCGTCGCGCAGCCCTCTTTCTAATCCCTCTCTACGCTTCTCTCTCTCCTCTCTCTGTCTTCGTCGCGCGGTCAGTCTTCCTTTCTCTCCCTTTCTCTGTCTTCCTTGCGCGCACCGTCGACCCCTCAGGGCTGCCCGTTACTTTAGCATCAACAACAATCTCCACCGGCGAGCGCCGTTATTCCGTTAGTGTCTTAGTGGCAGCGGAACCGGCGGCACCAATACAACGGTAGATGGGGTTGTCAGTGGTGTGTGCGGAGTTCGAGTGGACTCTCTCCTCCTTCTTCGTCGTCCACCGTCGTCTCTCTGTCCCTCTTTTCCCGAGGGCGCTCGCTCGCTCTCTTGCTCGCCCACTGCTCGTCTTCCTCCTCTTCGTCGGACACCCCGCTCCCTCCCTCCCTCCCGCCCTTCTCTCCCTGCTCTCTCTGCCGTCGACGAGCGGCCTTTCTGTCTTGCTCGGCCACGGTCCACTCTCCGGCCAGTAATTAAACAGCCACGAGGCGGGCAAATTGAATCAGTCGAAGAGACAAGGGAGCGTCGACGCAGAGGTGACGGCCAACTAGCCGCAACTATGGTGTCTATAGTGAAGGGGCCATCGTGGTGCTTTCGCGTGGGTATAGGTGCGAGGCCGAAGCCGGACCGAACGAGGGGCAAAATGTGGGAACGGGGTGGAGGTGGAGGAGGGAGTCGACTGGCTTACAGGGGCTGGGTGGACGGGGATACATCCCTGGTCTAGAGTCACCCAGCCACCCACCGAGAGCCCGGGGAGAGTTCGGGCTATGGACCGCCGCCCATCGTGTCCTTCTACCGGCGTCGTTGTCTGACGATGTTGCATTAACTCCCCGTTCTCTCTAAGTGCTAAGTTTGCCCCAAGATTGCATAATGCCCGGCTTGCGTGTAGACGAGCGTGTCGGTACGATATCCACGAGCGAGGGGAGCATTCGATTACAGATGTGTGTACGTGTCTGTATGCGTAAACGCGCCGGTATCGTTGCGTGCCGGCCGGCCGGTGTGGTATCGCGGCCCATTTCATAGGCTCGTGCGTCAAAATGATACGTTACAAAATGATGGATTGTTATCGATAGCGGCTGACTCTCCCGGTGGGAGGCGAGGTTCTTACCACGATACACACGTAGGACACGAGACCTATTTCGTGACCGTGGCGAGGGAATTTCGGTCGGGAAGCTATTGCGCGACTTACATTCTACCCCGAGAGATGTAACGCGATTACAGGTGCGCGATGCAGTATCCGCGAGGTGGCGGCGGGGTGGCAGTTGTTGAATGTTGCCGAGGAGCTCGTTACTCGACGCAAATAAACACGCGCGCGCGCATATACATACACATACACACACACACACACACACATATATATTCGCGAAGTCAAAAGCACCCCGAAGGCATCATATTCGGTTTCGCGAAACGCGACGCGCGTCCACCGGAGGAGTGAATAGAATCACGCGCGCGCGGAGCGAGTTAATTTCGATCTTAAGCGGAAGTTAAGTCGTCCTAAAGTTTTACCTCCGCGGAAAAATGGTGAGCGCGAGGAAGAATCTAAATACCGAGCGAGCTCCATAACCGCGGCGAGGCGCCATTTCCCGGGATTCATCGAAGGCACCCTTCGTTACGACCACGGCGGTGTAATGAAAATATAACAGTTCCTATGCCGCAGAGTTCGTCTGGCAGCCTTCTGGCGCATCAACCTGACACATAAACTCTTATTATGCTATACGTTACCGGGCGGGGGCGCTAATGGAGCCACAAGTCAGCCGGGTATCGTGGCGAGCACCTTGCCGCTGCACCCGTCTACTTATTTTATATTTAAGCGCCGTAAAGAAGGAGCTACTTACCGGACGAAAGGGATATTTAATAATAAATTCTCGCGCGCGCCGACTCCGGCCGTCACGGGCGTCGGCGTCGAGCGTTTACCGGCGACGAGCCACGACCTTGATCCTAATTTGCCCCCGTAAGCCCGCGGCGTAGCCGCGTAGTAAAACGGAGATAATCGAGCTGCTCGTGGAATAAAAGTCGCCCCAGCTGCAACTCAGCTTTCTGCCGAGACGGCGCGGCGTGGCGCACGATGACACTGTAAATATCCCGAATCGAACTTCTGACCCCATTTTCGTCCATTACTGTTCCATTCAACACCTGTTTTGATATTCTGAAACCTGTTTCATTAATACAACCTATTTTGACACTAAAGAAAATGAAAAGGGAAGTTTCGGACATCATCAAAGTAGGAGTAAATTATATCATTAGACCTACTTTGCTAACCTAGCTCCTACTACGTTGTAAAATTCAAGGTTTAACATTGGGCCAAAATTTTGCCTTGGGTCTACTTATATCAATCTTTTTGGTTGCATCTAACCTACTAGCTTGCCGGCAAGTCTTCTTTAGAATCTACAAGTGGAATTTGTGCGTTTTCTGACAATCAAAGACGTTAAGTAGGATCCCATTTTCCATGTCACATACACTGATCTTTCAGAACATACAGAATATATAGAATGTGTCAGAAAATTCAGGTCTAAAGTAGAGGGCTAAAATTTCGACTCGGGATGTGTTCCGGCAAGTGAGCGCCACGTTCGCGCGTTTGAGGGCTCGCCGTGGAGAAATTCGATGACGGTGCGACCACCATCAGGCCTCGTCGTCACCAATGGCCCGTGATCGGCGATCGCCACGCGACGAGCGACCAGACTGAGTCAACAACCCGTCGGCTATTTGACCGTCGTCGCGTTTGCTTGCGCGCGCGAGCGCGCGCGGAATCGATAATCGCGAGCGAAAACGTATCCATAAATTCCGCGACGCGGCCCGTGTACGGCTGTATGAAAATTACAAAGCTATTAATTACGACCGCGATAAATTAAGCAGCCGTGGGGCCATTATAGAGCGCGAGCCCCGGTGAATTGTTGGTAAACTTGGTCCAAGTACGCAACACGGGGCGTTGGTGGTACTCTCTCGGCCCAACGCGGCTCACCAGGCATATAATAATGGTTGGTTAGAATGCTAATATATGTCCGGACGGCGGTGGCACCGGGGGACCTTGCATCATCGGAGGACCCAACTGGGCACTCGCCCGTTCCTGGCCGGACACCGTATAATCTACACCCCGAGACGTTATTACTCCCCGAGACACTAAAACCCCGTCGATGGCGGGGGTAACGCCGCCGCCGTTGCCACCACCGTCGCCGAGCCTCGGACGCTGTCGAAGGACCGAAGCTGTTGGCTTCTTCCGGCCACCTTGGTCTGCTCGACCACCTTCGAGCCACTCTCCGTGTCCCGTGAGGCTAATTGCCGAGGACCCGAATCCGACTACCTCGTAGATTCGCCCGTGCGCGCTCACCATGTGCCGAGCGAGCGGGCGAACGAACGAGCAAACTCGGGAGAAATTGCGCCGGCGAATTTATGGCGGGCTGCCACGGCGGCGATGTAAGTAAGGAGCGACTCTATACGCTTTTTCCGCGATTGTCGGCGTTCTCTTTCTCTCTCTCTCTTTCTCTCTCTTTCTCTCTCTCTCTCTCTCTCTCTCTCTCTCTCGATATCGTAACCGATCCAAGCGACCAGATTTCAAAGAGCGGCCCTTAAATCTCGCTCCCTTGATCCGCGGATCCGTCGTACGTGTTCCTGAGCTTGATCGCCTCGAGGTCGAAACTTACTCGACTAGTAGTCGTGGCGTTGGTGGTAGTGGTGGTGGTGATGGTAGTGGTAGTGGACACTGGACGGACATTTGGAACTGGCATGAGACTTGGCCGGTAGATATGGCGAAGCGGAAGGTTGTAGAGGGCAGAGACGGGGAGGAATGACGGGTCTCGGGCAAGAAGGAGATTTCCTTGCTGTCCCGTCCACATGCTCGATTCAGTTCACCGTCGAGTGGCGAAGTAAGGAAGTGTAGGTTGCGGTGGTGGTCGAGAGGGCCGACACAATGCCCACCCTGCCGGAGGCCACGTCAGCTCGAGAGCACCGACCAGTACCTGGCTTTGTACCCGAAGATGTTCTAAGAAGGACTCGCAAACAACCGTCGTCTCTCCGAGCTTCTTCCTCGTGTACATGCGCGCACACGGGCTTTCTTACGACTCTGACGCATTTATATCGAATTACGGAAATTAATTAGACTCCGCGAGAAACTTGTCAGTGGACTTTACTCTCACGCGATCCTACCTCGATTTAATAGTCGCGCTTTCTATCGTCAAGGGCTCACGCCCTCTCATCGGCTGCCCGCGGTACGGAATCCGGTTTAAAAGCCTCTGTCGTCGGGAAGGCCGGATTCGTGCGGTATCGGGCGAGACGCTCAACCGAAATACATGTTGCGTGCAGACTCGAGACGGTACCAGGCATACCGGCTTTACACGGGGGACGACAGGACGCATAATATAACGGACGTGCATAAATCCACGTGCCAGTCAACAATGTGCATAAATACTGCCCCTTGTAACGTGGTCTCTGCGGGTGGATAGCCGGAGCGGACGGGAGGGTCGGTGCCAGGGCTGGTAGCCGGCTCGTCGGAGGGATGGTTTAGGGGAGAACCGAGGTCGCGGCGGAGACTCGTGCAACAACTATGTGGTGTCGCAGTTCCTCACTCCGAGGGGACAGCCTGTGGTTATGCTCGTCAGTGCGCGCGCGTTGCACCGGGAGGTGCCTCTCTCTTGAGCGCGTGGCCTGCGCTCGTATCGAATGAAATTTCGAGTAGCTCGATCGACAGAGGGAGAGAGAGGGAGGGAGGGGAGGGAGGAGAAGGTCGACTCGCAGGATTTCCGACTCCTCGCGGGACATATAAACTTCGATAATTCTCGGTACGCTGTTATCCCGGACTCGTTGCAAAGTAATAACGACGAAGGTTCCGCGGTACTTTCCAAAGAAGCAATAAGGGAAGGGCCGTTTAAGTAACAGGGTAACCGTGGGTGAAAGGGGCAGAAGGGATTCCGACGACGAGAAGCTCGTCGTCGTGCTCTCCGGAGGTGCGCGCTCTCTCGCGTTCGTAAATACATATATACGTTTCAATCTCCGGCGTAATCCTGGACGGGCGACGGTATTAGAAAAGTTTTTCCCGCTACTACATCACAACGCTTGCTTAGCCGGCTTACACGCGCGCGCGCGTTCGCGGTGTTCCGTCCGGTTCCGCTTGGTCTAGCAGAGCCAAGGGTGAAACGAGGCGGACCGGTGGCCGTTGCCAATCGCCGGCGAAAAATCAGGAAGTACGGGCGACGTCGATACGTAACTCCGCTCTTTCGTATACGGATGCCTCGGCCGTCGCTATCATCCCTCCCCCCCGCGCCCCAGCGTGGTCAGAAGGTAAAGGGCACCAGGGACCGGGACACCAGTTTCGCAATCTTATCCGGCCAGCGCCGCCCCGTTATCCTCTAGTGTGTACACCACGTAGAACAGATACCGGTTGCCTGACCTCCGGCGCCACCCTTTCCATCTGCGTTCCCTTCGCTATCTCTCCTCCTCGTGTCCTACGTCAACCACCCTCCGCACCCTTTGCGCTTTCTCCTTCTCTCTCTCTCTCGCTCTCTTGCTGACACCCCGCGAGTTTGCTCCTTCCCTCTTGCCAACTCTTTCGACGGAGTTTGTCCCACCACCTACGCCACCGCCGCCGCCGCCGCCGCCGCCACCTAGCCCGAGTGTGTCTCCCTGGGCTCTCTGCCTCCGAGAACACACCGTCCTCGTAAATACTTGAGCCGATATACCCGAGGATATCGGCTAATATTCTAAGAGACGGCGTATCGTGGCCGAGCGTCCCGCCACCCCGCGAAGGTGGACCCCATCCTCCTACGTTTCAAGCCCTCTCCCTCCCACCCAGACCGGTCGGATCGACCTCCACCGGCGACACACAACGACTGTACGATATTTATATTATCCCAACAGGACACTCTCGGGTAACACGGACATGATTGCAATCCCGTTCATATATCTTCAGCTATACGGTCGAGCGCGACTCTACACCACGCTGGGGACATATCAAAACCGGCGGCCACCTTGCAACAGGAGCACGGACGACGCCATCATAATATTTTCAGATAAACCTACGATTCCATCTCTTCCCTATCCTTCTCGCTTCGCGGCCGTCCACTGCCGGCTCCGATACGCCACTACGTTTTGCTCCTGGACGACGCGTAATGCCGCCCGAACAAATTGATTGAGCACTGCTTGAAGCTCCTTCCCGAGAATTTCTTGTTCCGTCTCATATCGCGCTGCCCCGCGATATAAACGGGAAGAAACGGCCGGGCGATATTTATACCCGGACGTAATGCGGCAAAAGGAAGCGGGAGTTACGCGAAGCGCAAGTGTAGACGCGGGGAGGAAATTCGACGTGCAGCGCAGCATAGTTTCGTTTTACGTGGAATCGATTAATACGTTTCCCCGTCTGATAACGTGACAGCGAAAACTCGCGCGTTTTTCTCAAAGCTCGTGTTCTGAGCGGACGGAAAGCGAGAGCGAGAGAGAGAGAGAGAGAGAGAG
>NW_022639501.1:419657-457786 GCF_010583005.1 Odontomachus brunneus | reverse complement strand
AGAGAGAGAGAGAGAGAGAGAGAGAGAGAGAGAGAGAGAGAAAGAGAGAGAGAGAGACTAGAAAAGAAAAGTATCAAACCCCGGAGAGTCAAAGATAAAATTCCAAGCGAGAGGATATTAATTGCAAGGTACAAAGTGAGAGGGTCGCGAACGTGAAACGCTCAACGTACGGAGAGGGGCATCGCGAACTTCAAGGATCGCCCGAGCTAATCCAACGTGATCGCTTCGAAGATCGGTATCAGCGAGGGAGGGAGGGAAGAAGGGAAAAAAAGGAAGCGTGAGAGAGAGAAAGAGAGTAAGAGAGAGCGGAGGCGACTGTTTTCAATTGATGGGAGGCCAAGTCGACGACGAAGAATACCTTCGCGTTAGCGAGATCGCCGAGAAAGGGGTGAGAGATCGGGCGAAGAAGAGGGGTGGTAAATGAGGCGGAGCCAATCGTTTCATTGCATCAATAGTCGTAGCGAAGTTATACCAACTTTCTTGATAAATCCCGCTTACTTTGCGCCATAACATAACTTTACAGAATCGGAACCACGGCCATGGAAGAATTGCGATTTGTAACTTTAGATGAGGTCCCCCGCCACCGGCCGCCTTCCTTCCCCCCGCCCTCTTTGACTGTATTACCCCGTTCCCGTCCGTATCGGCGTGCTATCCTGGTACAGGAATTTTCCTACGAGCGTTCCTTCCGCCGGATTTCGACGCAAAGTCCTCCGAGATCTCTCCCGGTTACGATCATCTTAACTCCGAGATCTCCTCCGCCGTCTAACGGGTTTCATAGTCCGCGGACAAATGTATGGAGGATATATACTATATATATATATATATATATATATATATATATATATATATATATATATAATGTCGATAGAAAAAAAGCGACACAAACTCGGAGTACGGGGATGTGGCCTCGTGATGCGATTGTATAGACCATTTGCATACAATGCATCTCGAATCGATACCGAATTGTACAGGTATTTCGTGAAGGACATCTTTAGACCCGATGCGCGCGCGGACTATTAAATATCGAAATCTGCATTTTTGACGTCGACAAGGATGCAGATTTTTTGCAATTTTGTCTTACGATAAATGAAAGCTCTCTCTTGGAACGTTTACTGCGACTTATTAACCTTCTCCTCTTCCTTCCTGCCTCCTTCTTCTTCTCTATCTCTACGTTCGAATGGACGCGAGTTTACTATCGGCGCGACGCGTGCGGGAAAGACGCAGCGTTTAATCTAAAAAGCGACACGCGTCCATAATTCAAGTAGCGTTAAGTCGGATTAAAACCAGTTCAGCAGAACGAGATGTCCCCTTCCTGACAAGCGTGCACACCCTGGTCGGTCGGTCGGACGGACAGACAGACTGGCGCTGATCTTTCAGGAATTCCGGCTCTCCGTTTCACGGATTTCCGTTCCGTGACGTTCGCCACCGCGAAGAGGGCTTTCGGCAAATTGGCATTCTTCTTTCGACCAGGACGATGGTGGATGCGAGCCGGCGGGTTTGACGTTCGCCAGTTCCTTTGAGCGTGAGATCGGGGGTATCCGAGTGAAGTGATCTCCGGCTGCCACGGTCGGCTCTTTTCTCTTTTCCCCCCTCCCTCCCGGCTACCCTTACGCGTCCGTTCGCCTCCTTCTCTCTCTGCTGTCTGTTCCTCTCTCATCTCTCTCAGACGGGCTCTTCCAGCGGCGTTCACGGTGGCATTGTACGCGACTAATTAGTCGAAGCGCGAGATCGAGGAGTGAACGGCTTTAATTAACATTCCTGACTCGCTCACCGCCGCCACCTTCTCGGAAGGGCAAATTGAAGGCTGTAAATGTCGGGAGAATCGCTCGAACCGAGGCGATGGCCCTCCCGCACCCTACGTTCACCCCGAAATTAGACTTCTAGATCCGTCCCCGGATTTGAGCGGGCTCTAATTTTTCGTCTGGTGGTTAAAAGCTGCAAAGTGAGCGGGGAAGCTCCGCGATGTTTAAAAAATTGCCCGACACCGTCTTTCTTGGTTGGATTAGCATTTGTAATCAAGCGTTTAAGACAATCCGCGCAATATGTTAGGAATGTGTGAGACACAATGTATAAATTCCATTTTTTCTTAATTTGTTAGACGCCGCAACAACGCAAAACGCGTTATTAATCCCTAAAACTCTTCTCGAGTACCGTCTAAATTTCGCATTGTCGCAATGCGCAATCTTATGACACGCTGACGCTTTCCACCGGCAGTCAGTGCGATTTGATACGCGATTTATATATGGTATGCATAATACTGCGCTTTGTAAGTGTTTGGATTATGGATTAACCGATTCGTGTTGATGTCCAACTACGAGGTCTAGGTCCACCGATGAGACTGTATCCGGCCAGCCCTTTCACCATTCACCATCGTGTCCCACATCGGTTGCACTGCACTACACTCGTGATAGTTTTAGTTAAGCTTTAGACGATTCGGAAAATATACGACAAATTTTAGCGATCGAAAAATGTACTTCGCGAATTCGTGGAAAAAATCGCGAAACCGAGATCGCAGCGTTTTCGCGATGAGATCGTTAGAGCGAGAACTAAAATCCACGAGCTCCGCCAGATCTTAAAAAAGCAGTTTTTTTTATCAGTTTTTTATCAGTTTTGTATATATTATATTTGTGTTTTAGATTAATAAAAATAAAAAAATGGTAGTCATCTCTCTCTCTCTCTCTCTTTCTCTTTAATCTCCTCAGTGGTGATTTAAAATGACAACGCAATTCCTCCATGGCGATTCATTTCTTGATATATATGAAGATTTATTTTTTCTTTATTGCTAGTTTCTTTGAAGAATTTTGTGTGAAAATTAGAATAAAAAATATATTTACCAAAATAGAAAGAGCGATCCCTTTATAGTTAGTAACTGGCCAGAAATTCTGGTTATTGACTAGTAGTTTCTGGCTAGTAACTGATTAGAAAATACTGGCCGGTACTTTCCTGTCCAGTCAAATAAATCCTAGCCAGTAAAAACTGGCCAATTCTTGGACAATATTTCCTGGTCAGTTACTAGCTAGAAACTAGTCAAAAATATTCTTCCTGAAAATTCTTCTACTTGGGTAATTTGTATTTGCTATAAGTTAAAATAAGATACAATGATTTGAGTGAATCAAAAGAAATTTGATATTTTGCCACGAAAATTTTTCGGGCGTAAGGAACTCACTTGAAGAGTTAAAATTCGAGGATGTTGCCATTGTTCAAAATAATCCTGGCGAAGTTTACCATGTCGTCCGACTAATATCATAAAATTCTCAAGAAAGTTGCTCGAGAGGGATAATAAGAATAGATCACCAAGTAAATGTTAGACGCGCGCTTAGATCATATTCCGCGCGTGTCGATCGAAGATATGTTATCGAGGTGAGTCGCTCGTTGTGCAATTCCGATCATTAATCGCCGTCGATGGATCACGTCGAACGCGGAAGGTTAATTTTCCGCGAATAATTGGGATCTGGTTGATCGATCTAGCTTCCCCTCCCGCCGGGAAGGTGGCGAAACGGCGTCTAAGTCATCCCATTCGTCTTCGGTAAGATACTCGGCAGAGGAGATCATCGATTCCGGTAGCGGGGCTAAGGAAAATTAAATGATGCAGACCCCCGTTGAAGGAGAGTTATTTGTCACGGTCGTTGAGGGAGCCTTCTCCCGCTCCCCCTCTTGTCAGCCGGAGGGTGGAGGGTAGTTCTCGCTCCTACCTCGTCTACCTTCGGTGCTTACTCGCCCCGTTTCCTACGTTGCCGAGAATCCCGCTGTTTAACCTAACCGAACCGCTATTTGTAACGAGTCTATTACATTGAATGCGAAACGAGAGCGCGAACTTGGAGCGGAATTCGTCGCCGAGTTACCGAACAAGTCGGGGCGAGTCTTTTATTTGTCGCCCGTGCTCTCGCGTTCACAGAGGGGAGAAGTGTAGTGAATTAATCGCGTCTCTCAGTTTCTTCGCGTGTTCTGACAACAGTCGACTGTTTCGCGCGAATTTCAGTTTTATTTTGACGCACAACAACGTGCATCTCTTTCTCTTTGACTCAGTTTCTCTTTGATTCAATGCTTTTTAATGCGCAAGAACGTGCTCCTTTTGGGCTCTTTAGTGATTTCAGAGCTGGCATTTGTTAAACGCAACGATCTCTCTTTCTCTTTTCTCTCTCTCTCTCTCTCTCTTTCTCTCTCTGATGGTATGGCATACGGGACGTTGGAAAATTCTCGACGATAAAAATTCTACGAGACGAACGCGGAATCAAGCGCGGTTTTACGATAATGTTGGTGTCGTGGCTGACGATCGGGAGGGGTGGCTGTGGGCGCGCAAAAGCGGAGCGCCCGATGTGGCAACACACCGACGCTCCGATAAACAACGTTGCATCGGGTGAGGGTACCTAGCCTCTCCTCTCGCGCTCACCCCCTATCGGCTACGAGTATAAATTCACAACACTTGCAAATAACTGCCGCGTGTTGCAGGATCGACGCGACGATCCCTCCGCGCGAGCGAGCGTTACCTTCTCCTCTTTTCGTTTCACGTCCGCGTGATCAGATATCGCGTAGCCGGAAGGCCATAAAAACGGCGACTGCTCAACTTCCAGTTGATACGTGTAATTTTTTATTAACAGCGAGTTGAATTCGTTTCTTGCAAACGTGCCATTTCATAGGAATCGATTTGCTGTTGGGAAGAGTTTGTTGTACGTCGTATCAACTAATTGTATTGTCCCGCTTAATTGTTATTAGAGACGGAGGGAATTTTATGGCAAAAATTATTGTAGAATTCTGTAATCGAGTAATTCTGTAATTTCGTATTTTAGAAAATGTGCTATTGAAAAGTTCCCTCCGTTTCCAGCGAAATCTATTATGTTTCTTAGCAAAATAAACCTCACTGATAGTCTACTTTTGCACTGCTAGGGAAGTAGTAAAAATAAAAATAATTAATATGAAAAAAACTATTATATTCTTTATGTGTATTAAAAAAATTGTTACGTAAAAGGTTAATTACTCAATTCCTAAAATCTTTTAAGAGCCTTCAAAATTATACGTGCATTATAATGTAATAAAATCAACCAAAATAAGTTGCTAACGTAATTTCATAATATGATATAAAATATATTGATGATCTTACATGAGAGATGAAATTACATGAGAGAGAGAGAGAGAGATTTTGGTTGGTTTTATTATACTATAATATCTATGTATAGGCTCCCGAAGAGTTTTATTCGCCCTAGAGCGATTTTATTTGAACGGATATATCACAAAGAGTCTTAGTTACTCCATTATTATCACACCAAAAGATTACGATGCATTTGCATACACGGCTAAGATTGAATCGCGAGTGGGAGAGCCCCGAGTCGAGCGCCGCGCGTAATAATTTAAATCCAGATTTAACTCGGCGTTCTCTACGAAGTGCATCTATTTGTTACCAATGCGACGGCGATGAATCTCGCAAGAGTATCATCGGGCGCCGGAAGAATTATTAACCCTGGGCCGCTCTTCATTCCGCGACGTTACGACATTAACAGTTTTCGCTCGCCGGCTTTCCACCCTCCTCTCTCGCGCAACATCACGCTCCTCATCCCGGCACATTCCGTCCCTATATCTCCTTTCTCTTTCTCCGTAGGGGGTACAGAGCGGCGAGTCGAATCGGGGGTGCGCGGGCAGAGGGTGAGTTACCCGCCCCGACCCCCGCGATAACTTTTTCCTTCTCCGCTTGTACCGTGCTCGAATTTATGCCGGACGGAGAATTAATGCGTGACAGATTTGTAGTTATTACGAGGAGGAGGCGGAGGCGGGATGGAAAGAGTAGGAAGACGAGTGGCCTGGCCTCACTCAGCCCGAGGGAACGAGCGGCGGCGAGCGAGACGGAGAAACAAGGAATCGAAGATGGAGAAGGACGGCGATAAGGGTTGGTAGCGAGGGAACCAACGACGGGGAGCGAGCGAGGGGAGGGCGGGAGGAGGTGGAGGAGGAGGAGGAGGCGGCGGTAGACGGGAGGAGATGCAGAGAGAGAGACGGACAAAGAGGGCGGCGGAGGCACACGAAGGTTTCGCAGGGCATTGGAGGCATGGCCGGGCAAGGCAGTGAGGCATTCGGGCAGCGCGATGGCGGCGGAAGTGAGCCCATTACTTATTATAACTGCCTGGCGAGCGAGCGAAGCGAGCGAGGAGCGCCTGTCAGGCATCCATCATCGCGACGAATGGTCTCGCTGCCAATAACATCCGCCGTCATCGCCAACTTTTCGCGGCCTTGCCTGCTGCTTGCGCTGCCGCTCTGCCGGTGCTGTTACCACCCCCGATCCGCGCGGCGCTTCCACCCTCTTCACGGTCGCCGCGACGACGTGGCTGCCGCTCTACCACCGTCTCCGCTACTTGTTTGTATTAATTTCCTTGCGGAAGTAACCTCGCGAGCGAGAGGACTCCCGCCGTGTCGGGGCGGACTGAAAGTCGGAGAGCGACCTCCGTTTATTTCCGCGAGACTCCTTAATGGAAAAACCGGCGTGTGATCGATGTTAATCACGCGACATGAATGCGATATGTCCTCGTTACGCGTAATAAGTATCATCAACGTTAAATTACGTAAATGCTCGAGTAATCTAAGAAGCGACGATCGATTTAATCTCCTTTTTGACATTTCACTTAAGCACAGAAAAGTTGCACAGGAAAATATCGAGTTGCCTCTGATTCATTTAAACACTATCGTGCTCATAGCAAGTAGAAATTTCACACATTCCATTTTTCCAAATTCTTTGAAGAAAATTAACTGAAAAGAAATTCAAGTGTGTTTATTTAAAAGAAGCGAAATTTGTCTTATAGGAGGGAGGGGAGTAGTCATTTTAAATCAGAAGAGGTTGATCAGACATCACACGGATGTACAGGAGAAACTGAAAAGAAATTGCTTCACATAATTATAAACGCTCAATTGAGAAGATCAACGACTGTTTTTCCAAGATCATCTTTCGATCGATGTCGTTTGAAAGCAGTTCTGACCGGTCAGAAGTCAATCCGGCTCTCAGAAGGAGACGAGCATAGAGGGGAAGAGGAGTGGCGAGACGATATCGGCACGATACGTCCTGGAAACAATGTGTTGGTTGCACGCTCCACTACGGAGAAATAATTCAAAGGACGATCACGATTAAGAGGATAGGAGCGGTCGCGCGACGCCGCACGATCTTGCCCCGTAATCGATGGCTCAAACGAGCAATGGCTATCGCGCGCGACTCGTCTTTGATACGTAGCGGCGTAACGAGTACTGGCCCTCGGCGCTTCGCCAAGTAATGTAGGTATCGGGTGTTATGAGCGGAGGTATACGTAACACGTAAAGTAATACCTTTATCCTGAGCACGCGCGCGCGCCCCGCTCACTCTCTCTCTCTCTCTCTCTCTCTCTCTCTCTCTCTCTCTCTCTCTTACTCTCTCTGCGGTATGTACATATGTATTATACGCCACGTAGTGTAGGAAGTCGCTTTATGTCAGAGATCGATACTCATAAAATGTTTCGGCACGGTTAGGTGCTCCTTCTGCCCCCCTTCCCGGCCCTCGTTCTCCCTCGACCTCCCTCCGCATCCCGCCAGTTTCCTTCCCCACGGCCGACCCTTCCTTCTCTCCTTTTCGCTTCACTGTCTCTATCTATTCATCTGCCCTCCCCTTTTCCTATCCTTTCGGTATCTTCAACGAGAGAGGGCCGTATCGCCGACGTATTTACGATCGTCGTAAGCCTCGATCGTAAGGTTCGCCGTGGATGTCGATATCGAGCCTGCTCTCTTCCTATCTCCTTTCTTCGCGCACCTTCCTTCGCCCCTTCCCCCTTCCCTTTCGACCCCCATCTTCTTCTTCTTCTTCTTTCTCTCCATCTATTCTATCGTGGTCGTTTCTGATCGTTGCGCGCACGGAGAATCCAAAGTTGGCGCGGTTGTTCCACGATTTTCGATATTTGTCGCGTTATACTCGCGCGCGGGCTCATCGTCATGTATAATTTCTCATTTCCCGAGACTCGCTTGGTGCACTTTTTGCCGAGAGGGAGAGAGAAGAAGAAGAAGTCGATTTTCGCGGTGACTTTAGAGTCGCTAAGTTTGGGATTTTATCTTGTCGCGTATGGGAGATAAATCGCCTTCAATTAGATTACGTAATACATAGGAGCAACGTAACCCGCTGTAACACGTTTTAGAGGAACCGTAGGAGCACGGATGATCCAGCAACGCATATCCACCGTCGGTCAGCCAGGCTGGGCATATGGCAGGTCGTATCTATGTAGCCAGGCGGACAGCTGGAGTGACTCATGGCGGATTACAGTGATTGCTTGTTTATGGTCATTAACATCCTCGTGGTCCCATAACTACCCCGCATGGCGTCCCATCCCATCAGCAGGCCCCACCGTACGTGTGTTAGACTATATGCTTACGTATATGTGTTTGCAGGTACGTCGGATGCAGCCTGTACATCGACACGTGCATACCTACGTCAGGAAGGGAGAAAGAGAAAGGAGAGGAGAAACGGAGAGAGCGCGCGAATCGACGCCCGAAGTAATTTGAATAACAAGTAAGCCCCCGAAGTATCTGAGGCCGTAATCCCCCCGTCTCCGCGTGAAAAGGAGAAAGAACAATTATGGCTCAAAATCGGAGGAGACATTTTTTAGATTAGAAGTGAGTAACTAACGGCGAGCTCGCGGCAACTTTTGCGGGCGGATAAACGATGCTGTAATTAATGTTGCTCCGCACTTATGAATTGATACATATCATTAAAATATCATATGCGGCAACTTCGATAACGTCAAGAGTTTTTAGTTTCATGTCGCCGCGCTAATAAAAACATTCGGACAAACGCGTTTTGCAAAAAAAAAAAAGAACAGCGGAAATATTACATACAGTGGAAGACAAACTGGCGGACGACAGATTCGAAAAGCTCGGGCCCTGGTGAATTTCACGACAATTCGTCTCGACACGTGGATCGCGTTCTCGCTGTAAATATTTCGCGAAAAAGAAGAAAAAACGATGGACGGGGAGATCGCGCACGGCGGGCGACGATTCGATCGACGACGCTCCGTGAAAAACGATATTTCTATCGTCAGCGGGACGCGGTCATAGACCTATAATACCTAGACTGCGCAGTCCCTGTGGCTCCCGTAGTCAAAACGCGTCAGGAAATAGAAAGGGAAGTCTGCTGTACGATCGTCAACCTGTCTTTTTCTAACGGCGGGATGAGGAAGCCTTCGTTGACTGAGGAAATAGAACAGCAGAGAGGATGAAAGGGAATGAGGGGGACTTGCAGGACGTAGAGGAATATGTATGGCGCATCTGGCAAGTGTAAGGACGCTTCGTTTCGCTGGCGAATATATAAGTCAGTAGAGGGGAGCTGAAATCTCCATTCTCCCATGATGTCAAAAAGAGACAAAATGGAAGTCCCGACGTTTAATTTTCGATATCTTTTCAGCCAAATGCGCCTAAGTACTATAGGCCTATGAACGCGAAGACGTAGATCCAGGCAGCGTTGTGTCTTACAAAAACGCACGAGGGCGCGGAGGATGCGCTCGCTCAACGCCCGGCGGGCTGAAAAACGATATTTTGACGGTCTCTGTGCAAGAGCTCTCGAAACGCTGGCCAGCAATTCGCCGCGAGACATAGATCGTGCGCGCGAACCGCATTCGGGGCAATTGCGATCGGCCGGCGAGTCGTGCGATCCGCGCTCGCGCGGGTGTTTAGCGCGGGCTGATTGATGGAAACGGGTCCTCCTAGAGCAACTGCTGCCCACCAACGGCAATTATACCCGCTACACGCACTGTATCGTCCCCGACACATAGATCGTCCGTGCTCGTTCGGCTCGGCTCGGTGGCCAGTAACACTAATACGACCCTGGGACGCGTAACTCGCGCCACCCCGCAACACCGACATCGACCATCGATACCGTCAACCGACGCCCGCCGCCGCCACCGCTGCCACCACCGCCGCCGTTGCCGCCGCCGTCGCCGCCGCCGCCACCGCGCCGCCGTTGCCCTGCCGCCACCCCTTGATTGCCTCATTGGATCGCATTATGTCGGCGCCATTATCATAATTCAAGGATTTTTCACGGCCGTCCCGCAGAGCACGGGCTTTGGCTCCAAGCCCGATTGCCCGCAGAGAGACACGCGTCGATCGATCGGACCCGTCGAGAGACAGACAGAGAGAGAGAGAGAGAGAGAGAGAGAGAGAGAGAGAGAGAGGGGGGGGAGAGAGAGAAAGAAAATGTGAGAGAGAAAGAGAGAAAGCCGATACTATCTTTGGACTTTTGTGCCGTCTCCTTGCGAACCAGGCGATTTGACTAACCGCGGGGTTAATTGCGGTATAATCGTAGGCGAGGACGGGGGGGATGTGAGATAAGGCGGAACGTTGGAAATTTTCGCGGGTCTCTTCCCGCGCCCCCGCGCCCTCTTCTGCGCCGCGTCGCGAAAAACGGCCGACGAGATCGTTGCGCGACCAACTTTGCGAATCGAATCATTCCGGCGAAGTGTTTCGCGAGAGAAGAGGGATGCTCGGACGGGGGCTTTCGCCGCGGCGAAAACGCGGGGACGCGTATCGTAAAACGGGGACGCATCGCCAACGTGCGGCGAATGTAAAGGGGATGCTTCTAATAAAACATAACTACCGAGGAGTGCGGCCCGTACGACGTTATGGATCGGGACGTCGACCTCGGTACTCCGCGACGTCAACCGGAGTTAGGTTCGCGCGCGCACACCCGTGTACACACATAATACACACGTGCGCACGCGGAGGCATGCATACACGCGCGTACACACACACACGTGCAGACGCGAGGGGTAGCGCGGTATAATATGATAATAACGCCCACCACGCGGGTAGATAGGTATAATTGTCGAGCATAACTCAGGGCGGAGCGACCTGGACGTCGGTGATGTACGCCTCGGTAAAGCGGCTCCGGGACTACGGCGCACCGGACTCCCACGGGCTATGTCGGGGTCCGGGGGGTTGCTTGCCGGGCGGGGGGAGGTTGCAGCTTTCCTTAATTTATTGATATAATCAGCTCAGCTTTGTTAAACACGCATAATAAGGCTGCCAGGGGTGGCGTGAATAATCCGGCGACGCCGATGAAAGTAATCTTAATTGGTCTACGAACGCGCGCGCGCCTCCGTGTCACGCGCGGAGCCTCCGCGTCTAAGCGCAAGATATCCGCAGAGACAATCCGGCGCGCGACGCCCTTGCTTTTATCTTGAATTAAACACCACGCCAATTACGGCCGGTTCGCGCTAACGATACCCGCTGGCGCCGCGCCGTTTGCATCGGATGGATTTGGGCTGCGCGATTTTCCGCATCGCGGAGCCCGTCGCTCGATTCCCCGGCACAGACGGTAAACGCGCGGCGATGGGGTGTGTTGGCGCTGCGATAATCTGTCGCCGTCGTTGCGTTACTGCGGGATTTCGTACGTGCGTCCTGCAACGTGGTACACGCACGAGTTTGCTTTCTACCGAATGTGTAGCGCAGCTTCCGCGTCGCATACATCCTTAATTAAGGTAATGCAAGGAGCTCCGTACCGATCGCCCTCCTGCTGTGCGCTCGTGTTCCCTTCATATCATAGGACGATCTCAAAATTATCGAGGCAATATCGCGAGCGATTTGTGGCTCTTCAGGCAAGACCGAAACTCGTCGGATATTGCCCCGGGCGATGTAGAACAAACGGTGCGGGTAACGACGGGCCGAAAACTGAAATAACGGACGGCCTCGTCGAAGTGCCAGGCGCTTCGTGTCGAAGCATCAATCTCGCGATTTTTTGTCGAGAAGCCCGTGCCGCGATGACGCGCGGTGACAGGCCGCAGAGGTTTAGGAAGCGATCGCGGACGGTGAATGCATTGGGGTGCGACGCCAGTAGCACCATCGAGGGTACACAGAACGAGGTGGAGGTAATCACTTGGTGATGTAGTTCCTGCGAAGAGAGGTGGAGAGGGTCCGCGACAGGGGAAGGGGAGCAGCGGCGGCGGCGGTGGCGGCGACTGCGAGGGGGTGGTATACGGCCTGCGCCGCAGTGCACACGGCCACCACCGATACACACACAGCGGCGCACCGAGTGCGAGTATTAGAGCGATTGACTGCCGGACGTAACCCGTACGTGCCGGCCGGTAACACGTGTAACATACTGCCGTCATGTATCTCCCTCTACCGTTCACGTGTTTATGTGGAATCGGGGTCGGTCGCCATCGTGGCGCGTTCACACATCCGAAAGACGAGCCGCATTTTTGCCCTCCACAAATCGTCACCGAGTGCTATTGCGGGTAGTGCTATTGCGAAAGTGACATTATCGCACGCACCGAGACTTCGCCTCGTTATTGCGCGTCGCTTTATCGCCCCCGTTTGAATCGTTGTTGAGAAACCTTGCGTGCAAGTACGCGAGGCGGGGTTGACGCGACGCACAGCTGATAATGATTTCTCAGATCGCGTCCCTCATTAGCTGTCTTATCCGACTCGCTTCTCGCCGACGTTTCACTCTATTCACATCGCGGAGTTTTCGTCGAAGTTCGATTTTACCCTACGATAGCGCATGGAAAAAGAAAGATCTCTCTGTTACAGCTACTTATGAGCTGCTGAAAATGTAAAGTATACAACCACGTAACTTTTGCCGCTGAATTGGCTTCATAGCTAAATATGTCTACTGGCAATTGTGCTTTCATACGTTGCAACGGGATTTAGCTACCATACACGGATTCTTGCTGCTGCAGCTAACTCTTTTCTCTATGCGGGCGTATCCAGACAGACTTTCATAGTTATCATAATTAATCATAATGAAGTGAAGCACAGTCGATGGCTTAAAAAATCTCTTAGTTACACAATTCAATTAATAATTGAAATTATATTATATAATAATTACATCGTATAAAATTCACTAACAGTTGCACTTATGTTACGTTTCATATTACGTTTTGCACAACGTATTGTTTGGAGCAGACTTTAGTAATTTATTTTTTCGTGTTTCGTCATTCTATGTGATAATGAAGCGCTTGCAAGGGAAGCATAACTTTTACAAATCGATTAGTGTAAAGTCGCTGCCAAATTTACGTACACCTGTCTGTCCGCATATGCTTACATATTTTCGCAAGATGAAGGTCTATTGATGAACGCCACTTGCGCGATCCATCGATAATTTAGAACTTTGATAATAAAGTGTTGGGTCATTAAAACGCGAAGTGACCACCCCAGAGAAGTACGGTTCGCGCGGTCACATTTTTCGCAATGGAAATCGCTCGCAGCCAGCCGAAGCGAGCGAAACAACGAATCAACCCGCGCGACCTCCGCGAAATCGCGCGCGTTACGAAACAAAGCTCGCTCGATCATGAAATACTGCTCGTGCCCCGGTCGCGTCCGGAGCGCGGCGGTGGTGGCGGAGGGAGGGAGGGAGGTTGGGAGGCGGGGTAGTTTAACGTAGGTAGGTAGGTGGTTTATAGTGATGCGACAAAAATGTAAATGCGATATCGTCCAGGATTCTGCGGTATAAATCTCGCGTTAATGTGTGGGGCGAACGACGTGGCGCTGACTACAGAAACGAGTCGGAGGGAAAGAGAGCAGCGGAGGCAGCGAGGTAAAAAGGGAAAGAGATAACGAGAGAGAGTCGACGAGAGAGGAAAGGAGAGAAGAGAGAGAGAGAGAGAGAGAGAGAGAGGGGGAAAGGGAGAGATAGAAAGAGGGAAAGAGGGATAGAAGAGAGAGAGAGAGAGAGACGGAGGAGAGAAGAGGAGCAAGAGAGAAAGAGGAAAAGAGATTCCGTCGTAGCGTTCATTAGGAATCCCTCCGTCTCCCTCAGCGCCACCCTCGTGTACCGAATCAGGGCGGGGGAGGGAACGAGAGCGACAGAGAGAACGGCACGGGAAGAGATAGAGAGAAAAACAGAGAGAGAGAGAGAGAGAGAGAGAGAGAGAGAGAGAGAGAGAGAGAGAGAGAGAGAAAGAGAGAAAGAAAGAGAGAGAGAGAGAGAGAAGAGCTTGGTGACAGAGCGAGAAGGAGAGGGTGGAAGAGCGAGGGTGCCGCGATAGATCACGCGGGCGGCAGCGCTCCTTCGAAAAACATCCATAAAACGCAGTAGGGCGGACTCAGCGACAATAAACTCTACATATAAATCTTGTCCTCTGACGCCGTGATACGCTGATGGCGAGCACGATAATCTCCGAGAATGCGGGTCCCTCTTCTTCTCTCTTTCTCTCTCTCTCTCTCTCTCTCTCTCTCTCTTCCTCCTCCTCCACCTTCTTCTTCTTTCTCCTTCCCGTTCCGTCCACTCTTCGCTCCGTTCGCAATGCCACCGACTACTCCGCACAGTCTTTCACCTCGGACGTTCCTTCGTCGCGTACGCACCACCGCGTACAGCGATTGCATTTGCATTGCCAAAAGGCTAGTCGTGATGCAGTTCGAGTCCACGCATGCTGGCTAACGAGAAGCACGCCTCGAGGACGCCCGCATCGAGTGTCAAGTCGCGAAAGATACTCGATTAGAAGGACGAGATACACGCGGTAATTATCGGGTAACTGCCGATTCATCGTGGTGATTGAGCGGCGCTCGGCTCAAAATGAGTGCGAGACCACGTGGCGTCGAGTCGCTAGTCGCACACTACGCCATCGCAATCGTGACAAGAACAAAAGGGACGCGATTAATCTCGTTTCGCCGCGCGTAGTCGAAATCGAAGTCGTTTAGGCCGAAGAAGCGTGTGGCTCCGTTACCCGGTGGATGTAGCCTGGAATTAAAGTCTCAGTCTTGGCCGCCCTCCTTCACCGCCCCCGCCGCCCCCTTCTCCCCCCGACCCCGCGCAACGGCCACCACCGTTGCCGCCGCCGATCCACGGCATCCCTTCGCCTCTACGCCACGTCTCACCGTATCTTCGACCGTAATTCACAGCCCCGTGCCTGCTTGCCGCTCCCTAAATGCTTCTAACTCCTATTCCTTCCTTCGGCGGGATCGAACAATGGCGCGTGAAATTTCAACTTTGAGCCTGCTCCCTCGTCCTCCTTGCCGCCTGGCCCCGGCCGAGCCCCGTAGGTCGCACCCCTCTCTACTGCAGGCAGCCGCGCGATCTCTCGCTCGCGTAATTTAATTATTCACTCGAGAGCCGAACTCGGCGGATCTTGGCCGACTACCATTCGTTCGCCGGCTTTTCTTGCGTTCAACGGCGTTAACTCGCCTGCAGGATTCCGATCCCGCGCCCACCATCTCGCGGCAGCCTGGGTGAAGGGGCAGAGAGAAACGACGACGACGACGACGACGACGGCGAGGAGGACGAGAAGCTGTAGGGAAAGGGGGGAGGGGGTAAGGGATACCGAAAAAGTGCACGGAGAAACGAGCCAGACACTTCCCTCCCTGCGTCTGATATCTTCTCTCCCGGCACCGCGTCACGTAAATCTTCCTCGCCGCTCGCGCGCGCGGCACGGCGCGCTGCTGCTGTTTAGTTGCAAGAACGATTCCTCCGCCAACGCCAGAAACAGATAAACCGACGAGCATTGCGCGAAATGAATCATTACTTTTTATCGGAGCCAAGCGAGCGGACGAGCGTTGTTGTACCGACGGTAATTAGCAAGCTCGCCCGAGCGCGAGCCGCGACGTCGAAATGCGCGTCGGATCGCTCGGGCGGCAGGACATCGTGAGCCTTGCGCTTTTATGGGGAAAGAATGTGACGAGGGTGGTTCTCCCCGGGAAATATCAGTCGACGTGGACTGAAGTCGGGGCAAGGGGGGAGAGAGCCGCAAATATCTTTTACATTGGCTACTTTCCATAGAAACGTTGTAAATTCGCGAACTTTGGCAACTCCGTCTCGCTCTCTAGCAGAATTTTAGATCGTGTTAACGATCGAACTTGTGCGTGCCTTTATTACTCAGACATTGAGCACACAACTTCGGGGAGAGTCGCGTGAAGTTTGTGGGGCAGGGATTAAGACGTGTTCCGAGTCAGAGATTCAAATTTCACCGATGCGCGTCGATATACTTGATAATCGCGAATCGCGGGGGGCTTTAGCCCCCGACTTTTGGCATACGAACGGCGCGATTCCATGCGGAGATTATCTCTACGGTCCTGCTAACGACAAATTCTGTGATGCACACGGAGAAAATTTTATGGTAAAAATCACTATAGAGTTTCATAACCGAGGAATAGCTCGACATTTCGCAGGAATTTATGATCTTTCCATTTTATATATTTATTATATGTATTTTTTTTAAGAACTCAAATGTGTTATTAAAAAATTTGCCGACGTCTTTCTCTGTAAAATGAAAAACATAGTAAAGTTGACAAGAATTTATATGAAAGAATCTATGATATATTCTCTCCGCATATTATCATTTTTCCGTAGTTAGTTAATGCAAGGTCATTTGATTAACTTCTTTAAAGCCTGTATCAATTGTCGAAACTGTCTCTGACAAGACATTTAGATTTGACCTTAGAGTTAGACCTTAGATATGAATACAACTGAATCACAATTACAAGTATAACATCAAGTATATCATACGATTCAACTAAAAAGCTCAGACCTAGCTGTAAATTCAGATCTGAGTATCTCACGCGAGACAAGTTTCAAGTAACGACTGTTAACATGGACCTGAAACAAATGTCGTGAAAAATGACAAAGTCGCGAGAGTTCTCGAGAACTTTACTTGATTATACATATTACTGCGTGTCGTCTCAACAAAATCAGAATTCTTGTCCTAACGATCCGAGGACCTGTAAAATCACGTGTATTGGTGCGCGACCGTCTTGGCATCCGACGTATTAATCTCACGTCGGCTGCGGCGTTTCGAGATTCCATCGATAATCGACTCGGCGTCGGCGGTTAAGACAAGATGGATTTGTCACGCATCGCTGTCGTTTAGTCGATAAAGTGACGAGAGTCAGCCGGCGGTACAAGGTGCTAACTAGACAGAGCGGCACTCAATTATTACCGTCAGACCTCGTGTAGTTTAACTCATCCACCCCATTCCGGCGCGAGCCCTCCTCCCCACCTGCCCTCAACTAAACACTTTACGAGCAGCTTGCCTACACGTCGCGCGCGATCAGTGTCGTCCTCGCAACGCCTCTTATCGAAAATGGCAGCCCGTTAACGGCGTACACGTAGTCAGGTACATCTCTCTCCCTCTCTCTGTCTCCCTCTCTCTCAACTCTCTCTCTTTCTCACTCTCCCTCTCTCTCCGTCATGTACCCGCGTGTGCATAGGTGTCGCCGACTAAGGCATCGTTTCAACGACGCGTCGTCGCGAGGATATAGTACGGTATCGACTATAGACGGGAATAGCGATTAACGCGTGAAATGCGCCGACGACTCTCACCCCGAACAACATTAGCGGCTGTCAATTCAATCCCTGACCGATCGTAGAAGAAGGTACGAGCGCGCTGCGCCAAGTTATCGTCGTTACCTGCCGCTCGGCGCCGCGTATCGTACAAATTTCGACGTGAAATCCGCGAGATTTCGCATCCGCGGACACGCGATTGCCACCGGTGAAAATTCTTGAACAAGAGAGCCGTGAGAATCTGTCGAACCGCTTGGTGTAGTCATTCTCCGCGGCTGTATATCCTATTTTTCCCTTGGCAAGCGCGCGCAGGGACACGAATGTATCTCAAGCATTTTTCGCACGGTAGGTGGCACAATGCGAAACAAATTTGTTGCCAGCACGCCGGATGATGTAACGCCGCGAAGATTTCTCTAAGGAATTCGCGGCAATGCTTGCATTCGTCGATTCGGATGGGGAGAGAAGGAGTCTCTTTCCTTCTCTTTCCCTCCGCACACCGGCGGAAGTCTCCCGATACGCGCCGTTCATCGCGGGATCATGCAAAGAAAATTGGATGTGGAACTCCCGTCGAGATCGGTTCGAACCTTCCACCAGAATTTCATCGGCTATACAGGAAGATCCCCGTAGCTCATGCTTTTTATCGGAAGTTTAACTCGATAAGCTAATGGAAACTCTGTCGGTACTCTACAAGATATGGCGAATAACAGATCGAGAATGCAGGCGCGTGATCGAATTTTGAAAGATATTTATCTTCTTCCGATAGCTCTACGGCTCCAACAACAACTTGAGAATGAAAAATATCGAATTTCAACAAATTTCAACAAATTTCAAAAACTCATGTGCCTGAGTATCTCGTATCTAAAACGGCGTTTGTACACTGAGAAAAAAGTTTAGTGTTCATGACTATAAAGTCACGTGGAGAAATTTTTATTATAAATTATGTTCAAGAAAACTAATTTTTTACTAAATTCTACTCTTTCTTAAAGTAAATCAGTAAAAATGTTAAGTATAATCCTAATTAAGTTAATAATTTTTCATCGATAATCAGTGAACATTCATTGATTTTCAGCGGAAACACTTCCATATTATTGCTTCGTCTTATATCTCACTGATATCGACCAATGGAAATGTACATTACAAATTTGTTATACACTGGGTTAAATTCAACATTCTGTATTTGTGGCGATGGAATTATCGGCTTCCTAGTGACTTAGAAGCAATAGTTGCGTTTATTAGAGAGATTTGCTTTGTAACTATTGTAAAATTTTTGAATCTGGTTGGTGTATGCTCTCAGATTCAGTTAAAATTAAAAACATACACTAGATCAGGTCCATATAGTTTACAACAGTTGCAAAACAACTTTCTCTGCTAAACACAGTCAATGACACTGTCTGTGTTTGCAAACTGCATTAATAATGGGAGCAGTCAATGCTGCACTGAAAAGAAATATTCGATATTTCTAACTATAATCACACAAAAAAATAATTACTATAAATTATGGCCAAAGAAATGTTTTTTATTGAATTCTAGTATAATATTAGTGATAATAATTTTATTTGCATATTCCTACTATTCTAATATAAACCACCATTTTAATATAAATTACCATTCTAATATAAAGAATATAATGGAGGCCAAAAAAATTGTAACTTTAGTTGAATCAATTATTTTTTATTTTAGTGTACTGATTCTTTCAGTAAAATTTTATTGATTGCAATGTTATACGTTTACTCTTACATACATCACTCTTTAAACATTTAGAATTATTCTCTAAATTTCTCGGGATGAAATTTCATTAAAAAAATAGAGTGCCAAGTAAGTCACTCGAATTTGAATTATTGTTCATTCCTATAGAATGAATTCTTTATTCTGAATCGTTGAGTGAATATTTTTACTCGAAATTGAAGAGTGATTTGATTTCATTCCATCGCCAAAGGAATATATTCAATCGATTGAAGCATCTGCTTATCCATTCTAATCCATTCTAATCTTGAGTGAAACGTTTATTTTTGTGATTTTATGTGGCAGTATTTTCACTATCGCCTCAAGTCAGTATTGTCACTTTTCAAGAAATTTAGAGAATATAAATATAGCATTTTTTTCAGTACAGAATACACTCATTGTACTTTAAAGAATAATTCTACTCTAAAGAGTTAGTATTTTTAGTAATAATCTTATGTGCGTGTTATCACCACCATTTTTGTGTTGCAACTTCAAAAAAATGGGCCGAAAATTACTATGTTACACCTACATGTGGTATATTATGTATACTCTCTTCTATATCTATTTATAAAACTGTTATATTACTACACTGAGAGAAAAATTATATTAAAATCAACAAATATTTCCTTGATGGATGCCATTAACATATTTACTTAAATCTACATTCTCTTTATTTAAATAAAATATTGATTATTTAAATCAGGTAAACAATATTTGATTTAAGTAAATATGTTAATGACATCCATCAAGGAAATATTTGTTGATTTTAATATAATTTTTCTCTATTGTGTATATTTAGTGTATATTTAGTTAGATCAAACATTTCTTTTTTCATAGCGCACGACTCTGATATATTCCGCGAACCTGTTGTGCATTTTACGAGCGTGTCATGTTAGATTATGTACAACGCATAATTCACGTGAGCGATAATATTCGTGCAAATCGATTACGCGGGTGCAAGTTATCTCGGCTTTCGCGGGAAATCTTTTCTCCTGCTTGGCAGTCTATATATTTAAATCCTAACGCCCTTGTGAAATTTAATTCTTGGAAAACACGGTGCGCGAGCTCAGCGTACATTCTGTTACGCCTTTCGCTCGATGGCAATTACCGCCAGCCGTGCTTTCGGTCCTACGACGTACGTTGCCGGCTGCCTCGAGACAACGAGACAATCAATAAACAACACGTGTAGATAACAATCGTGGGATAGAAACCCTCTATTTTCCGGGATGGCCGGACTGTAATTGCCGTACGTGTTTCGGCGAGCTTTACTTCGTCCGTGCTTTCTAGAAAACGAGAGCGCGCCCGCGACCGAGCATACCGTATGCGAACATGTCGGATTAGTAATCTCTTTGTCGACGCGACAGCCAAAGCGACAGTCCCAGACTTCTGTCTGGAGAGTTTCGGCCTGCGGCCACATTCTTTACGTGCATTCGGACGCCAAGTATGCCTTTCTGATTTACTCAAGCTACAGCATATCTCATACGGGGCACAAGAAAGAACTCGGAACGGGCGGCTTCAGCTTTTGAATACGCGCGTCAAGAATGTAACCTCTCACATCTCTTTTTACTCACATTCCGCCGCGGGAAAACACGGATGCGACGCACCTACCGCCGATGTACAGGTTGTAACACGTTCTCCCTCGCTCCGTGACAGGGATGCTGATTTCTGATTCGATGCATCGAGAATCGATTCTTTTTTGACGATGCATCGATTATTTTCTGCGATTCTTTGGATGGCCGATTAATCGAAAATCGATTCTTTTCTATACTGAATCGAGAATCGATTATTCATAGAGCCCTCTCGGACGTAGTGTCGGGATCACAGACTTCTATATACTATTAGACTGCTAACTCCCTTATACAGGGTGTCCCAGATCACCTTCACGATTTCTCGTGAAGACGGAAAGCGGATTGAGATGAACACAAAAATCCTATATCATTTTGCGATATTCGCAATAATAGTCGAGATATTAATTAAAAAAGATTGGTGAATGCGCGATATGGTAGATGAGCTGCAATTGCGCCGTCTACCGTTGTATATTTGTACATTAAGTCAAATTGAACAAAAAAGTCCTCTACCGTTTTGCAAATGTCAACATAGATTTTTAGATATGAATCAAAGAAAATTGTTACATGATTATGTACCATAATGCATAAATTTTCTTTAATTAATATCTAAAAATCTATGTTGTTATTTGCAAAATGGTAGAGGACTTTTTTGTTCAGTTTGACTTAATGTACAAGTATACAACGGCAGACGGCGCAATTGCAGCTCATATATCATATCGCGCGTGATCATTCGCCAATATTTTTTAATTAATATCTTGAGATTTATTGCGAATATCGCAAAACGGTATGGGATTTTTGTGTTCATCTCAATCCGCTCTACGTCCTCACGAGAGATTGTGAAGGTGATACGTGGCACCCTGTATAGTGCTTTGCAAAATTGATTCCGAAAAGTATCTATTAAGCGTGGAGCATTCTTGCATAAAGGCATAATGCACAACGCATTAGAAAATTGATCAATCAAAGTTCTCATTTCTATTGCCATAATAAAAATGAAGGACTCTGATTGGTCTATTTTCTCATGCGTTGTGCATTATGTCTTTATGGAAGAGTATGTGCTCCCCGCTTTACGCAAGCTTTAGAAAGACCCGTCCCTAAAACTTGTATTTTTTTGCAGGCCAGAGCGGGGCAGTGGTACAGAATATACACATTGTCCTCTCCTCAATAGCCATACAATCAGCACGAATCATCTTTTACGATTCTTAATTTAAGTAAGTGGGTTTTTAGGGTCGTATGTCCTGTCAAAAATCCAATTACAGTCCCAACCTCATCTTGCCCATTAATAACAGTTAACTGAATATTTAAATCTATTAAAATTGTTATTGTACTTATAAAAATAAGCAAAAAAGCAATAAAGACATTTGAAAAAATAATCGATGCATCGATTTTCTGAATCGTTGGTGGAAAAAGAATCGATTCTTTTACAGGAGGATCAACATCCCTATCTACGTGGGATCGCAAGGCGGTAAACTGCACGACAGTGACAAGTTGGTTACGCAGTATGGCGTCGACACGAAATCACTTGCGCCTAATTACGTGTTTCCAAATCGCCCACATGTTTACCGATGTTGGCATTGCGTCAATCTCGCGAGAGCGTCGCGTTCGCGCCCACTCGTGGTGCCATCTGCTAATGTGGTTATAAAACGATTATGACGAAGGAAGAAGCGCGAGCGGTCGCGGTAGGCGATTCGCACGATCGTGTGTGTGAACTCGGCGGGCCGAGGTAAGGCTAGGACGGAACGTCTTCACCCTCGTCGGGCCGAGCTTTTGGAATTCTAATAAGAGCCACGCGAAATAACGGCGAGGAAACAGCGTGTATTGCCGGTGGCAGTGTACGGGCTGTTCGTGGAGCACCGAGGAACGTGCGCGCGGTCGCTACGACGAGGGTAAGAGATTTCTCCCCCGATGGGGATCGGCGGGTGTAGGTCGGGACGGCGGCACGGGAGGGGGATGGTAGGGGAACAAGAGCGAAGCCCGAGAATAAAGAGTGCGCGGATTAAGAATGCTTCCTCGGAGACGAGTTATAGTCGCTTCCTTCCCGTAGTTGGAATTAATCGGCCATTCCGGAGGCGATGCATTAACAGAGACAGAGGGCGAGCTACCTTTCTCCTCCCGAACCTCGTAGCGCCCTCCCTTCAGGAGTCGAATGACTCCTTTTATTCCGGGCTCATTCACTTCGATACCCGCGACCGTTGACAATAAAACTTCCGTCCTGGCGTACTTGGATTGTCGAAGAGGTCTGCTGAGTCGTTATTTATTCATCGACACGCTCTCGGCTTGTAAGGCGTGCGGCCGTGTACGCCCGTGTATTCGGGGATTAAATCTGAATTCACGGAGGCGCGATTGACGTCGTGGAATAGTGAGGTTACGAGAGGTCACGCGGCTCCGTGAGTTTCCGTGTCCGAAGTACAGTAGGTCACAAAACGGTTTGGACATAATGAGTCTCAGAGCGTAGCCAATAAGAGAACGAATTAGTCAAAAATAAGTTTTCTCATTGGACCATCGGCTACGCGCTTTGAAGTTCATTATGCCTAAACCGATCCATTGTATAGTGGTCACTCTTTCGAGGTTATAATATCTCTTTTTTTATATATCTCTAATAATAATACATGGTACAAACACACAAAAGTCCGAAAAGTTGCTCACATGATAACGTATGCACCATATGCTAATTTGTTTCGCACGATTCTTTCGATTAGTTTGGAAAAATTGAAAGCGAAACAATTCGATGTCTAGGCGTTAAAGAGACTATCGTAATCTCCACTGAATCGCAAATTTACGTGTGTATTGTTTCAAAATTCTTTCTCCTGCCATAATTGTATGTTTTGTTTAGATCGGTTTAAGACGACACCACGAAGGCAACTGCGGTGTCAAGTGAACGCTGATGGAATACCGGAAAATTCGATTCAGGGCAAACAGACAAATTGAAAGTAAATTAGACTTTCTTTTCAACTTTTTTTGCAAGTTATACTTAAATCGAAATCTAAAATATAATTGTGGAAACAGAAATTATAGAATTGTAAAACCATAAAGAAATAATCTCTTATCATATCTTCTTGTTGATTAATGCCCGTTTCTACTAATGTTAATTAAACCTTAATCTGAGTTTAAACTCTATTATAGACAGAGGTTTAAGTTCTATTATAGACAGAAGCTTAAACTTTATTATAGACAGAGGCTTAGATTAAGCTAAACAATGGTAAAATGGACACAAGTCTTGGTCACAAATATTTGGTTCCAATTATCAAAATGTATTTTCTTTGTTCCGTATTTGGAGATAGTAGAACGTAGTGTGCCTTGAGTTCACGGTAATTGGTGAGTGATCAAAACAGATATAAAAAGTTTCAGTTTAAGGTTTATTTTCGAAATTTCATGGAAATCAATGTGATTTACTTTATTTACTTGTAGCTTTTTTGCATGTTAACTTCTTATACGTAAATAGATATTGCTAAATAATAGCTAAATAGCTATAAATAGCTAAATAATAGCTAAATAGCTATAAATAGCTAAATAATAGCTGTTGATTAAAGCAATAATGTAAGTTATATTTTTTGTTTTAAAAACATAGAAAAGTTTTTGTAAGAATATTAGATATATGAAATCTACTATTGAAGATACACACACTTTATATATTTTTATAAATTATAATTGATTATATTAACCAAATTAATATATATTCATCAAATATATACGTATTTGAAGGAAATGAAAACGAATAACAATAAACAATATTGATTTTCTAACAAGAAAAGTAAAGAGAGTTGTAGTTTCGTGTAATATTTTGAGATATAATGTACCCGAATTATACAGGATGATTATTATTTACTAAATATATAGATGGATTATCCAAATATAATCCGGATTTTAATAGAATCTAAAAGTTACTTTCAAATAAGCTACAAGCAGACTTAGATGTATATTGTTGGATGTAAACTCATTTTAGGCGATCACCATGAGAATTTAGAAAATATTTTTGCTTATTCGAGTTGGAATAGTTAGTTCTTAGTTCTATATTAATTCTGCAAATTCTAACTTGAGAGAGTAACGATGAATCTCGAAATATAACATTGTATAAGTCACTACTACTTCATATTGTAAATGGTAATTATTTATTCACCATTTTCTCAATATTGAATCTTAAAGAAAGACTTACATAGAAATTATTTAATATTTGTTTATTCCAATGTATGTTCCATTTGCATTTAATCTTTATTTTCAATTTCAATAACTTTAGTAAATATGCAGAATAACGGACCACCCTCCGATTTTAATAATCTTTGAATATATTATACAGTTGACCATCCTGAATAATATTCAAGAGGTTTTAACCGTCGCTCGTTGTTCATTAAAAAGTTATTAACAAAGAAAGTGTAATGAATATAATGTAATTTTCTGATACTATACTGATATTGTAGTTTCGTATTGTCATGTTCGATAAGTGAAAGTTGTTTTGTTTTTATTTCTTACCGGAATGAAATAAGTTACTGATGATTAGACATATGAAACGTACTTGTAAGGAATGATAAGCTAGTATACGACAGTCTTTCGTATAGTTACCGTTCGACTGCTGAAAAATTCTATGAATTTCTCGCATTAACGACGAGAAGTATCGAGTTGTTAAATTATTTGTGCGCAAAAAATGTTGTACCCAACATTACACAAACAAATTAAAGGTCGAACGACTAGCGGGGGAGGCTGCGCCCCCGCACTCCTCCTAAAAACTAACCTAACCCAACCTATCGTCACATTAAGCGTCAGTCATTGTTTATTAGTGTTCAACTTTTGTGTTAATGTGACGATAGGTTAGGTTAGGTTAGGTTAGTTTGGAGGGAGGTGCGGGGGGCGTAGCCCCCCGCTAGTCGTTTGATATTGCAGTTATTATTCGATATTGCTCGTTAACGGTATACAGTATCGAAAAATTGTAATATATTTTTCGAACTTCTTTCATCAATAACTTTTTAACAAACAATGAGCGACGGCTAAAAACTTCTGAGAAGTTATTCAGGAGGGTGACCTTTACAACATATGTTAAAGTCAAGGTAATCGGAGGATGGTCCGTTATTCTGCATAATTACCCTTACTTTGCTATAAATAGAATATATAAAATAAGTAAATACTTAATAATCAATAAAATTAACAGTAATGAAATTAACAGTAATGAAATTAACAGTAATGAAATTAACAGTAATGAAATTAACAGAAATTAAGTAAAAAGAAATTAATGGGTCAATAGAGCAATGATTTTTCTTTACTTGTACTCTTCTATTATTTTTAACTCTTCTATTATTTTTTTATTTAGATTTAGATTATTTAGATTTTTTATATAGATGTATATAATAAGACTAAATACACAACAGTAAAAAGAAGATATTGGCAGATTCATGGTGGCATGACTTGCGACTCAAGACATAATTTACCTCAATAACTTTTTCCTTCTTCACTTATTCTGAATTTTTAAAACCTATCCTAAAATTTCCGATATTAATAAAAATACAATAGAAAAGTTACGAATAACAAAAGATCATTGTTCTATTGACTCATTATTCCCATTTTATTTACTATCCAATATAAATTCCATCTTAATTGAATATTTAATAATTGAATATTTGCTTATCTTACATATTCTATTTGCTGCTAAGTAAGTTGCATAGTTACTATATTGTTTATAGAAATTAAAAATAAAGGTTAAATGCGGATAGAAAATAATACCTGTGCGCGATTTACAATCGCAAACTCATAAAGTTATAATTATTTACGAAATGCTGAGTATCGAATATCTTTAAATATATATCTTTTTAAATATATACCTTTATTTTAGATAAGTGTCACGAATCGTTGATATCATGTATAATTAATGACTTGACCTACCTGGAAGTACATGACATATCGCTGGCCATGTCCTCGCGGCCTGTATCCTTTTGGCTGTGTCTTCCCGATCCAGCATCCTGGCTACTTCGTCGCACAGGATACTCACTCGTGGCACTAACACGCGTAGATACGATTAGAGAAACGCAAATTAAATAATAAGGTAAGAGCTCGCTGAAACGCGAAGAGTTAACGAAATATTTTCGTCACCCCACAATGGCCTGGTTTACATCGTACACTTGATACTAAATAGTAACTTTCTATTAAATAATCTTAATACTGACAATGCATATCAACGACGACGCATTCAATCGATATAATACGTCTTCTTGATGACTATTATACCAGTTTAATATACCGTTGTTTATATACATCGTCGATATTAAGATTATTTAATAGAAAGTATTTAGTACGCGTATCAAGTGCACGATGTAAACCAGGCCAATGATGTATTGATACGCACATTCCGCGATGCGCGCGTGTGTATACTACTTGTCGACTCGAAGCGTAATGAAAGCATCCTGGAAAGCTCGCGAAGCACGAAGATCCGTTTGATCGTTTCGAAGGTTCCGCAATGTTTGCGGTCGTTGCGGTCTTTCGTCGCGAACTACGATGCTCGGTGATTGACGCGGGATGACATCACCCTTTTCGCCCATTGTTTTGGTGCTGCCGTGCGTCGCGTATTTTCCGTAACCGCGCGTCTCTCATTGTGTCTCGCGCCGGCGGACGACACGGATTACGCGTATCTGCGCGTCAGTTATCATTCCTCTCGGCCCGTGAAATATTTAATCGCGCTCTTGTCGTGGCGTTAATTAACGTTCGTTCTTCTGATCGTATGCCTTACGCGATTGTCAGTGTCAGTGTCAGTGCCACGACGGAGCAGTCAGGATGCTGGATGGAAAAGTCAAGAGGGAGAATACAGGACGCCGGGACGTGACTAGCGATGCATCATAATTTCCAGGTATGTGAAATCATCTAGCATATGACAGGTTTCTGTTTTTAATGAACGTTTGACGACTTTATGCCGAGAATAAGGAAATATTCAGGTGGGACATATTTAGATCGCGATTAGAGACCAATGTTCCATCCAATTTTTATTTTTAATATCAATAAGTAATGCATTAATTGCGCATCTTATTTACAAGTAAACCTACCCAAAAAGTACACTAATTTGGCACAAATGTAGAAGTACAAAAAATATTTAGGTCATATTTTTTCATTTTAACCCACTTTAAGTTTTACGGGAAGTTTATAGTTTTTTAATATTTTCACTTCTATCACCGACAAATACAACAAACATGCATAAGAAATAAAATTGAATACGAGATATAATTAAATAATCTTAACAAAATCAGCATAGCTGAGATACGAACCATTTTAAATTTCTTTAGCCGAGATTCCAACCGAGATATTTCAAATTTGTACTAAATTAGTTAAAAATGGTTCGAATCTCGGCCAAACCGAGAAATTATTTGTATAATTAATTTTTTTTCAACTTTTTACATGTTTTTTTTAAACATTTTATTATTTATACAAATAATTTTACACATTTGATTCCATATTTATAATCAGTAAACTAAAAACGCCTATATCTTGTATTCAATTTTATTTCTTATTTTTGTTGATGATAGACGTGAAAACATTAAAAAGATATAAACTGTCCGTAAAACTCAAAATAGGCCAACATGAAAAAATATGACCTAAATATTTTTTATACTTCTACATTTGTGCCAAATTGGAAAAGAAAGAAATTGAAGTGTAACTTTTGAATAGGTTACTTGTTAGTTGCAAATACTAAGATAACCAAATATCTAATAATTAATATGGAATTTTATGGGATAATAAATAAGAGAAGTGATTAATGAGGCAATAGGACGATGATGCGTCATTTCAGAAATATTATAATTTTTTACATTGAGAGAGAGAAAGATCTGAAAAATAGAAAATATATTTGGCGATTACTAACAACATATTTATTTAAATCTAAATTCTTTTATTTAAATAAAACAGTTTTTTTCAAAAGTTAAAGTTTTAAGAAAATGTATATTCTCTTATTCGAAAAATATTGCATATTAGCACAAGTAAATATTGTTACCAGCACTCATTGAAAAAAAATATTTTTTATTTCTTAAATATTCTTTCTCTCAGTGCTATACATAAATTTCTAATAATATATTATTCGTCAATATGTACCTTCAAATTTCATATACAATTCAATAACATATCAAATAAACCTTCAAATTTAATTAACCAATAGCCATTCGTGGCATCAAGGTAAGACAATAACTTTTATAGTATCACATCTCGAAATTTGCTATTGATCCTTCAAGTTTGAAGGAATTTACTGCGAAACAATTCGATTTGGATTTGCGGCTAGACGTTTCACGCATATTCCGGCGGTTTAGAAAAATATAAAATTGCGAGACGCGCTCGCTCGTTAAGATTCGCTGAGGGAGGGCGAGTTGTTAGGGGAATGCTGGGGGCATGCGATACGAAATTTTGATACGTGCTGTGCATTTTCTGCCGGCGTCTCACACGCTCCCGGTTGTGCCGACGGAATCGCGTAAACGCGTGCTGTCTGTAGGCGGTTGGCGTAGACGCAGTTGGTAGCTGGAGGCTACAGGGGTGGTCGAGAGGCGGAGAGGATCGCATGCAAATATACCGGGGAGAAACCTCGAAACTTAGCGCTGGCTAATTACAATCTTGACTTCACCCTTGAGCTTCATAACGGGTAACGGCGCCCGCCATGCCCGCCTTACCAACTTTTTGGCTTATTGTCCTTACGTACTGGCCACGAGGGATACGTAACCTACTCACACCTTTTCGCCTTCGAGCACACGCCCAGCGTAGGGCGTGAGCAGCGACTTTTGTTCGGTAGATACTTTCCGTCTCGTGTATAATTCGTAATTCGTACGACGAAATCTTTCCCCTCTGGTAATCCCGCACCGACAGCGAGGCGGGATTCCTGCCGTATATTCCTGATTAATTTGAAATTTACCAACACCTAATCTCGAGGAAACGTAACCTTACGATCTGACCGTACGTTTATTAACAAATTGTCCTTAACTTTGACTCTTTTCACCTTGAGAAGGCGGTCGTTGTGCTGATGTGATTCAGTCAGAAGGAAATTTGTATTCCCTTCTTGGGTGAATTTTACGTTGAATCTTTCAGCATTCAATTACACACACGCAGACCGTGCGATACGAGAGGATTTGTGCAAATAACTTACTTTTTTTCTTTGAAAATATTTATTTCCACGAGAGACATTCTCATCGGATAAGTATGTTTTCGATACGAGCGAATCACTATTTCCCGGGAGGAATTCGTACTGTTTCGCGAAAAGTAGCGGTGTTTTTGGTCGCGTCGGATTCGGAGCTTTCGCGAAATCCATGGAAGAAGTTTCCACGGTGGCGCTTGCGCGACTTCGGCTAGCTTCTGTCTAAGAGAAGACGAGACAGGAGGCTGACGGGACAGGCGGTCCACTTAAAATCGATACCGGAGTGCAGCCGTCTCCGTGGGGTGCAATTCCCATGCAAATGAATTGCACCGACACTGGCTCCGCGCACAGCGAGAGGGATTGATTTTTCCAAAGTTTCGTGGCACTGCGTCGCGCGAGAAGCCTGCCCGGTAAATAAGACTTCGCTAGAAACACTGAGGCGCGCGCCGCGCGATTTCACCCAGACACGATCGGAATCACGGGGCCACAAAAAGTGAAATATTCATCTTTAATTCTGCGCGCATAATTCACGAAGCGTAGAGAATGCGCGGTAACTGTTACGGGATAAATAACCGAATACATTTGTCAGCGGATACGCGGAGTTATCGCGGCGAACGTTTATGAGAGAGAAAAAAAAAACGTGTAGAATTAATCTTACATCGAAATTATCGTTGATCACGCTAATCCGTTGAAGGCGACTGCGTGGCCAATTAACTATCTCTCGCCGACGTTACACGAGAGACTTCAGAATTTCTAATCAGGATTTCGCGCTCAGCGGATGCAAGAGACTCCGCCTCGCTCTGTGTCGCCTTCGTTATTTGAGCAATCGCGCGGTTGTTTACGACGCTTTCCGGGCAATCAATATTCTTCACGAGGTGTGTAGATATCTTTATACTCGATCTCTGGAAGCGATCTATCCTTCTTAATGAGCGGTCGTATCTCATGCACGGGGAGCATCATACACCGAGAGAAAAAGAATTGGTTGATATAACTAAGATTACAGTTATTTTTCGCCCTGACCATATTTTTTGGTTCCAACACACGAAAATAGTGATAGTAATATGCACAGTAACGTTATTATCATTCGCGTCGTAGTAGAATTTAATTAAAAAAAAATAGTTGTCTTGATCTCATAATTTATAGCAATTACTTTTTTATGTGATTCTATAATTACGAATACTAAACATTTCTTTTTCTTAGTGTACGTGTGTATATAAAGAGAAAGCTTTGCTGAAACTATCGCGCGTAAGGTATTCGTTTATTCAGTCTTTCATTAGAAAAGCGCGAATATATTCTGCATCTTGCAGCATTAGCGATTATACGCGAGAAATTGACTCATTGCACAATGCAGAGAGAAAACAATGTTTGGTATATTTGTACAATCGTACAGAGAAATAATTGTTACAAATTATGGTCAAGGAAACCATTTTTCATTAAATTCCACTATAATGTCAGTGATAGCAATTTTATGTGCATGTTATTCCCTACTATTATTTTATAAAAACAGAGAAATATGGTTAAAGTAAAAAATAATATTAGTTAAATAAATAATTTTGTTTTCTCTCAGTGTAGTGGATTGAACGTGTGAGGTAACGTGGTCGCGTTGAAATAGTAACAAGGAATCCATGTAAAACGTATCAACGAGCAACGATTGTTTAGCTGATAAATAATAACAAGGCACGTTGATGATAATTTAACATCATCAGCGGTCCGTGCGTGCTTGCGGAAGGACCACACGTGGACGCACGTTTACACGAGCTCACAACGCGTCGAGGGTCGCTTATGGTGGCCGTTGCATCGTTTCGCACCTCTCGCATCAAGAGGGAAGAGAGAGGCGCATCACCATTATTATTCCGAGTGATGATTATACGCGCAACCACGGCTGTACTAATTATCCGGGTCATGATGGATCGCTTCCGTACGGAAGGCATGTGCCCGAACAATACTTAGTTATTTCCATTAAGGGCCCGATGCGGAGATCGTAACACCGACGCGTAACAATAATTAATCACTCGCGTATTAGCGGCCAAGGCTCGTTTAAGCCGGGACAAGCGTTTCGAGATTAGGTGAACGCAACCGACGCCTGCCTCGGAACTGGACTTCCGGTTCTCGACACTTGGCTGGCGTGCGATTACTCGGGCTTTCCGGCGAAAAGAGTAGAAAACCTTCGCACAACCTATGTCTCGCGAACACGCACGCGAACATGAACACTTTGCCCTCGGCACCCCCACCGCGCGTCGTATATCAATTAAAAATTCACCCCTGACGCGTATATCTTGCCGATTCTATCTCTCGCCGGTCGCATCGACGTCATCATCACCCTGGGTCGATCTTAAACAGGTTTATTATTTCTAAATTTCCACGGTCTATCGTTCAAAAACGACAAGTGGATCTTGCGTGTAAAGTCGGACGTATATTTTTCTTTCTTGTCCTTTTTTTTAATTATAACAGAAGCGTAAATACCGCGCTGTTAAGGGGACTGGAAGGTCAAATTGTCCGAAAATCATGCTTGTTCTTTCACAATTTTTTATGACAAACTGAATGAATAATATGTGAAAGTCTTATTTTGACGTGTATTTATACAACATATAAGGAGAAGAAAAATATAATTTTGATGATCAAATACTCAATATAAGTGTATGGTATATATGCAGTTAAAATATATTTCGTTTTTTTTCAAAGTCGTCATTTAGAAATAATAGAAATAAATAATAGAACTATAATAGAAATTAAGTAAAAATTAACAAAATTGCAAATATCTTATTGGAATATCATTAAATTTTCAGTTCTTTTATAGTAAAAAAATTAATATTTCAAAATTAAATATTTTTACGAGTTTGTCAGTGGTTCATACAATAACGACAAGCTTACGAAAATTTTCTACCTAAAATTCAGTTTAATTGAAACACCGAGACTCAAGATTATTCACCGAAAGTTAAGATTATATATTGAATTTTAGGTAGAAAATTTCCGTAAACTTGTCGTTATCGTGTGAACCACTGAACTCGTAAAAATATTTAATTTTGAAATATTAATTATTTTTACTATAAAAGAACTGAAAATTTAATAATATTCCATTAAGATATTTGCAATTTTATTAATTTTTACTTAATTTCTATTATAGTTCTATTATTTATTTCTATTATTTCTAAATGACGACCTTGAAAAGAAAAACGAAATATATTTTAACTGCATGTACCATACACTTATATTGAGTATTTAATCATCAAAATTATATTTTTCTTTTGTTTATATGTTGTATAAATACACGTCAGAATAACATTTTCGCATATTCATTCAGTTTGTCATAAAAAATTGTGAAAAAACAAGCACGATTTTCAGGCAATCTGACCATCCAATCCCCTTAAGCTACTTTAGGAGAAAAATATCTAAAAAGTAGTAAATATTTATTTTGGAAAGGGTACATATACATGGTGTTCCAGAACAATTTCCAAAGCTCTCGTGAAGAGATAGTATGCATTGAAGTGAACATAAAAGTACTATATCGTTTCGCAGTAATTATCGAGACGTTAATTAAAGAAGATTTGTGAATGATCACGCAAGATGTGGTAGATGAGCTGTAGTGGCGACGTCTGCCATTGTGTGCTTTTACGTTACGTCAAATTGAACAAAAAAGTTATTTTATAGATTATTAAATAATAAATAATAAATAATAAATAATAAATAATAAATAATAAATAATAAATAATTAATAATAAATAATTAAATATTAAATAATTAAAGAAGATTGGCGGTTGATCGCTTGCGATAATAATATATCAATGTTCTCTAATTAATAACCAAAAATCTACAAAGTTATTAGGAAAAAGGTAGAACATTTTTTTGTTCAGTTTGACTTAATATACAAGTACACGACGGCAGATGTCGCTAGTACAGCTCATCTACCATATCTCGCGTGATCATTTACAAATCTTCTTTAATAAATATATTCTTGATAATTATTGCAAATGTTGCGAAATTGTATGAAATTGTTATGTTTATGTTAATGTCTATGCCTCCACGAGAGCTTCGGAAGTCGTCACTATATATATACATTGGCTAATGATTAATTCCATTAATTGATTAAATTATGTATGACTGCGTGTGTGACAAATTTTTTATTACTGATTCGCTAATTATTTTAGCTAAAGAGAACTTCAATTGTTTAATTAAATATTCGCTTAAATCTAATTTTTCCTTATTTTACTTGTTCTATTTAACTAAGAAAGAGAGAGAATTCGAGTTAAATTTTTTTATTTTGAAAACATTTTATTAAATAGAATAAATAATTGATTTCACGAGAAACAAGGGTTTTTTCAAAGTTCTAAGAAAATGTATATTTTGAAAAGTATTTCATATTAGTAGTAAGCGAGTCGATTTTTCGTATATTCCCGCCGCGAATGAATATCTACTATTTATTGGACATTTTTGTTCCTCAGTGTAAATGCAGCACGATGTAAAGAGGAGGATATCCTGCAATTTGTTACGCAAATTTGCCCGGGTAATGCGTAATAAAATATCGTTTTATCGTAGATTAATGCTGAATCTATATTTTCCACAATTAAATTTGTCGTTCATAGGGTACCACTGTGCTAAAAAATACACGCGACAGAGAAAATATGAACGTTTTCTGGGATGGTTCGCGAGCGGGACATATAATTCCATTATGTAATTCCGCATGTTACATTATTCCTACCGCATGCACGATGTTAACTGAATGTTCCGTGTCAATGTGTTTTACACTGCCTGCGGCTATAGTTACAATGTAAATGCTCTGTCCAGAATGTATACCGTTTCGCGATTCACATTCGAGAACATCTCCACTGAGTGAATGCACCCTTCCGGGCCCGAATCCGCGTCTGTTGTTAATTACCGCATTTACAGTGGACACGTAATTTATATTGTGGCGCGTGTTCGATTAATCTCCTCAGGTATTCGGTGTCGTCTTGCATTATGCTAAACCGCACGCCTGTGCGGCACAATGAAAGAAATAGGCGACCGTCCGTTTCTAATAATACAGTACCGAGGATATTGCATTTGCATCCGCTGATGAAATCTCTAATTCTCGTCGAATTACCATGGCGGTCGGCGATTATCACGAGGCGAAATGAACGGACGAAAGGGTTTTTATCGCGGCGCGCACAGAGTTCCCGATCTAGTTTAGCGTTCTATGAAAATAGAGAGATACGGTGTCGCGCGCATATCGGGGGAAAATTATGACCGCGTTATTGTTATTTCTACCAGCAGAGAGAGAGAGAGAGAGAGAAAGAGAGAGCAAGAACTGCCGGGAACAAGACGCGTAAATCAGTCAGCGCGACATCGCGGAGTGAGACACGTGTCGCGCGTTAATGCGAGATAGCTTAGCCAAGTAAACATTGTGAAATTCCAAGAAGAACTTAGTTACGTTCGCGTAATGCCTCCTCGCATTATCTTTGCAAATTATTCCCCTCGCTGCGACATCCAGGAAAGGCCGGTCGGAGAACCGAGCTATCAGCTTCGTCGAGCTTGAAGCCCGGAGACAATATGTTTTGGTCAGCTTGAAATGTTCTTTGATCAAAATAACGGACGAATCAATGATCAAGATCACTCAGTCATCATATGTAAAATCACAATTAATTTCGATTGTCGATCGTGACGAGATTCATGATCAATGAAGCTTTCATGTGTGATTGATTATACACTCAGTTGCATTGATGCTGTACCATTCACTAGATTAATAATCACTAGAAAATTTCAACTACCCATGTCCGTTTCTAGCTGATCTTCATGACTGTTGATTCATCGGGCAAGCGAGAATGTGTCAAAACAGAAGTGACATTTTGACAGCTTGACGTTTCTTACATACATATTTTTATCAAAAGCTTATCCGCTCACGCGTAACGCACAGTAGAAAAAGAGTACGAATTTTAAAAGTAAATAAAAAATATTTTTTTTACTTAAAATATTTTTTTCCAATATTGTAAAGTAGAATGTTATAAATTATTAAGAATTAATATTCTGGAATGCTTATCAAATAACGAATAGTTTGAGAGAAAATAGCGTGAAAATATTAAAATAAAATATTAATACGAAAACCTGTCAAAATGTCACTTCTACTTTGACACATTTCCGCTTGTCGGATGAATTAACAGTCATGAAAAACGATCAGCTAGAAACAGACACGAAACTTTCTAGTGACTATCGATCTGGTGAATGGTATAGCATCAATGCAACTGAGTGTACATTAGCTAATAATTAATCCATTAATTGATTAAATTATGTATGATTACGTGTGTGAGTGTATGTGTATGACGATTGACGAATTTTTGATTATCGATTCATCGATTATTTTAGCCGAAGAGAATCGGTTAATTAAAGATCAGGCCGCCACTCTGAACCCACGTTAGTCACCGTCCTGTCGATTCCTGTCGATACATTTGTTCAACAGTATAACGCGTGCGCGCGTAATTAAAACGATCGAGTCGTTCTCACGATTGCCTAGCAAACTATCCCCCGAGAGAGGCAGCGCCTCCAAAGTTCCGGCTTATAATCATTCGCAGTAAAAAATATGATTCGTATATCTTTCGATCTTCGCGGTCCTTCTAATTTATAGACGGACCAGTTCTCGGATCCATAAATCGAACGGCGGGGCTCGTACGTGCAGGCCGGGCGAGAAGGGCAAAAGAAAAGAGGTGGGGACGGGCGAAACGACGTTTTTACGACGAGCTCGGCCGCGTAAACGAGCGAATCGAACTCCTTCCTCGCCTCTGCTTTGATCTGTCATCCTCCGTCGTCGTGCGATGAGACGAGCCCGCCGTCCGTCAGCATCAACCGGCCGACGTGCAGGCTCCGTCGGGCCAATTTATGATAATGAATCCGGAGATTTATCGCCGGCTTCTCGCTACGACGAGATATTAAGCGAGCAGCGCAAAATTAGAATTGGCGCAAGCGAGTCACGTCCCTGCTCTCTTGCTCGTTCCGTCGACATCGTCGTCGCCGTCGCCGTCGCCCTCTCGCCGTTGTCATCGTCGTTGCTGCCGCGAAGAACGACGACGTCTTCGTTACACTTGCCGAATATTCACCGGAAGATCCGCGGCCGCGATTAGCTTGAATCGATTTTGCAATACGCGCCAAGTGTTGCGAAATACCCGCCTGAGTATATTCGCATATTTTGTAAAAGACATAAATTTGACGTGACGCAAAGTCGGAACGACCGACGTGTCTTGATTTAACGTGGGTTTCCCATTTTGACTCGTTTGATTAGTATTTTTTACGTACCCATAAAACAGCCTTAAGGGAATGCTGAAGTCGATGACGAACAATGTCGACAACGCAGAGGCAATCAACTCAATCACGCTATTTGTCGTTTTTTTTGTACATACAAAACTTATGTATGTTTCTTTGTTTTATCATATTTAATGGAAAACCTAACCACGTATATATGTAAAAATCTTTCTTTTTCGGATGTTCCTAAATTTCTGAATTTAGATGCGGAAAAAATGTACAGCAATGTTCTTCAAAATTTTTCTGTTTGGAGCATCTATACTTTCGATATGTACAAGTTGCGGAACTTTAGGCAAATAAATATTACACTAACTGACAGCTTGAGATTTTACATTAAAATTTCCTTTTTTGTCACATATTGAGGAATGCTCTTATTTATTTTTGCACATATTTTTATTATGTAAAAGCATCTGCAATTCTGTACAACCAGTACGACGTAAACTTTGCAGAAAAATGTTGGTATTCCGTCGGTAAAATTTTCAGCTTCAGTATCCCCTTAATGTGTTAATCGAACGGACTAACGTTGATTGTGCAGGAACGCAGCAAAATAATTTCAGCTTAACACGCGGTGCAGTTATTTTCTAAATTTTTCCGAGTGGAATTCCACTCGAAAAGTAGAGCGATAGTCGAGTCACTCGAATTCAAGTGGCTTTTCATCTACACAAAGTAAATTCTGAATTGTCGAAATATTTTTGTTCAAATATTTTTACTCGGATATTTCGATTTAAAATTGAAGAGAGCGAAGTTGATGTGTACACTCGCGGCCGGAAGGTTGTCTGGTTTTTTTTTTTGTAAGTTTAGAAACCTATCCTTCTTGTTCAATGGGAGAATTTATTTTCCAATAAAAAAGCTTTCTCATTGGACAAGATGGATAGGTTCCGAAACTTATAAAAAAAAAAAAAAAAAAAAAACTAGACAACCTTGCTGACCACGAGTGTACATCTTCATCTCTTCTTTGAGTAACTAATAAATAATAAATCGATAACGCGCATACACGGAAGAAAACAGTATGAATGGACCACACATAAATTATGTCAACTAGATTCCATAGTGAAATAAGAGGGTAATTATCGACTATAACGGAGCACCCTGCAATGACCTCCATCTTGATACATATTATCAAGGACACTGTCCTGAGTGACAATCAAAAGATTTTAGCCGGCGCTCATTGTTTTTTAAAAAGTTATTGATGAAAGAAGTTTGAAAAATATATTACAGTTTTTCGATACTGTGTACCGTTAACGAGCAATATCGAATAATAACTGCAATATCGAACAACTAGCGGGGGGCTGCG
>NW_022639501.1:419124-419616 GCF_010583005.1 Odontomachus brunneus | reverse complement strand
CGTCACATTAACACAAAAGTTGAACACTTTAATAAACAATGACTGACGCTTAATGTGACGATAGGTTGGGTTAGGTTAGTTGTTAGGGGGGATGCGGGGGGCGCAGCCCCCCGCTAGTCGTTCGAGATTGTAGTACTTACTAAAAAAAAAGATATTATAAATTATGTATGTGTAGTAGGCATCTTCTTAATTTACAAATTCAAAGGTTTTGTATATAGGATGGTGAAAAATTACATTCATTTTATGAAGTTTTACAAAATTATAACAATTTTTACAAATGATCATTTTACAAGATTTTCCTTAAGACTTTTAGCCTCGCCGCGAAACTTTTATTGATAACATCAGAAAGAAAAAATTCTTGCAAAGTACGTCAAAATAAAAAGATATATCCAAAAAATAACACTTGCATTCAATTAAACATACTTTGCAATACTCCGAACATTTTCTTTTTACTCTAACAAGCAATAACCGTAAAATTAACGTGACATGCAA
>NW_022639501.1:378337-419114 GCF_010583005.1 Odontomachus brunneus | reverse complement strand
CAAATTCGATTTTTTATTTATATACGGTGTCCAAAAATTACATTTATTATATACATGAAACTTTTTTCCTATTAATTTTTTAACAACCAATGAGCGCCGGCTAAAACCTTTTGATTGTCACTCAGGACAGTATCTTTGATAATATATATCAAAGTGGAGGTCATTGGAGGGTGCTCCGTTACAGTCGATAATTACTAATAAGAGAATTAATTAATGTAGGAGGAGGGAGGGGTTATTGCAAGCACATAGCAGTTGCTAAATTACTAACGTTGCAGCACTAACGATATCTGGCTGCTTCAATCATGATAAATGTCGTCTTAATCAATCTCTGGTTGCCACAACCGGATCACGCGCGACTATATTGATATAGCTGATGTACAAAAGTGATTGACCGTACATATATCAACCGTATACATTGCCATCATACTAAGATAAACAGTGTGACACAACTGTATTGCTCCCAATTAGATATCTCCAGTTACGTGCGCCATATCTTTTCTTCTCTGTGTTGGGGAATTCTAACAACCCAACCGATTGCGTGCAAAGACTGTTCCGCCGGTCAGCCTGGACAAGTTGTCGGACGCAAATGAAGAAGTAGTCGGTAGGAGATAGCGGTGCAGGTGCGAATGCAACGTGCGAGCGCACGCACGCACGCACGCACGCACGCGCCGAAATTTTCTTGCGCTTCCCCGGAAGGTAGGAGCAGCGTGGCGGCAATGCATTAACCAAACCGTCGTGCCGTGAGTTCGGCTCTACGCTAATGAAACGTAGCAGAAATATCTCGGTCGTTTAATTAGAAGCAATAAACGGAAGGAGTTCAATTGCCTGGTGTATCCGTACAACCTCACCGTTCCCGAGTCGTTTCACCCGTCTAGAGCGCGAATACTACTGCCGGCTTCTCCGCCGACCTTCCTCTCACGATCCACCCTCGCCGCCCCTGTAAGGTGTACCTCACACCATTACCGTCGTAAGACCACCTTAGTGCCTCTCCTTTTCTGCCTATACACTTCCGGAGCTCCCGCTCCTCCCCGCTGTCGCTCCCGCGTTCAGCCCTCTCGCGCCCTTCCTCTTTCTTCTTCGACTTTTGAACGTTTGCACGGAGACCTCCTCTATAATTCCGGCACGAGCTCCAATATTTAGTGCCCGGTTTCTTCCTTTACCGCGAAACACCTCGCTACCGGGGCTGGATGCCCCCCGTGGGGGGAGGTGGGGAAGGGCAAGGAGTGCGGAATGAGCTTTAGGCTGCGGCGACGTTCGATAAGTACGCGCTACCGTGATTAAGCTTTCATGAGCGCCGGCCGAGATCGTAGAGAGCGCCGTTCATCCGATATGCACAGACAACTGTGTGACGAGACTCCGTTACGGGACCCCAAAGACCTGCCCGTCGCTTCGCGCCGGTTAGGAAGCGCGGTCTTACTACGCGTTAGACAACCGCAGACCCGAATATCTCGTCGACGCAGCCTCGGGTTCCATCAGAGGTAAATTATCGCTCGTGGGGAATATTATCTCGCCGGCAACATCTCGCCTAATGCCGATTGGATTTTTATGCGGGACCGAACGACATTCGCACGACGGCGAAATGGCGAAGAGCCGATACTCTTCCCGCGCCGAAAGATATCTCTTGGATAGGAGAGGAACGTAGTTGATAAACTTAGACTAGCAGCGCCAAGTGTTAACATGGACAAGACGAGTGAACGAATTTCAGGATTCAAACATAGCAAAAACCTGAGCTAGATGCCCTATATTTTAGGATTTCGAAGTTACTTCTTAGTCAATTAATTGTTGTAACTGACTGTATGACTGTAAACATGATAGAGGCAATCTTCTTCTATATATTAATGCCCGCCACGACCCTGTAAACCGTATATTTTGTTTTGTAATAACCAAAATACGAACATGCAGCAACAGAGCTATCGGCACCGGCTTCAGTTGCCTAGTAACGCAGGATAAAAGAAGGCCACGTATAAAATATGTATCCTGATTAGTAGTTCCACAGTCTTCGCGAGAGGTCTTCACAGCCCTCTTGTCGGCCTTTAATTATGGACCAACTTTGCCGCCCACATGTTCTATTTCAATCATTTTATGTATGAAAATTGCATTTATCACCAGAAATGATATATTATACATACGGTATTTCATTCTAGCTAGTAATACATAGCTTAATTTTATAAGTGATAAAAAGGTCATAACGAAGAATATTAATACAAAATTGTGAGAGGCTCAAAAATTTATTTTGCTATTACCAAATCAATTGTTTTCTTTTTCTTAACTGTAATATCATTCCGATTTTAATGAGACTCAGGGAAAAGTATTTTTGTTCTAAAAGTATCATTTCGCGATTTTGTGTATATTCACTACTTTTTTCAAGATAAATACTAGAAAAAAAGCACATGAGCAACATATTTCTGGAGCCATACAGCCCCGGCCTCTCCTATATCTGTCGGATATCAAAATCGAAAATGTTTATATGAATTGTAATTTTAACAAAACGAAAGATATCTCGATGTCTTATGGATTTTTTTAGAATAGAGACGAAACGGTAGTGTCGAAACTGTCGGGTTCGGACGCTTTTTAAATAAAATGCCTCGCATTCCAATTTGCATGGAATTCAGATGCGACCTCGCTGCGATGGGTAGAAACAGCCGGGGCGACGAAACACCGTGTCAAAAAGCGAGGGAAGCAGTGACGAACGCAGTGCATAATCAAATAACGAAGCAACGTGTGCGGTTTTATGGCCCGGTCGAGGTGTATGTGCCGCGCGACGTGCGCGATACGGCGCTTGAAACACGTGCGCGATGTACGAAAATGCGAGTTTAATAAAAGAACGAATGTCACGGTTACACGCGACGAGTTAACGACTGAATTAACACACTCCACGGACGGAGCGAAAAAAACCGACTGTGTATTCCCCCCCGCAGTTCTTTAGAACTTGACATTTCAGCCGATAGATCCAGAGTAAAGAGAGGGAGAAGGACAGAAAGATAGGAGAACGGAGAGGGAGAACGGAATGTTAGATTAGAATAGATTTCATTGTGTGAGGATTGAATTAAATGGATCAATTTGGAAGCGCGAGGTGACGAAATATTTAACCGAATTATTTAATTTTCATCCTAAAGGAATTTAAACATGAGCAAAATTCACCCAGTTTTTCACACGTTACCATTCCTAAAAACATATGTTTTGCTTTTTCAATATAATTTTTGTTCAACTTCATCGAATCGCGAAAACATTCATAGATTCGTGTTTTTTGATACTTCCTGCACCGATTAAGAAGAAAAGAGGATTAAATTCTAATCATTTTTCCGAAAGTTATGCACAAATGAAAATGCGTAATTTACCCATGTTTGAGAAATACGAAAGTTTTTAAAGAAACATGAATGAAACTATAATATACATTCTCTCTGTGTATATTGAAAGTTTAAATATCCGTTTAAAGACCAAAACAACCAGAAGGTTCAGAATTAGATGTACCAGGTATGTAAATATGAAACCGGAATTTTTGTATAGAAAATACACGTTTATTGTATGAAAATGATAAAAAATATTTTATTCGAAGTATTGCCCATCGCTAGCTGTACATTTTTCCCACCTGTCTGACAATTTGTGGATACCACGCCAAAAAAACTGTTGCTCTTTTGAGGCAAACCAGTCATCGAGCCATTTTCGTACATTTTCGTAAGAAGTGAAGCGCTGCTTAGCAAGTGCGTGTCCCATCGATGCAAATAAATAGTAATCGGACGGAGCCAAATCTGGTGAGTAAGCCGCATGCGAAAGTATTTCCCAACTAAACGCCTCAATCGTTTCCTTGACCAATTTTGCTGTGTGTGATGGTGCATTATCATGAAGCAAAATCACTTTGTGTTGCCTTTTTTTATATTCTGGTCGTTTTTCACGCAAAGCTTGATTCAAATCGATCATTTGTTGTCGGTAGCGTTCAGTATTAACGGTTTGGCCAGGTTTTAGCAGCTCATAATAGATCACACCCTTCTGATCCCACCAAACACAGAGCATTGTCTTCCATCCATAGCGATTTGGCCTTGCAGTCGATGTTGATGGTTCGCCTGGAGTTACCCATGATCTTTTACGCTTAGGATTCTCAAAATATATCCACTTTTTATCGCCAGTCACAATTCGATGGAGAAATGACTTTCTTTTGTACCTGGCGAGCAGCATTTCGCAAGTGGTTTTTCGGTTTTCCTGCTGTCTTTCATTCAGTTCATGTGGAACCAATTTTCCCATCTTCTGGATCTTTCCCATGGCTTTCAAACGTATGGAGACGGCTTCTCGTGTCACATTTAATTGATCCGCGAGTTGTTGCGTTTGAGTGTCATCCTCATCCAACAATGCTTGCAATTCGCTGTCTTCAAACTTTTTCGGTGGTCTTCCACGTTCTTCGTTTCTCACATCAAAATCGCCACTTTTGAATTTTTTAAACCACTCAAAGCACTGTGATTTACCAAGAGCATGCTCGCCGTAAGCTTCGACAAGCATTCGATGTGATTCTGCAGCAGTTTTCTTCAAATGGTAACAGAAAATCAATGTTGTTCGCAAATCGTAGTTTCAAGTTTAGGTACAAAATTCGACATGTTCAACGCTATTACAAACTATGCTGTTGTATGAAACTTGTTGAGTTGAAAATCTTTGTCAAAGATGTCAACAAGGAAATGGCGCCAATGACGTGGTTTGACGGTAACTACATTGACAGGCTAGGGCCATCTATGGGCAAATTCCGGTTTCATATTTACAGACCTGGTATGTCCGGGAATTTACTTCCATTTACTTAATCTTGATGACCTCTAATTTAACACAAAAGATTACGCTCTGGGGTAGCAAGTGACACTTGATATATTGTTTACGAGATCGCCACCAAGGACTGCGCGACGTGAGATAAAAATTCCATCGCGTATTTTTGGATATAATGACATTGTAACAAGTAGATATTGTGTGCTATCGCGGTCCTTTCTCTCTCACGTACATACACGGCGGCAAGAGAGACAACATCGTCCGCCGTCGGTCGTCTCAACGCATCCTGCCGCTGTTTTTGTACGTGCGGGTCGCTTTTTCGTCCGCGCCGCGAGGTGGCAGAATAGCGTAACGACGATAGTCTGGCCGGTACATTAGCAGCAGGTTTAATTACAAGGCCGAAGCGGTGGTGGTAATAGCGGCGGCGGCAGCAGCTTGGGCCGGAGTGCTCGCGGATAGTCGCTCGATGCTATATTGATTCCCGAGATTGTCCGGTCGCGCGGGGGAAAGAGCGCGGAAAGGACGCTCCTCTCGAGTATGCGAACTGACACGGCGGATTGCGAGAGGGTGCGAAGGGTCGCCGCTTAACTCGCAAGACACGTTCATTGTCTCCTCTCTTCGCGATCGCTCACCCCCTCTCGTGGTCATCGACTGCGTCGCCCGCGTTGTGCTGAATAGCGGAAAACCAGTGCTAAACGACCAGTTCTATTACGAAATTACGAGCTTGTCGAGATCATCCCGCGCGCTTTCCCGCAGCTTTTCTTCCAGTTCTCCTGACGATGTCGCCAAGGATCGTCAAGCGACTGTCGGAATGTCTCCGTGAATCGTTGCTGTTGATCAAACATGAGCAAGCAGCGATTGACAGTTGTCGCTTCCTGTGGCGCTACGTTGCCCATTACGAGATGAGGTGAGCGTGAAAAGCGTGCGAATTTCCATCATAGTCCCTGGTCGCGTTCTCTTCAACGCGGGAATATTCATAGACACGCGGACCGTGTTGCATCCAGCGCGCGCGCTTGAATCAGCACGCTTTAGGCAGCGATAAATACCAGAGCATGGCTCGTGTATAGACTATCTGGTACACACACACACATACACAATGCATACCGGTACCGTCTTCTAGCAGCCGGTAGCGAGAAAGGTCGACGCACTGGGCCGCTCCTTCCACGCGACCGGTTATCCTTTTCGCGCTCTGCCGATCCCTTTTCGTTGTGTGCCTTTCTCTTCAGCCGAAAAATAAATCGCGGCGGCGGTGGCCGATGTAACGGGGAACTTACGATTCGGAGCAGAAAGACAAGACGCATCCTATGAATAATGGATCGCCGTTGGCTCATTATACGGGTGAAGGGTCAAGGGCAGTTTTATACGCGAAAACATGGACGGCCGGGAGCGACCGAGAAGAGTGGCCGGTAGGACTATCGGTGTTCCCGCGTCTCTCGTACGGCCGTTCCGCGCCGCAAAAGCCGACCTCTTCAAGTTCTGCGAAGGGAGAGACAGAGGCATCCGTAGCGCTCGTGTCTTGTCAGGCTCGTAAATATCTACCGGTTCCGCGCTCCGATGCTAATCTGAATACAGATGTGCCCTCGTCCTGTCCGTTGTCGATTCGTATGAGAAATATCGCGTGGAAACGCCCGATCTGTAACGACCGTAGCAGGCTGGATTACTTTTACGCGCGACGGCGATGTACCCGTCCGGCTGAGTTAACTTTCCGATGCAATTGCGACAACGTTGGGTCGGGTCACAACACAAGGCTCTCGAGGCAAATAATTCCGAATTACGCGCTCGGAACCGATCGCTTCTTGTTCACCCGTCTAAATAATCTTATTAGCGACTGTTTAACAATTACGTTGCGCTACGAGGACGGGCAGGGGCTCTATTAGTTTGCGCGACACTCTCTGTGTTGGCAGGAGGGGGAATAAAGGCGTGTGGAACGTATTGCTGCATCTAGATTTTTGCATCTGAAAATATTGTATTCCATAAAGATGATTTCGTGTTAGTGATTACAAATTTTATTTTGAAATATCCTTTTCTAAAAACGCACAACTATTATTGATACGCACAACTATGATAATTATTGTTCACAGTATGATCGTAAACTATTCTTTTTTATCCTGTGTAAGGAGGATGGAGGGTAGTTCCGCATGTCACGTAGTACTGGAAGGCGGTCCGCACTTTATGACGGAAGGAATAAGTATAAAAAGGGAGGATGGATAAAAAATACTGAAATTTCGCGTGACGTAATTATTGACGTAATTATTGAATGGCCCCTTAGCTGTCATGAGAGATACCTCTCGACGTAATTTCATCCCCAAGTGCGCCGTGAGTAACGACGAGCGATGATCGACGCGTTGCCTCAAGTTCGCGGTGACGATCGTCTCACGGCGTCACGGCGAAATCAGCCGGGTCTCGCGGAGAGGCGGGCCGGGGCGGGCTTCCTCCCGCGAGATGGGAAAAAGACGGGGCGCGATAGTAGGAGCGACGTCATGAGCCGGTATAATTAAGGTAGAAGAGATCCGAGCGAGAGGCAAAGGTCTAAGGGTAGGTAGGAGAAAGAGACGGAGGGAGGGAGGGAGGGAGGGAGGGAGGGGGAAAGAGGGAGAGAGAGAGAGAAGTGCCCTAGATCACCGGACGTCTAGCAGCGGAGCTGTGAGCGCAGATAAGGACCGCCACGGCGACGGCCAAGATGGACGGCCGACCGGTCTCAGCACTAGCCGGGCTCTCTCCGCTCCGCTACCACGTCGCTACCAAGCGAGCATCTCCTCCGCCTGCTGCCCCCTGGTCCCCAGGAGCTTCCTGGGGATCCTTATTTATACGCCGTCGGCCCAGACTAACGCCCATTGTCCCATTTCACCCCCGAGGTAATCTGCCGGACGCAAATCTAAGGCCCTGATCCTGCGGGCTACCACGAAAATCTATGACGCCTTTAATTTACACGCACCACACCCCCGCTCTCTGCCGCCGTCGCCGCTTTCTGCCCGGAGTCGCGACAGGAGGGACCGGTCCCCCCCTGCGCTGTCGAAGGCTAACGAAGACTCCCGCGCGAGAGATGAGCTCCGTCCTTGACCGATCGGCCGTGATGATCGTTAGGCTGCTGGTCCCCCGGTCGAAAGAGCCACTTGAGCGCGTCGCTTTCAGCGTGGACTGTGGTTCTTTAGGCTGAAAGGAAAGGAACGGCGAGAAAGGAGAAAAGAGGAGAAGTAGAAAGAGAAAAAAAAACGTATATAATCCAGAAGAACGGATCGCGCTCACGCGTCCCAACCGACCAAGTGTGAGATTGCGCGAATCTCCATCGACGAGGGGAAGTCACGTTGGAGACTATTAATTGACACGCAGCGTTTTGTTGCGCTTGATCGCACGCGGGATATTTTGTAGTAGCCCTTAGTTCCGTGTCTTCCAGCCGGTCGCAAATATTGAACTTGTCTAAGCACACGAGACGCGACGACGCGATTCACGGGAGGACGAGCGTGACGGGAGATGGAGTTTTGTGAGTGTGCGTGCGGGGGATTGGACGATGTTCCTTCGAAAATCGAGGTGGTGCGCCGGGGCGATGGCCTGGGTCAAATATTAACGTCGGGCCCGATAATTGCGAAGTAGATTGTAGGAAGGGCGGGCTCCGCGCGCGCGATCGGGCAAACCCGGAGTCCTCGTGCCTGATAGCATCTCGCCCTCTCCATAAATATGTCGCAGTGAGCTTAACCCCCTTGCCTATCTGCGAGGCACGAAGTAGGGGAGGCATTAATGTCAAACCGAGACGCGAGTTATGGCTCCCCCGTCAATTCCCAATGAATTCAGCGTTTTCGGCAGGGAATCGATGCGTTCCGACGAACGGCCGAGCTCGTCCGCCCGCCAAATCGCGTGCCATTTTTTACGGTTTTCGTCGTTTGCAAAATGCACGGCGCGTTGCTACCCTCTGTTGTCGAATGATCGATTCCGACCTGCGAAAAGCCCGCCGTTTTGACGGCGGCAGGAACTGTATTAGGTGGATGATACATTTTTATGTTGCAGAGAAACATGGTGCGTGCGATAACGTTCAGGAGTGCTTCCCTTTCTCTCTTTCTCCGACAACTGATAATAACGTGTTTTGCCGAACGCGTCCAATTTCGCGCGTTTTTAAGACGCAGGGAGTATACGTTCAATATACATATGTATCTATACAGAGTGTCTTAGACTCTTCTCTGCAATTTTTGTGGGGGCGTAGAATATATTGAGGTGAATATAAAAGTTTTATACTGTTTCGCGAGACTCGCAATAAAGAGATATTAATTAAAGAAGATTGATGAATAATCACGCGCGATATAGTCGATGAGCTATAGTGATAATGTATGTTAAAGTGTACCTGTATATTAGACCAAATTGAACAAAAAAACCTTTTATCATTTTGCAAATAACCATATAAATTTTTAGTTATTAATAAAAGAAAATTACATGATTGTGTTACGCGATAATGCATAAATCTTCTTTAATGAATATTTAAAAATCTATGTGGTTACTTGCAAAATAATAAAAGGCATTTTTGTTCAATTTGATCTAACGGATAAGTACATTCTGTCAAATAAATACCAGAAACTGTTTATTTTAAAAGCTCGCGTAAAAGGTATGAAAACAAATTTTTTGCTATAAGTTGGTACCAATGTATCTAATTGTCACGTAGAGTTTTGGTGCCATCTGTCAACCAGTTTGTTTACAGCTGTTGGTTTTGTTAGTCGATCTCAAGTGTACTTTGCGATTTTTAAAATGGATAAAAATATCGAATAAAGAGGTTGCCTAAAATTTTGTGTTGCCAACGAAATTTCTTGTGCTAAGTCGTTGAAAATGTCGGAGAAGGCCTACGTTGGTGAGTCAGCTTTATCGAAAACACGAGCATACGAGTAATACAAAGCATTCAAAGAAAGCCGAGAAAAATCACGTCAAAGTCGCTCGAAAATCAAAGTCATGTTGACTGTTTTCTTTGACTATCGTGATGTTGTCCACTCGGAATTTCTTCCGGAGAGGCAAACAAACAATCTTCTTTAATTAATATTTTGATTATTATTGCGAATATCGCAAAAGCGGTGTAGAACCTTTATATTCACCTAATCCGTTCACATAAAAATTGCGGAGGAAAATCTGGGACACCCAGATGTATATGCATAATAGAATGTTTGTTCCTAAACCCTTTGAGCGATCTGGACCAAATTTTGCATAGTTCTTTAGGATCCCTTGCGGGGAAAAATATAGTCTACCTGAAAGCTGGCCATATCAGATATATGTATATATTATACGTTTGTACAGGAACATTACTTGTCAGAGTGAACATATTGCAAACAATATGCCGTCCTTCCGCGCATTATCATTACGAGGATGGACGATGTAAGTAGCGATCGAAGAGGAACTTACAGTTTTTCTGTTTTCGCGCGCGCACTGATCATCGATCATGGTGTCATCGTATCGATGTGGTTGCCGAAGACGTATCTTGTGTTTGTGAAACGGGGAAAAGACCGATTGATGTTCAGCTCTCGACAGTGATGGAACGCGACATCGTTTCTTGACACGAGCAAATGTACGATGATTTGGTCGTTATAATTACGTGCTTACGACGTTGCCGTGTTACTAAAGTTGTCGATCATGTGATTCTCCCCGTAATTTCCCCAACTCCGCGGATCTGCAAATTTTAATGGAAAAACGTGAGAAATACGAGAAAGATATTTCTCGCCTTTTCTCTACTGTGAGCGACGGGGGGAAGTAGGCTCTCGCGAAAATTTAAAGGCTCGTCCACAATACGCGAAGTAAGCCTGGCGTGTATAAGTTGGAGTAAGAAATCAAAATAATTCATTCCGCTTATGGTCCTGCGCTCTACCTTACACCACAAGTATTTCGCTTGAGAGAAATACCTCCGGTGTAAGGGATCTGGAGTATAGGCGTGAGCGAAATAAACTATTCTTATTTCTTATTCCAACTTACCAAGCCGAGCTCGTGTTGTACGCGAGCCTTAAGAGACTCACGCGCAGCGTCGTAGTCGCGAGAAAAAAGCCGCGTCTCCCCGGCACGGACCTGAGTAACGATATAGTCATGACACGGCGAACTTTTCAATGCCTCCGCGGAGGATCTCCGGGCTTTTATGAAGTTCGATCGAAAGTGAGGCGACCTGGCGGCTTTCACGGGATCATGCGAGCCAGCAAGTGCAGACGCGATTTCGCGGTGACTTCTCGTAGGTGATACAAATAACGCAATCAGTATGCAGGAGGTTCATGCATATTTCAGAGGGGGTTACGAGGGTGGCCGCCGCCGCTAAGAAGGGTTTATGACGGGGGTTGATCCGAGGATCCCCATCAAACCGCACGAGTCTGAATATCGAGGCGAGGCCGGGGGCAGGGGCAGACCTCTTAACTCCTGCAAACTCATTACAATAAATCAAGCTTTGTTCTTCGACCGAGCGCGAGGGGCTGGCTAAATTCTACGGCTGCTAACCCTTCCGCCACCTTCATCCCCGTGTCGTCTGCGCCGCACTCGTCTGTTACTTGACTTTCGCGTTCGTTTCTTAGATTCGCGACGATTATAACGCGCTCGCGCATTCATCATGTCTTACGGGGGAAGATATGGACTATAATCGCGCCTTGTCAGAGTCCAACAGCAAATTTTGATCTGTCTTCTAACTAGAAAAAACGATTATCTAAATTAAAAATACCAAATGCCTAAACACTGGCACCGAATTCTGCTTATTATTTTGGTCTCTCTAAATATGAATGTTTAAATTTTCAATATAGAATATTGGCTGAAACTACCCAGCGTTGCCCGTGTTATCGTGAAGAGTCAAGGGAATGAAATCAGCGACAGGGGTTGAGGTGTCCATACAGATTTCATGCGGCATATATTTTTTCTCTGCAGAATTGCTTACTCCCAGAGAGTAACTATGCAAGATCCAGATCGGTCAAAGGATTTTTAGGAGTGTATAGGGAACAGACAAACATTCTATTTTATGTTACGGCATTGTATGAAACTCAAAAATTGCATAGAATACTTAGACGTTCTACAAAATGTCTATCAGTTTTTATACTTTGTTAAAGAGAAGTATTCCAAGAGAAGTAATCCTTGCAGAATAGATAGTACTTATTATACTGAGTAAAAAATATCTAGTTAACTGGGTAAATGTCTAGTAAAATGGGTCGGAAAATCAACCCTTTCAGAATTATAAACATTTGATTTGAAGAGTACTTTACAGAAATTATTTTAATTATAATAAGAAGAAGTAATGGGGGAAATATTAACAAAAAAAATTTTTTTTTTAAATTTGTGTCAAGTATTCTTCAAGCCATTCAACTTTTATTAAAAGTATTTTTTTCTATCTCTTATAGTTTTCATTATATTGCTTTCGAATGAGAAAAACTGGTTTTATTCAAAGAGGTATTTCACCCTTAAACTTGCAAAAGAGCACATATAATAAAAAACGTATCTGTTATTTTGATCTAAAGTACAACATACTACAAGTTTATGAAAATCGGAGGCGGACACTTGTATGGGTTTCTTTGTAAGTATTCTATACAATGTCAGATTTCTTTCACTTTATCCGTAATATACACATATATGTATATATAGGTATGCAGATGTATTGAACACATACTTTATGTATTCATATTTAAAAATCTGGGAGGTGTGGAGGGAGTGTGATATATTTTGTCAAGATAAAATAGTGTTGCTCCGTAAATATTAATAATTAGGTAAGGCTCTGGTGTATTTAACCCTTTCGTCTCGAGTGGTACACATACCATAAATATATTATATTTAAGGTTAATAGAGCTGGTGAAACTTTATTTTAACTTTATATAATTAATACTCTCACACTTGCTCCGAGGCCCGGGGTCGAATCTCTCTATTTTCATTGTTTCATAATATTTACATCGCCTCGATATTTTCCACTTCCAGCTTCATCCTTTGTTCTTTTGATTCGATAACAATCGCGATAACATTTTATATATAACACAAGCTGGCATCGATTATGATTCGAATTGTCAAATATCGCCTACAAACTAAAACAATGTCCAGAATTTGGTACCGGCGTTATTACAAACATTGGTACTTTTGTTTTAAATTAAAAAGCAAACGCCGAGAGAGTAACGCTCGAAATAATCAGTTATTTCAAAGCGCCGAAACTTTGTGCCATTTCGAACTGCAGATTCACCAAAGCAATTTTATTAACGATAGAACAATGCAGTGGACGTCGTCATTTTGTCTCGTCAACGATACGCGACGCTTGTAATTCCTCTTGATTCATTGTGCGTAAAAATTGCTCGCTGTGCGTTTCACACGTGCATCCCTAAGAGCGGCAGTTAATGTAGCTAGTATATTTACAAGAGCGAGAGGAGGAAGAGGAGGAGGAGGAGAGAGAGGAGGTGAGGGGACATCGCTGACTTTGTGGTAGGATCGTAGCACGGATTTGTACGAGAGATACAGGGGGATATCAGGCAGATGCTACATTCTGCGGAGCTCCACGTGCTACAAGCGTCGACATTGACTAATGATGGCGTGGCGAAGGGGGCGAAGGGGGTGCTGGAGGGCCAGACAGCGCGCCCTGGAACAGAAAATTCACCCAAGTTCACGCGACCTGTTGCACCCCCTAGCTCACCGTTTAACCTATAACCTGCCCGCCAAACATGGGTTTAACCTCGCCTTATCGCGTTATCGAAGTGCTCGGACCAGCCGCCGCCGCCGCCGCCGCCGCGCCTGCCGCTCGCTGTGTTTACTTTCTTTCTCCGCTTCGGTCGTCAATCGACTTTCTCTTGCAAAACACACATATGTCGCTTATCGCTGGAAATGGAAACCGGTACCGCCACCTCCTCCAACGCGCGCGAATTACGATGCGGCTGTCTAAAAAACACAATTCTGCTGACGGCACGAACGCGAGGCCGATTATTAACGCGCGAAATATTTTTCCCACGCCCGTGGCGTCGAAATCCGATCTTGTTGAAGCTAACGCTAGTCTCAATAGTCGCCGCGCAAATCCGATTAATTGTCTTCCGTCCGATTTGGCTCAGGGAAATTTGACAGGACCATCCCGCTTCCCTACGACTAACTTCCGTTTGTGCTTGTTACACTGAAAAAAATCCTTCGATTATCACAACAAAAGTATTTACTGTTTGATGGAGAAACAGATCGAACAGTTACCGTCATTTCTCAATCATTCGTTTTACCGTTTGGTAAAACAAATGGTTTGTTATTCTCAATTTACGTTGCTCTAAGCAACGCTTCAGTGTGATGAAAACACGGCCAACCCTAGAGATGTAAAACAAATATGATAATATAAGTGTTTATATTGCCCGAAATACAAATTATCATATTTGTTTTATATCCCTAAGGTTAGTCATATCTTTATCACACTGAAGCGTTGTTTAGAGCAACGCAAATTGAGAATGACAAATCATTTCTCCCTACTATAGGGTCATTTGGTGCTCTAAGCAACGCTTCAGTGTGATGAAAACACGACCAACCCTAGAGATGTAAAACAAATATGATAATATAAGTGTTTATATTGCCCGAAATACAAATTATCATATTTGTTTTATATCCCTAGGGTTAGTCATATCTTTATCACACTGAAGCGTTGTTTAGAGCAACGCAAATTGAGAATGACAAATCATTTCTCCCTACTATAGGGTCATTTGGTGTTCCGTTTGCTAGGGTGCTTCGTTAAATTAGCAAAACTTGTGTGTCCGAAGCAAAACACGTTCAGCGGGATTCCCTCCTCGCTCGGTAGCGACAGTGCGTGCCGGCACGCGAGGGACGAGTTGAGGAGCGAGCAGAGAAACCGCGTGCGGATGCAGGCGCTAATTACCGCACCTTCCTCGAGCTCTTGTGTGCGCCCGCTTATTATTCAAGCCGAATCAATCCGCGACGCACGGGCGGGCGCGCATCGAACGAAAAGCAAATTAAATTCGGCGGCCACGTTAACGTGATTACCGAACGGGGCCCCGGCAAAAATATCAATCGCACGTGTAATCCCGCTTAACGAGTGTACCTTTTAATTAATCACCATTTTCAATATTTCACCGTCGTCGTGAGCGAGTGCTGGTTCGCACGCATGTGCACGCGCGAGAGCGCGTATGATTTAACACCGGCAGCCTGGTATATGCATTCTCTTCCTGAGCGGCGCGAAATATCGCCGCGGCATTATGCGTATATTATCGCGAGCACGCACTTCGTGATTGAATGGCCGCAGCGTGTTGTATCATGTATAGGTACGCGCCGCGTAAATGTCGCGGATACATGCGTGCTGTTCTCTCTCTCTCTTTCTCTCTCTCTTCTTCTCTCTCTCTCTTGTCCTCTTCTCCTCTCCTCTCTTAAGCCGCGCTTATCTGCGCAACGAGAATTTCAATTTGTCCCCTGCGCGGAATTTATGCGGAAACTTTAACGAGCCGATCTAGCTCGCGTGGCAGCGCGCGATACCCTCGGATTTTTTGGCGGACGATTCATATAGCGCGCAACTGACGGCTCCTAAAGAGCTTCGTTGCAGTGGCAGCTTGCGTAACGCCACTGTGCTTGCCCCGGCTCTGGTCTGAGTAAGAAAGAGACAAAGAGAGAGAGAGAGAGAGAGAGAGGGAGAGGGAGAGAGAGAGAGATTTTAACAAGTTTACATTGCCGCATAAATTGCTCGGTGAGGTAGTCGCGGGATCGCGGACAGGAGTAACAGGAGTAGGCAAATCTCGCGCATTTGCCACTTTTCGAGAAGTTGTTTACAAGATTAAGAGCCAGTCCAGTATCTCGTTGCGCGTGCGTCATACCACCAATAAGGAAGCCAACCGCGATTCATATCTCACGCGAATCCCCGAGTCCATCGATACCTGAGCGCGCTCGCGGATTTAATCGCAATTTAACATTTTTGTGAAACACGGCGCGATTGGCCCTTTATCAAAGTAAGATATCAATTCATAGCGCGATCCTTGGACGCCTAGACACGCCTCCTACGTGCCCTTCCTTATTGGCCATCCCTCTTACCTCGAGAGATTCATCCTACCAATTACCACGGACTTGTTCTACATGAAGAAATCAATCTTTGAGACACGCAGCTCATTTCTAACCAGAGCCCAAGTTCAAAGCGCTTATTTCGCTGTTCCGCTCTGCGCGGTCGAACGAACGGCAATTTCCAGAAAAAAACTCCTCACATGTGCAGTGATCTCTCGGTTGTCGTTCGCAGCAGTAACGCAAAAATCTGATCGCGGCGGGGACTACATGTTTACTATGCGATGTAAAATTAGCATTTCCATGTGGTCGCATCTCCAAGTGGTCGAAAATATTTGGAGAAAATTTTGAAAATCGGCGCGCGAGTCAGCTTTTGTTCGTGGAAAACGCGAAGCGAATGAAAATACCTGCCTCTCTCTCTCTCCCTTTTTTATCCATATCATCGAGCGGGTAATCAAAATTAAGCATACGGATAAGGCGCGACTCTCGGGAGATAATCACCTCCATTCAAGTACTTAAACTGACTCAGCTGTGTCAAAGCGATTCCGCCGCGGAACAAGAGGAAACGGGGTTGAAACGGGGTTGAAACGTTTTAAAAGCGAGCCGCTGAGTTCGCCGGTTGATGAATATTCATGCCGCTATATAATAACATTTTTGAGCCACTGTTTAGCTAATCCTCCGGACTCATTTATCGTGGGAGGCAAGGACAGCTATAATTCTTGAAAACGCTCCAACGGCGTTACTATTATTATTATGCGAATAAATACCCCGGGATTAAGTGCGATGGGGAAACGCCGAGGCGCTTGTGCGGCCGTTGCATTTTATGGAAACAAACGTAAAGTAGTTGCGCCGCGCGCGATTTATAGTTGTAGCTCAGGGTTCGGTGTTGCTGTGACGATTAACGGCCGCGGCCCCGTGGCCGCAGGCGAGACGGGGGATCTTCGATCGAAATAAAGAAACTGTTTGTAGGCTCGCGCGCGCGCGCCAGCGACATCGCCCGATAGATCGGGGCGGCGCGATTGCGCGATCCGATTTCGCGGCTAATTGCTGATCCGTTTCGGCAAATTTGCTCTTGGACTTTGAACCGGAATTAGCCGGTGGTTATTGCAGTACCTAATAATGCTTGCATTATCGGCCATTACACGACTCGATATTGTCAGTTCGGCCAAATAGACTGATACCATCGGCATCGCGACGGCGCGCCGCATTCCCCGAAACCTTTCCCCTGCGCGTTTTTACTGCCTCCCTCCCTCCCTCCCGCCTTACTCCTTTTCTATCGCGTTATGCCGGGGGAGGTGGGGAGGAGGGGGAAGCGCACGGTTGTAATCGAATTTATTTGCGAGCTCGTTTTGTAACCGAGCCAATAACCGCGCGGCCGCTCTCCGGCCGGCGAAAGAAAGACAACGGGGGCGGGAGACTTTCGCATGCAAGCCCTTGTTCATGACCGGATTTGGGTAAGATCTTGGCAAATGGCGATTCTTTCCTTGCGCCATTATCGCAAACCTTGGGGCTAATCCGTTTCTAGGTTTCATTACCGAGGGAGAACGCATCGGAAAGTCGCCAGCAAACTCCGCCGAGAGCAAAGCGGCAACCAACCGGCATACCGAAGCTCTCCATCCGCCCTTTTCCCCTTGCTTGCTTGCTTGCTTGCTTGCCTGCCTTGCCTGCCTGCCTGCCTGCTTTCGTCTCGTCCTTCCACCGTTCGCGACCACATGTACACACATACATGCGTACACCAAGAAACAAAGGGCGCGTCTCTTCGTTTAATGCTACCGCAGTCAGGCCTCGGAGAGATTATAATAATCTCGGTTTACGTAGCGTCTCTCGAGCTGGTTAATTTGAGGAGGAAACTTCCGTCCGTAGAATCCGCGAGTCTCTCCTTCCTCACTCCCTTCTCTCATCCTCCTTGATCTCTTTCTCGTCCTCTCTCTCTCTCTCTCTCTCTGTCTATCTGTCTATCTGTCTGTCTCTCTCTCTCGTTATCGCGCCGTCTTCGTCGCTCTCATCCCTAAGCTGATTCGTAGCCAGAGTCGCCTTAATCTACCGTAAACTCGCGAAATTCGAGACTGCTGGAATCAGGTGTGATCGTAAAAGCGTCGAGTAAGACCGACGGGACGGCGACTCCCGCCGTGTTTCGCGAAAACGTCGGGGAGACCTTTTCTTTTTCTCGTCACCTCGATCGCTGGTCTGCCATTTAAATCTTAATTGGCCACGCACATACTTGCCTGCACGGAGAGCGAATTCTATAGGAAAAATTACTAGAGATTTCTGCATCTGAGGTGTAAACCGACATTCCGCAGTAACTGTCTACTCTGTCATTTGATACACTGAGAGGGGAAAAATATCTTAGAAATAAAAAATATTTCTTCGGTGGATACTGATAACATTATGTATTTTCTAGAGTTTAAATTCTTTCATTTAAACAGAATAAAAACAATTGCTTTCATAATCCGCTGAGGTTTTAGTGAACATTTTCTTATTTGGAAGATATTTTATGTCGATACAAGTGTCGTTTGTACCCACCGAATAAACATATTTTATTTCACAGACATTTTTTTCTCTCTTTCCTCAGCGTATGAACTATTGAAAAATTTGCTGCGTCTCGTAGCAAAATTTTCTATGTTCCTCAGCAACATAGACAGTTTGTTTCTGCATTACTAGAAACATAGTGAAGTTGGGAGGAGAGTTTATAATGAAGAAAACAAAGAAGAGAAAAACCAATACACAATATCCCGCGTGAGAGGCAGAACATGGCTCGACTTCTACGCGCGAATCGACAGAATCGGACGAGGTGGTGGTGGTGCGGAGTGCGCGTCGGGAGGTGAAGCTCTGCCGTCGATCGGCGCGAAAAAGTTATTACATTGGACGATTAATCAAACCCACCGTGAGCTGCGATAATTTCATGGCGTTGCCGCGTGCCCCCCCTCCTCTCAACCGGGCGGAAAGAATAAACCCGGTCACGCGAGACGACTCTTGCCCGCGCTCCCCGGAGATTCTTCGCTCTATTTCGCATCTACCTCCCGTCCAAGATCCATTTAATTCACTCTGATTATTTGTTACGACCGTCCATCGATTGAATCCGCTTTAACGACTGCCAAGACGAACCGAGGGCATTTCGCTTACTCGTAAAAGAATTGCGATTAAGCACAAAGCCGGCTCGGTGAGGGCTAGGAAATAGGAAAGGAAGCGCCGGGAGGGGGAGGAGGAGGGGGGAGGGAATTCGTCGCTTCACGAAGGAGACGGCGCCACCCCGGTCGTCTTTCACGAGGATTTTCGACGAGATCTCTCCCCTCACCTTTAAATCATGGGCGCCCTCATAATTTCCGTAGAGTCAAACAAAAGACGCGTAAACAATGGCCACGGGAAGGATGAGAGCCCGTCGGTGTCAAAGGAAGCACCGCTTAAAAGTTTAATTCGCTAATTGAACCCGCGGCGTAGTCGCAGCGCCGACAATAACTGCGCAAATAAACTTGCGAGTACTTTCAATCCGTTTTTCCTGTCAAAGGAAATGCGCGCGCGGTAGGCGCGCTGCAATTTCGTTCAGCCCGGAGGGATGCGGAGGGACCGTCAGGGGCGGGGAGGGGGGGGGGCTACCTTTTTTCCCCCGTCTTAGAGGGAGTTCGAGCGAGAGAGGATAAATAAATTAGTAACTCGTTGCCTTTTCTCTTATTCTCCCGCTGACGGCGCCCGTCTACTCCGCGCCCGCGCTCGCCGTGGAATGAAAAGTACATGCAAAGTTTGAGTGGCGACCAGAGAGAGGAGAGAACGTACCTGTCGTTTCTTTCCGGCCTGCACATTCTGGCGCGGAAATCGTTCCGCGCATTGCGGCCGCGCGCCGTTTGTTCAGCAGGGCCGATTTATCCGATTATTATGCGCGCTCGATCGTATTTTCCGCACGAAAGTTCGCTCTTCTGCGGCGCGTACACGCGCGCGCGCGCTCGCACGTTTTATCAAATTCGGCCGCGAGCTTTTCAGAGAGCGAGACCGCGTACTTTAATAATAATAACCGCAGCCGAGAGGGGGGAGGGCAGGGAGGAGGGGAGCCGAGATTTACAACGCGGGTACTTATTTTATTCCATATTCGCGATTATTGTACATTATTTCATTTTTGCGCGGTTTCACCGCGCTCTCATCGATCGCCCGCTGCTTTAATGCGTATTACCGTTCATTCTACTTTTATCACGGCTATTTATTTTCTGATTTATCTCATCCATTTGCGCTTTCAATCATGTATTATTTTATTTCCGCAAAGTCCGTTCCATTTTTCGTGATTCGGTCATCGTCAATCATTTATTTCCGCTTCGTATCTATTGTCATATTTCATTCTGGCGATTTATTTTAATAAACCGCCACGATAAAGCTACAAAAATTTATTCCGGCGTAATTTGTTGGCGGCCATTCATCGGCCCTACGTCGAAGTCGAATCACTTACGGAAGCAAATGCAAATGGATGTGTGTAATTTCTATAACGTGTGCCGCGCCCGACGTTTCATCATTGTCCGCGTTACTTTGACTCGGTCGGTGTCGTTGCACGCTGTAATGGCGCAATACAACCAGACTGTCGTATTGTCGGAAACGATACAATTTCGACGAGTCCGCACGCAGAAAAGTATATGCCGCTAACCCGAATCGAAATTCTCGTCGATCTCATACTTTTGACCTCGATATTCCATCTACTTTGAAGCTTACATCAGCCTCTTTTGATTCTATTTGACCCACTTTAACCAGCTTTGCTGAGAGGTCTTCCTTAGAAAAGTAACATTTTGTGCGTTTTCTGCCACTTAGAAGCGCCAAGTAGAATTTCAGTTTCCGCGTGTATTACACATGTACTGATCCTTCAGAATATATATGCAGAAAAATGCATTCAAGTAAACGTCACTTGTTCCAAATATTTTTTAAATTTATGTATAGGGTGTCCCAGATTCGTGTTCTCAATGTTTGTGGGAACGTAGAATGGATTGAGGTAAATATAAAAATCCTGCATCGTTTTGCGATATTCGCAATAAATTTTGAGATATTAATTAAACAAGATTAGTGAATAATCATGCGCGACATGGTAGATGAATTGTTGTGGCGCCGTTTGCCGTTGTATACTTATACGTTAGGTCAAACTGAACAAAAAAGTCCTCTACCATTTTGCAAAGGACCACATAGATTTTTAGGTATTAAAGGGACTGGAGAGTTAGATTGCCTGAAAATCATGCTTGTTTTTTCACAATTTTTTATGACAAACTGAATGAATATGCGAAAGTGTTATTTTGACATGTATTTATACAACATATAAAGAGAAGAAAAATATAATTTTGATGATCAAATACTCAATATAAGATACATAATATGATACATGCAGTTAAAATATATTTCGTTTTTATTTTTAAGGTCGTCATTTTGCAGTAATATCTTGATTCTCGGTGGTTCAATTAAGCTAAATTTTAGATAGAAAATTTCCGTAACCTTTTCGTTATCGTGTAAACCACTGACAAACTCTTGAAAATATTTAATTTTGCAATATTAATTTTTTTACTATAAAAGAACTGAAAATTTAATAATATTCCATTAAGATATTTGCAATTTTGTTAACTTTTACTCAATTTCTATTATAGTGGTTCACACGATAACGATAAGCTTACGGAATTTTTTTGCCTAAAATTCAGCTTAATTGAACAACCAAGATATTACTGCAAAATGACGACTTTGAAAAGAAAAACGAAATATATTTTAACTGCATGTATCATATATTTATGTTGAGTATTTGATCATCAAAATTATATTTTTCTTCTCTTTATATGTTGTATAAATACACATCAAACACTTTCGCATATTCATTCAGTTTGTCATAAAAAATTGTGAAAAAGCAAGCACGATTTTCAGGCAATTTAACCCTCCAGTTCTCTTAATTAAAGAAGATTTATGCATCATCGCGTACACAATCATGTAACAATTTTCCTTCATTAATAACTAAAAGTCCACGTGGTTATTTACAAAATGATAAAGAACTTTTTCTGTTTATTTTGACTTGTATTAATATATGATTATCCACCAATCTTCTTTAATTGATATCTCGACTACTAATATCGCAAAATGATGTAGGACATTTATATTCACTTTAATCCGTTCCTATGAATGTTGCGGAGACGAATCTGGGACACTCTAAATATAAATGTCACAAGTTTCCTCGTCACAAGTGTCAACTTTATTCAAAATATGTTCATCAATTCTAAATAAGTTAAGTCCTAAGTAAGTTAGGTTTAATGAAGAATATTGAAACCAATATTATTAATAAGAATATTAAAATCAAAATTCGACATACTTACTATATAAAGTCGAACTAACATTTCTTAAAAGTTTTACAATATGTTATAAAGAAAATAAATTCTTTTCTCGAGTATACAGTAATGAGCTTTTCTCAAATTTGTGATAAGCATATCTCAAGATTATAATCAAGAAAATATTCTTCGTTGAAAGTTGTCTAGGTACTTAAAAAAAGGATTACTGAGTAATCGCTTGTTTTAGTTGGAAAATGACATTTTTCTATGTGTGCAAATATTATAAAGTTGAAAAAGTCAAAGAGTGATGCCACTGGTCCATAAGCCCCATTTCTGTGAAAAATGTACTTAAAATGGGCACCAAATTAAAGGCCTTGATGAGCTGATTACAAAGATATAAATTTTAGAGTCGTTCAGTGTACCGTTCCAACACTACGATCCAAAAAGTTCTCAAATTAGGCTACTTTCAAACTGATACTTCTTTAGCAAAACTTAACGGATTTTAAAAATTCAAAATGCTATATTTAATAAAATTAAATGAAGAATTTAATGATATAAATTCCATATTCCAAATTGATCGGAAGTAGAAAATTCCAATTGGAAAAACTACTCAAAAACATTAGAAATACTCAAATTATTTTTGCTTAATTATTTTAAAAGCTAGATCAAACAAAATTCAACTTTTGAAATGAAATGAAAGAAACATAAAGAAAGTAGCCTAAAATTTGGAACCTTTTTGGACCGTAATGTTGGAACGGTACACTGGGCGGCTCTAAAACTTATATCTTTATAATCAGCTCATCAAGGCCTTTAATTTGGTCTTTAAATACAATCTTTAAATACATTTAAGTACATATAATATTTAAGTACATTTTTCATTGCCCAGAAATTGGACACATGTTGGCGTCACTTTTTATCACAAGTATCAAATTTCTTTAAAGTACTTTCTGGTAAATTTAGCATTTCAGTTAAGAATGTTAAATAAAAAAAAAAAATTCGCGACTTGCGCTCACTGCAGAGAATTGAAGGAACTTTTTCTTCGATGAATATTTCCAAAATTGTTGTCAGGAGAGTAAATATTTTTCAAAAAATATTTCATAAAAATATTTCTTATGAGCAATGAGCTTTTCTCAAATTTGTGATGAGTATATGTTAAGACTGTTATCAAGAAAATATTCTCTGTTGATGAGAAGAAGGCGTGCAAACGCTTTTCTTAATAGTGGAATGCTGTGTTTCTCTGCAATTTCTCACAAGTTCAACGAGGAAAACGTAGCTCACGTCGATCATCGCGTTTTTGCAACTATCGCGGATGGCCACGGAGACGAGTCGAGCGTGTTCGCATCGAGACTCGAGCTCTAATCCGCGATTAGCCTGGGAGTTAGATTCACGACAGTACGCATCGATACCTGCGTATTCGTCGGGATGCCGAATCCCGGAAGTCGCGGTCGTAGCAAGAGAGAACTTGGCGGCGAACAAAGGCACGCGGTCTTCCGATGAAACTTCTTACGATGAATATTTCAACTCGAGAGTCGTTACGCTCGCCCGAGCTCTTGACGAGTAACGGGCGGCGATCTTGGAGCTTTCCCTTCGCGCACCAGCGAATGGGGATCGGCAACGACGACGACGACGACGACGACGATGGCGGCGACGACGGCAATCGGCGATACGGATGCATCTCGTCGTCGGTCGTGCGCGCGCGTATCTACTTAGGTAGCTCCGCGAGGAACGTTATCAGGAAAGTTTTGGAATTTCAAATCGGCCATCCGGCCCTCCCGTTCCTGTCCCCGGTCCTCGCCGTGCGGTCGTTGCTTCCCGGTGCCGGTTTGACGTGATGCCCGTGTTTTTCTCTCTTTCGTCGGGGGATCGTCGTCGGGGGGCTTTGACGCGAGACTCCCGCGCGCACGCCAGTCCGGGTGGATGTTCCGGGCAAGACTCCGGCGGCAGCATCTTTCGGTCCATTGGCCCGACAGAATGATGTAGATTCGTCGTCGTGCGCGCTCCGCACACGTCGCGTCGCAGGCGAAGGCAGCCGCGCCGCTATTCCGCACGGCCATTCGTTCCGCGGGATGACAGACGATGATTTGTGGCCGGTCTCGGCCGCGAGCAGTTTCCTGATTTTTATGTAAGAAGGCCAGAAGACTCTCCCGGCGCCCGGAGACTCAGGTCCCAGACGATCGTAAATTAAGCCGCGAGAAACGCCGTTGAAACGCCGCGGCGACGTGTACCTGGATGTCTCGATATGCACGTGTCTCGCGGTCGCGAGACTGACGGGCTCGGTTTCATAGCTCGACCCTTTTTAAATCGCCGCGTCGCACCTGTTCGCCGTCCTATGTGGTGGCGCATGGTGTGTGGAGGGTCGGTGCGTCGCGTGGGAGACGCCACATTGTTTCATAAGCAGTGTGGATACTGCCATTGTAAAGAGTGTCTGACAATTCACGACGCATTCGTTGCACGCAGGTAGAACTCATCAAACTGAATACAAAATTCCACTTCGCAAACAGCCACGTGCAATTTTTAGTTATTAATTAAAGAAGACCAATGCACGACTGTGTGTGATAATTCTTCTTTAATTAATAACTAAAAATCTACGTGTTTATTTGCAAGATGCTAGAAGACCTTTTTGCTCAGCTTGAGCTCCGACGTACGCATATCGCCATCACAGCTCACCATCATATTTCGCGTGATCACTCGTTAATCTTTTTTATTTAATAACTCAGAATTTTACGTGGTTGTTTGCGAAATGATGGAGGAATTTTCTGCCCAGTTTGATGAGTTCTATCTGTACACCATTTATCAATAATTATCAAACATCCTATATACGTAAATTGCGTCTTCTTATGAAAAGTTTGAAGATAAGAAGAACAATTATATCCCTCTTCTACTGCCCACAGGCGTTCCATCTTTGTCTAGCTTGACTCCTATTGAAGAAAAGACTTAATATTCAACAGGAGTCAAGCCAGACAAACATTGAATATTCGATTTAATAGAATATACTTTTCTGGTCAAGTCTTTGCAGCCTCTTGTGAAACGTTCAGTCTGTACTTTTATGATGGACAGCCATAGACATGTAGAATAGACTGCACATTGTTGTAGGAGGGTAGAAGTTAGCATTAGTATTTAAAGGAGGACAAAAAGAGATGCTTTCGTTATCTAATTGTCTAGTTGGTGGAGAGAAGGAAAAAGGAGAAGCAATCATATGATCAATATGCGTTCTCTCTTTCTCGCATTATGTTCCACTCCCCGTCTTGTTTTTCTTACATCGACCCTCCTCAGAGCACGAAGAAAGCATCTTACTCAGCATATCTCTGTCCTCTAGCTTTAGTTGCCCCATAAGAAAATGCGCAGTCAATTTCGCCAAGTTTCTGTGTACAAAATGCGAGGCAGACGATCAATGCGAGTGAAAATGTCATTCAATGAAAACGAGGAGTGAACGTTTGCAGAAACTACGATGAATACCGCTCGAAAGCGGAAGAGTGACGCTAGCCCGATAATTAGGCTAATTGGAGACTTAGAAACTGAAATGGATGTGCAAACTCGACGCATTTCACTTTCGGGAGCGGATTATAGGACGAGCGCGCGCGCGCGCGCGCGATAAATCGATGCGTGATACGTTGAATAAATTTCGAGACAGCGGAAAGTGGGTCGTATTATGAATTGAAACGATCGTTTTCGCGAATAGGTCGCGACGGGGAAACGGGTCAGTCGTATATTTATACGCTTCTAAAAATCGCTACACAGTCGCGATAGAATAATGAGTGACAGCTGAAACGGCGCTCTTACATATTGCAGCTTCTCCGTTCCGATTCGACGTGGCAACATCTACGTTAACCAGGCCGACGTGGATTTATATGCTCGCGGACGCGCGGGAGAGCCGGTTAACGCGGGCGCGTCTTGCGCCAGAGGAAAGAATCCGAGACAACTGGCCGGGCCGGCGACACGTTCCCCACTCACGTGCAATGAATCAGATCCTCATTTCCGAGATTGTTTCGCGCCCGTTCCCCGATACATCATGCAACACGTTGCGTCCCTCTAGTAGAACGCGGTGCACAACAGCAAGTTGAAGTCAAGTTTAAGCTGCCGTCGCAAGACGACGCAACCGAGAGAAGTTACGCGGCTGAGGTGATATGTGTCAGGTCCACAATACTCGGGCGGGGACTCGACTAAGTAAATGTTATTTCCGCCGGTGCATAATTGTGACTCCGTCGAGAAACGCCGTGACGTTAATGTTAAGGACGACGGGGAGCTGGCACGAGACGGAAGATGCTGTTCCGCCGACGCCTACGCCGCGACGAGTGGTGAAAAACAGGCCGCGCGAAACGCGTAATGCGCAGCTTGTTGGTGCCGCGCGTAATTAATCGTCCGCGCGGTTTGTCCCGCGAATGCAAATCGTCGGCCGCGTTGTCTCGAATCTCGTTAGGTCTTAATGCGACAAGCGACACGCCGGACGGCCCGATATTTCCGGAGCAAACGGAGATGACTTTGCCGCGAGTTGCAATTTTATTAGTCCTTCGACCTGAACTTTCTGCGTATATTCCGAAGGCTTTCACAGCGCACGTTTAAAACTGAAATCCTACTTTTGACGTCTCCAAATTGCTGAAAACGCACACAAAATGCCGCTCGCAAGTTTCAGAGAGGACCCCCTCGGCAAAGTTAACAAGTTAAATAGAATCAAAAGAGGTTGATGCGGCTTCCAGAATATCAAAATAGTCGTTAAATGAGGCACGCTGATGTCGTCAAGAGGATCGAAATTTCAACTTTGGGCACTTTACTTCGCACGTGACGATTGCGATCGATCTGCGATGGTGGCTGACACTATTTTGAGTTTCGCGCGACACGCGCTCTCGCGATTACTCGAAGCTAATGCGATTAGGCAGTTGTCGCGTCGCGTCGCGGGCAGGCACGCTCGATCGCGTCACCCGCGAGTACGTGTTAATTATTTTCCGACGGGATAAGTAATTTCCGAGCATCGTGGCGCACGGCAGGAGGAGGAGAAGGACGGCGGTGGTACGCGGAGGCGCGGGGGGGTTTGTTTAGACCGACGAGGAGTAGTACGTAATCATCCGCAGATGAAAGAGCTGTCGGAGTGTCGAGGCGAACGAAAGGCAGCACAACAGAGCCACTCTGTGCTTTGCCTTGTACCGTGGTCTTCCCCCTTTCTCCCCCAAACCCCCGAGGGCCTACCCTCTGCGCGTCCCCCTCCCGCCGTCCCGCCTTACCGTCCCTTTAAATTAACCGATCAATCGGGCCACACCGGCATTTCCTCCGACATCAAACACGCGTCGCTTTGTGATAATTAATCGTCAGTCTTCGAATGGCGCTACCAAACGGCGGTTATTGGCAGTCTGATGAAATTTTTGCGCGGAGGAAATGGCGACCAAAAGGAAAGCGGACGCGGGACCGGCGGGAAAGAATACTTTTTGACGTCAAAGGGTCGAAGAACGTTCCGCAGGATTTCACCGGTGCGCCGTGTGCGCGGGTGTGGGGGGCGCGCTCACGTATTACGGGAAAATCAAAGGTCGAGACTGTTCGCCTTGAGGGCTCAAAATACTTTTGATCTCGTATTATCATATTATTAATTCAACGAGCGTGACATGGGAATTAAAGAGCACACAGTCTCCGCGCACACACGCGGATCTTATCGGTATCGTCGCGCTCCGTATAATCGAAATCGGAGATCAAAGCACGCTTCGGCTTCCTTCCCTCTCTGTTTCCTTTCCTTTCGTCCTTTTGCCGCCGTGAGTTGCCGAGAGTCTCTGCGCTCTGCGCCGGCAAGGAGTCATTATTACGTACGTGTTCACCAATTACGCAATATTACGCGTAGTCATGCGGCGAGCTGGCGGCGAGCCGCGGCAAAAGAAATCGGAGGAGGAGGAGCGGCCGTATTTTCGCGAGGAGTCTCTCTGCGTCTTTTGGCGAAAAGTCGGACCCGCGCGCTGCAATTGGTCAAGAGAGAGCGAGAGCGAGAACTAGAGAGCGAGAGCGAGGGGGGAGGGAGGGAGGGAGAAAGAGAGAGAGAGAGAGCATCTCGCGAAGGTGAGCGCGCGAAGCGACGTCTGTTTAAAAGCGCGAATCATAGTTGTACGACGTTCTAATTATTCAACAACGTATGGCTCGCCGGAGGTCTGCGAATACAAGGTATCCCGCTAATAATAGCTGTCCGGCTTGCGGTTTACGTAGCCGGAGAGTCCCCGCGCGTAGTCAAGAGGTTCATGTAATCCCTCTGTGAGAGCTGACCTCCCGCACTTCTGCGAAGTCGGGGGTGACAACGTGGATAGCGTCGGGTGTACCTTCGCGGCACTTCAAACGGAATCGTCAAAGGTTCATCGAGTACGAGTAATGTAATTCCCTTGTTACCGTATACCCGATCCGTGGTGTCCAGTCTATTGCACACGGTATCCGCTTCTGAGCAACGCATTGTCTCAAACCGCACGCTTCCTGTCCCCCACGCGCGACAGCATTGAATTACGCTGCACATACCCTCCTCTCCCTATTTCTTTGTTGCGTGGCGTAATGTAGCGTCGCTGCTGCTGCTGCTGCTGCTGCTGCCGCCGCCGCCGCCGCCGTCGTGGATTCGGCGGAGCTTCCGCGCTCTCGCGGCCGCGTCTTTGTGCATTATCGCGACGAGCGACTATTCGCAGATCGAAGCTGGCACAAAGCCCTGCGCACACCGGCTTGGTCGTTCACCCGCAAACCGGTGCGTTTGCACGTGTGCGTGTGCGCGTCGCGTACATCCCTTTTTCTCGTCGCGTAACTCCGCGACGCTTGTAACAATTATCTTACGGTCGTCCGGTATTGTCCGTTCCTGCGTCTTTCGCGCGCTCCGCAAACGTTAGTCGTATAAATATTAGAGACAAGGGATGCGAATGCATAATTTATGAGGTCGGGAAGTAACGGTTCTCCGCGATTCTCTCTCTCTCTCTCTCTCTCTCTCTCTCTCTCTCTCTCTCTCTCACCCACATTCACAGGACACAAGCACGTCCATTACTTTTATTCAGCGTGCGTCCCGAGTCTTTGCCGGTGCAATCGAAGGCGCCCTTCTTCTCCGCCGCTCAGCCGAGGGTGGTCGCGCCCTACAACATATATACATGTTTATTATTTAATAAAAACGTTATTGTGGTGAGCGAGGAGACACGGATTGTGCAATAACAGCGTCGCGGAGTAAGATTGGCGTCGAATCCGGCGGAGAGCAGGACAAACAGACGGACGCAGATATTGAGTTCGTCTCCTCCTGCCTGCGCCCTCCCGAGGATCGTTGTCCTTCCACTCTTTCGTCTCGCCCTCGGTATATGTGTGTCTGTCTGTCTGTCTATCTGCCTGTCTGTCTGTTTGCCTGTGTGTGCAGGCTCGTGCATGTGTACGCGGAATTATCTATATCCCACCGGCGTGTGTCCGTGGCTCCAGATGGCAGCAGTGGCCATTCCTGCGGAAGCCACTGAAAGTCATCGACGGATGTACGGCGATGCGAGTGTACTACGCCTATGTGCTCTTTCTCTCTCTTTCTTTCTTTCTTTCTCTCTTTCCTGCCAGACGGAAGCTATGTGACCAGAAGGACATTGTATTCGGCTGGGGTGGACGGCGAGAAGGACGAGAGAACGAGATGATATTGGCGCGGAGGAGTGTGTCAAGCGCAGCCTCCGTCCCCATGCGCGCTCACTATAACGTGAGATTCGAGAGAGCGGGACAATATATTATTTTAATGTTTTAATATCGTGTCGGTGTGGTCGTTCGGACAATGCGGTGTCCGCGCTCTCGAGATGTCCGTGCGCTTCGCTGGCCGTCACCGCCCCGCCGAATCCGATTCCAAACTGATAATAATAGGACCATCTCGTTCGTTCTGGCGCCTCGCCTGCCTCCCCCGACTTTCCACACTCTCTTCCCGAGTAGCTCGCTAACAACTATAACAGGAGGTCCGTGTCATCCTTTCTATTTATCACGCGACGCATGCTACACTTATTTTAACCGTTCAAGCGTGCTAGCTTCGTGAAATCCGAGCGAGTGTACGACTTTTAGGAAAGGGCAAATTTCGAAGCACATCTGTTTGCGGATTTTTATTTTATTGTCGCGCTACTGTCTCATAACTGATGTTTTTCTTTATTTCTTTTTCTACCGTGCGCGGGCTTTCGCGGAGAGTTGCTGCGATTCGAATTTTCGCGAAGCGGCGAATCCCGAATTTACCCCTCCGCTTTGGGGTCCGTGGGATCCGGACGAATATTCAATCGCGCACAAACTTTCGTCAAGAATCCAGGAGAGTTGCAAAATTGCGTAGATCTGTTTGCAGGCTTTCATTTTATCGCGCTGATATCTTACAGCGAAGGCTTCTCTATATCTCTGCAGGCGAATAATGTGTCTGAAAATATCGACTTTCAACAGAGTTACGCTAGTTGAAAGTTATCCGACAGACACAGATTGCACCGTATGTCCCGGAAAATATGATTGTACACGCAGAATTAAAGACGGCGTTAATACTAACGCGTCTCTTGCGATTGCACGAGGTATCTCTGTGTCTTTCCTTACCAAAATAGTGTCGCGCGAGGCCATTATTTCGGTAGCAAGAATTCCGTAAAAACGAAAAGAAAGTGCAGGTGAAAAGATTATTAGTAAAGAAAGATGAAGTCCAAAAAAGTTATATGCGCCCAACATGCATGTAACGCGAATACTTAGTGAGATCTTCCCCGACATCCGTGCGTCAAAAGCGCATTCGGGTATAATTGAATTGAAACGAGAGATCGAAAGAGCACGTATAAAAGTGTAAGCTCCATCCGCTTCGTTGAATTCGCTAATATACCGCTGTTCAAACTGTAAATCTCGGCGTGGAAGATTTCCGCGCTCGCAGCGACACACACACACATAAACACACACACGCAGCTGGAACGCACGGGGATGTTTGCATCGCGGTACTGCGTGTTCTGGAAAAGAAAAAGCTCGCGCATCGTCGCATTGTGCTCTCTCGCGGCTCCTGGTTCGCGGGCGATTTAACATGGGGGCGATAACGACCGAGATAAATCAGCGCCCGTCCGAACGAGGCGCGGCCCGAAATCAATAATAATGGGCAGGAGCCATTAGTAAAATTAATAAATTATGCCACACATTATGTGCGCATTGTGAGTCGCGCGCTAGCTCGTCGGGGTAATACGTCGTAAATCATATTAGTGAATAATCCGCATCACCATAACCAGCCGCACGGGCAGCCGTTGCGTTTTGCGCGACGACAAAAGTGGTATTAACCGCTCGTTTTCCCCCGTTAACGTTCTCCGCGTCCTAACGCGTAATCATCGCGTAATCATCACCGGATTCTGGACGACGCTGATTCAAAGACGCGATCCCCTTCGACACTTTCCAATCCGTCCGGTCGATCGAGAGGAGAATACGATCGATACCCTTTGGTCTGCTGTCGTGGTATCTGTCAAGTGTACACTGTGAGAGAAAAATATCTAAAAAAATATTTATTCGGTGGGTGCTGATAACACTTGAAGGAATGCTGAAGTCGATGTCGAACGATATTGATAACGTAGAGACGATCGTTACTGATACGCTATTCTTTTCGTGATTCTTGCACATACAGAATATATAATTACGTAAATGTGTGTTACTTTGTTTTACCATTTATTCAGCGGAAAACCTAGCCACGTATACATAGAAATGTTTCTGCAAACTTTTCGGATTTTCTCAAGCTTCTGAATGCAGATGCGAAGATGCAGTAATGTTCTTCAAAATTGTTCTATTTGGAGCATCCGTACTTTCCGTATGTACAAGCTGTAGAGCTTTTGCATTAGGCAAATATTACGCTAACTGACAGCTTGAGATTTCACATTAAATTTCTTTTTGTTTTCGTCACATATTGAGCAATGCTCTTATTTATTTTTGCTATGTACTTTTATTGTGTAAAAGCATCTGTAATTAAGGTCCCTGAGGGTAATATGGCCATGCTAAGGTTTTAAAAATTCTCCAGCTATTATTTTATGAAATTTTCAAAATCTGCTTGCGCTACAATTTATTTTAGACCTTTTGCAAGGAAAAAAATCATGAAAGAAGACATTCAACTCAAACCATAAGGAAATAACTTATTAAAAAAAATCGGCATTTTGGCCGTATGAAAAGCACATAAAGGTAATATGGCCACTTTTTCTTATTTCTTTAAAATTGAAATTTTTAACTATCAATCAATCAATTTTTCAACCATTAATCATAATTAATCCAATTTGTAATGGAAATAATAAAAGTTTATAATAAAAGAAATAATATTTATTTAAAAAAATACGTTACAAAAAAAATACTGTGTAAGACAGATTTTCCTTGGACAGATTTTCTTGTGTCCATTTACCACGCTTTTTTTTTGGAAGATCAGGATTTATATCTAAAAATAGAAAAGTAAAAATATTCAACTCAAACCATAAGGAAATAACTTATTAAAAAATATCGGCATTTTGGCCGTATGAAAAGCATATAAAGGTAATATGGCCACTTTTTCTTATTTCTTTAAAATTGAAATTTTTAACCATCAATCAATCAATTTTTCAACCATTAATCATAATTAATCCAATTTTTAATGGAAATAATAAAAGTTTATAATAAAAGAAATAATATTTATTTAAAAAAATACGTTACAAAAAAAAATACTGTGTAAGACAGATTTTCCTTGGACAGATTTATGTCCATTTACCACGTTTTTTTTTTGGAAGATCAGGATTTATATCTAAAAGTAGAAAAGTAAAAATATTTTGATAATGCTCAATCATACGAGGTTTGATAAAAAAATATGCGGAATTTTTGTTTTTCTCAAAAAATCTTTATTTATTCATCGATATTAATTTTGTCCCCTTCAAAGTATTCCTCATCAGATATAATACATTTGTGCCTGATATGTCAGATATAATACCTTGTGTCAGATATAATACAATTTTTGGTATGGCGTTTAGCTCCTTCAGCGATTCTGTCTTTATCTCTTCAATGTTGGCAAAACGTCGTCCTTTCATGGTTCTTTTCAGCTTCGGGAATAGGAAGAAGTCACAGGGGGCCATGTCCGGCGAATACGGAAGCTGAGGCGTCATAACGGTGTTGTTTTTAGCTAAAAATTTACGAAAAAATTCAACAATTTCGGAACAAATTTTGCTGCCACATGTTTCATGCCTAAAACATCCGAAAAAATTGTTTGGCCAAATGATATGCCAACATCGTCAGCAACCTTTCTGATAGTGATTCGGCGATAATCCATAATCATTTTCTTCACTTTTTCGATGCTGTCATCGGTTGTTGATGTGCTGGGGCGTCCAAGGCGTTCGTCATCTTCAACGTCTTCACGGCCCTTTTGGAAATGTTTGTACCACTTGTAAACGCTCGTTTTATTCATAGAATATTCATAGAAAAGCAATATTCAATATTTCCAATGCGGTGCTGCACTTTATTCCATTCTTAAAGCAAAATTTAATGCAAATTCTTTGTTCCATTTTTTCCACAAGTTAAAAGAGCATACCAAAACACGTGTAACCTTTTCGACAGCCAACAATAAAGTAAGCATCTAATATGGCTACCAATGTCAAGATACGTCAGGGACATTGTACCAACACAACAACAAAAAATTGTGACAATTGGACTTATACAGCCCGCGAAATTTAAAAATCCGCGTATTTTTTTATCAAATCTCGTATATAGCATTACAGGTTATGGCACTAAAGATAAAATGGCCAAGGATGGCCATATTAGCAACACGTGTTATTTCATAAAATTATTCTTAATATTACATTACTGATTAAAGTAAACTAAATTTCGATATCAATATTAGAATTAACAAGAACTGCATATTAAGCAACTAATATTATAAATTAATAAATATGAGAATAATAATCTTACCGGAGTACGAAGCGTCTGTCGTCAAACACATAAACTCCATAGAATGAGAGCTGCACGCGATATTTCAAAACGACAATTGTGTCAGGTGTTCTAATAATATGTAAAGAAGAACATACTAGTCTGATTTGAATTTTTCCGTGCAAATTACGTCTTTTACAGCTAATTGGCCATGTTAAAAACCTGGCTATATTATCCTCAGGGACTTTACATACAATCAACATTTCGTCGATAAAATTTTCAGCATTCCCTTAAATCTAAATTCTTTTATTCAAATAAAATAGATAATTGCTTTTGTGAAAAGTCATGGTTTTAAACAAATATATTTTCTAATTTGAAAAAAAAATATATATTATATAAAATCAAAATTTGGGTCCTACTTTCAGCCTTACTGAATTCTATTCAACACGTATTTTGATATTCTGAAGCCTATAATATAATCTACTTTGACGCTAAAGAAAGTGAAAAGGGAAATTTTGGACATCATCAGAATCAAAGAAGGAATAAACTATATTATTAGAATTAAACTTACTTGGATATATAATTTATAATTGCGTTGTAGAATTGAAGGTTTAACTTAGGGCCAAAATTTCGACTCGGGATGAAATAAATATATTGAGAGAAAAAGAAATTATTAAAAATTTATTTGTGGGATATTAAATTGATTTCTGATTAAACTTTATACGGATGAGTTTTAAAATATTGTTTTCTCAGTATATGTGATCAGTACCCACCGAATAAGTATTTTTTGATTCTCAGATTTTCTCTCTCAGTGTGTCGATTGCCGAGGAATTTTCCCGGTTGGTGACTTTAATCGTAATTTCGCGCGTAGAAAAATGCCGGAGCGACTCTACCAAGTATTTCAGCTACTCACAATATAGGATGTGAGTAATTTTTCGCCTTTTGGGAATCTGCCGCGCAGATATCGGAAACCACGGAGCAATCGCGTCGAATTCTCAGCTCCGATCGCGCGGGTATTCGCCACAAGTTTTTCGCAAATTCTCGTCGTGCACGAGAGGAGGAGATGCAGGGGATACGTGGGTCCGTAGGCTCGCTTAAAATTAATCGGGACGAATTGGACGGAAATAATGTCCAAGATGGAGAAAAGCTTTTGCGGGCGAGCACCATTGACGTGAGAATCGTCGAAAAGTTCGCCGCGAATACGATAGAATCGGGCCGCAGTTCTTTTCCTCGTTCGTATTAGCGAGCGGAGTAGCCGGTTGGGGCTAGGTATCTATCGACGAGCGCATAGCTTCCTATTAGCGGGGCACTTCATACGGACGGGATCCTGGCTCTCGCTCCGCTTCGCCTCGCCTCGCCCGTGGGCGATATCGTATAAATGTGTCGTTAATTACTTACCCCGCGGCCGCGACACCGCCGTTCTCCTCCATCGGCGTTCCTCCCCTCTCACACTCGCCACATCCCTTCTGCTCCACAGACCCGTCACCTCCACACCGACTGCCTTCCGACTGCACCCACCTACGCCTCTCTCTTTCTCTCTCACCCATACCCTTTCTCTCTTCCTCCCCCCCTTCCCTCCCCCGTCGGCGTGTCTCTCTTTCTCCCGCGTCATCCCTCGATCGGGCTTCTTCCCTCTTCGCGCGCCGTCTCCTCTACCACCTACCTCCTCCTCCTCATCCTCTGGCACGTTATGGCGCCGCGTGTTAAGGAAACTAATGTTTATTTGAAAAACTAATTGAACGGGACTCTCGCGTCTACAGCCGGCAATTAAACGAGATTACTGCAGTAGCGCTCGAGCCCCCGGGGGGATTAGATAGCACAGTAAGATATGGAACGCGTAATGTTTAACTACGGCTGCCGGCAGCCCTCTGAAGCGCCGCCAATAATTAATTGTTAGCTCGATACTGCCGCGGCGAAACCCGGCCGATATCAAAAAGCCGGAATAACCACGGCGAGACAGTCGAGCGGCTCTTTCTCTCTTTCCGTATCCTCCTCTTCCTCTTTCGCGAACTCCTCGTTTTCTCTCTTTCGTTGTTTCGATCTCTTCGTGTCTTCCGCTTTGATCACGACGCACGATATTCGTAAAGATAAAAAAACGCCCGAGCACTTTCGAAATGGCCACAGTGTTGGAGTACGTATCGCGCGCCGAATGATACATCTTGCATGCAAAATGTAATATAAAGGCGAGATTTTAAGATATCAAGCGAGGGACGATACTCCTTGGTGCCAACGCTGTAGACGTTCGAATCCATCGTAAATTTGTCGAGATGTTGACGATAAACCGTCGTGTGTGGATGCGCATTTACAGACTTTCCATCTTCAGTCCGTCCTTCCAATCGCGGACGAGACGGCCGTTCGTTAGGATCCAGCGTGAGAACGCGAAACGAGCGTAATCAGACCGGCCCTCCGCATAGACGCGACGTCGCTACGGCGATCGCGCACATTAGCCTCGCTCGGTGAATCGCCACGACGTCGCGTCGCGGCACGCTGGTGCACGGACGTCTCCCAGCGCCCGCTCGGATAACGATACGCTCTCACGTGCGATACTAGTTATCTAAGCGACTTGTGCAGAGCAGCATCCCGTGTCTCTCTTCCTCACCGGGCATGCACACAATCGAGCGCCTCTCTCGGAGCTATCTGCCCCGCGTGTCCTTTCTCTCGCGCGCGTTCTCTCTCTTCCTCCCTCGTTCCTCCCTCCTTCCCTCTCTCTCTCTCTCTCTCTCTCTCTCTCTCTCTCTGTCTCTGTCTCTCTGTGTCCACTCTCTCTCCCTCTCTCGCTCTGCTCATTTCGCAGGCGGCATTAAGTGCGACGCAGGGATATATGTGGATGAGAATCATATAGTATACACCGCCCCCTCTCTTCCTCCCCCGGCGCACGCTCGCGTGTATACACGTGTGCGCCCTCCGTACGGTGTGCTTGGGCCTCGGGGACGTACTGCTGTCCCAGCAACCCTGTCTCGCCCTCTCGACCACTACACATGCCATTACACACCCACATCCTGGACAGACCGTTCGTCCCTCTCCTTCTCTCTCTGTCTCCCTCACTCTTTCTCTCTCTCTCTCTCTCTCTCTTTCGCCCGTCGCGGCACTTTCCTCCGGCTTGCTAGCTCGCTTGCTCGCTCACTTCGTTTCCCTCGTTCGTGCCGTTGCAGTATACACGAGCGGAACGAGTGTAGGGAGACGATACACTGCTCTTGCCGGAGCTGCTGCCTCCGCTACTCCTGGACTCCCTCTCGCTGCCCTCCGGCCGTCTCCCTCCCCCGCTACCCCGGTGTGTTATACCGACAATATATTTAGGAAGCATGTAGGTTAGCTACCCCGTCTGCCGGGCCATCCTCTGGCGCAGTATCGTCCTCTTCCGTACCCCCAGAAGCGACCCCGCAACCCACCCAGGAGCCGGCGGCTGCCGATACTTGCTCGCTGCAGATTAATGCAACATCGTAACGCGATAGTGTCCGCTCGCCGAGCCGCAACCAGGACTCACACCATCGCCGCCCTCGGTAGCCCCGCGCGCCACCGGGGCTGCCTGCTATAACGCCACGAAACGCCGACCCCGGCAAGTTCGTAACTTATAATTATTATCTGGCTACAGGCTCGTGCTCGACTATGACATCATCCAACGGGAGACGAATACGATACTTCCTCCGTGCCTCTGACTACCACTCCCGGCAGTGTCGCCATCGATAAGAGCACGGAACGAGTCGCGAGTCGCGACTATGACTTCCGGCCGGCAGTCTCGAGTGCGAGTTAGTTAGCAGCGATGACTTAAATCAACACGCGCGGGGGAAGTGTCGGGACGCGTGTAGCTCGGAGCGTGTGTGCTCGCCCTGGCTAAATAGGCTCAGTTTATTAGTCAACGGTGGCAATTAATGCGATAATCGCTCGATTGACCCTCGCACAACCGTTGATTCAGGACACTTAAGTGTTTAAACACGTCGCGGACATCTCCAAATATCCTCTCCCCAAACGTTTTCAATCATTAATTAGACACCCGTATGTCGAGAGGAAGAGAGAGATCGTCGTACAGGAGAGTAGTTTGAGCCGTAACTCTGAAGAATAGGTTTCGAGCCTGCCGTGTACAAGCGTGCACGCTTTGTGTATTGTGTGGCCCGGAAAAGAGGATCATTTCGGCACACGAAAGTCTCCAACGGTAAGATCGTTTAACTTAATCGCTCCACGGTGGATCTTCGGTCGCGTCGATGGGATTGGTATTTCCGTCGTAAAGTAGGTATTATATTTCACGCAACATCGAATCTCGGTTCCCCCTTTGCCTCTCCCCGGTCTCTGCACCCTTCGTGCACGACCGTAGTCAGATTCTCGGCGTGATCTCTATCTTTTTCTCTCTTTCATTCTCTCCCGGCTGTCCTACACCCTCCCCCCCCCCTCTCCCCCTCCAACACCGTTAGAAGAGGGTCACCATTATCGCCAACCCCAACAAATTCACGAGAAGTAAAAGGGAGTTCATTGCATATGTGCGGCCAAGTCGTTCAGGGGTGCGAAAGGTCCATCCAGGAGATAGGCTGCCACGATAACGGTCGTATAAAGTAGAAGGAGACTTAAAGATGCCCGGCTATCTAGCAGATAGGACTGCGCAGACTCGTTCCAGAAATAGGGAAGGATACGCGTCGTGCCGCAATACGAATTTAATTTTCGGACCGCGCATAGTTACCGTATGTTTCTCGCGACTCTTACAGCTTCTATTTTGCCGTCGTTACGACGATCGCGGGCAGCGTACATTACAAGACGCACTCGGGGAATGTAACTGCAAAACTGGGAACCCTTTGAATGTGCGAATAGCGTCGCGTCTACTTAAAGTTACGTAACTCTTCTCTTTTTTTTCTCCTCATTCAGGTTGTAATGGTAATTTCTGATCAACCGACCGCGTAAGCGCATTAAGGCTCTTGGCTACTCGCCACGGGACTCTTGATCGATGACATCAGAGCAAATGCATGCGTAAAATTCCTGCAAAGTGCCTCGAAATGAAAAAAATATATTCATGTCACTTCTAATCGATGAAGCACGCCTCTAAAATACTCCGAACATTTCACTCTTTTCGTTCTGGCAATCGATGAATAACCGTAAAATTCACGCATGACACCCAATCTTCGTTCTTAATCTATTTCCTTTATTAAATTTCCTCGCTGTTTTGTCACGTTAATTTTAATTATTTACCGATTGATTGAGAGGAAAAGAAAAGTGTGCGGACTACTTTAGAGATGTGCTTAATTCAATCGCAAATGTCATGTTTTAGATATATTTTTTTGACATACTTGCAGGAATTTTAGGCACGCATTTTCTCGCTTGTTACGTCATGAATCAAAATGGCGATTAGTCAGGAGCCTTAACGTCGGGAAATAAGGAAGTAAACGTCATGATGTTGGATTTTATGCAAACTGCAGTTTTCTGCAGTTGTGTCAATAGACACGTGAAGATAAATGTGTCGTAAGTGACTGTTTACACAACACAACGGCTAAAATCGGGACATAAGATGTATAAAAGATATCTAAAAGACGTCTTAAAAATGTCTCTCAGACGTCGGTATATAAGATGTCTCTAAGATGTCTTCAAGACGTTTTTAAGATGTCTTATGTCCCGATTTCGGACGTTGTGTTGTGTGGGTGTGTTTTCAGCGACACGAAGGCTGAGTATGCGCGCGGCTTAACTACTGCGAACACGCGTCGCGTCTCGCGCCTGTTCGGAAATAATTACTTTTTCTCTTTCCGCACGTTCCTCCTCCTCTGCCTTATCGAGACCGTCGTATCGACGTCGAAGGGTTGTTACATCGAATCCGACGGGGCCGTCACTCAGCCCTCTCACTCGTCTCGACATCGGAGCCTGACGAGGTAGCATCGAGCTAACGTCGTTACTCTATCGATCGCGTTTTGCAGACGAGGACGAGACTAGGAGACGTATAATCGAGAGAAATTCCGTAACGGCAAATCGCCGATCTCGTTTCCAAAGTACACGCGAAAGTGGATTCTTGAGGTTATTTTGAAATTCGGCCCAAGCATACGGGAGAAACCTTGATACGCCAAATTTCTTCGCTTTCATCAACACTGCCGATAATAAACGGTGATCACGCGATAGGAAAGAGTTGTCGTGCCTTTATCCACTCATCTTCAACTCCATTACTTTCACGTCGACTCGGAGCTTTCCAAGGAAGAAACTCGAAAGCAGCGTGCTTTCGTATGTCGGCCGACCATCAGTTTGAGTTGGCGAATTCGCTCTTGTCATTAAATTTCTCTAAACTCATATTCGCGACTACGACGTCTCTAACCTTGGAGAACGCGAGTGTAAAGTCGTAAAGTTGTAATTATTGGCCAAGATTACTTGCGTCGAGTGTATATAATTTTCACCGAGGTCGCGATAAAATCAGATAATTCGTAGAACGAATTAGGGAACAGACCGGTATCTTAGATTTTCCGTGTTTGAAGAGTGCGTCTACTCCGCGCGTCTTTTTCCCAGCCTTGTTCATCCCTGTCGGATGGAGAACATTGTAGTAGTCGGCGGTGTTGGTGCCGAAAGCGCGATATTTCGAGCGTAAAACATCGGCAAACACGATGGCGTTACGTAGGTGCCCACCTAACTGGCGTGCCAACGGCAGTGATAACGAATGGAAGCCACTCATTGGCCCGCGATTTATAATCCCTCGCATAGAGTACGCGTGTATGTGCTTGCGTACGAACGAGTGAGCGGTCGACTAAGTGTACGAGACAGAGAGACAGAGAGAGAGAGAGAGAGAGAGAGAGAAAGAGAGAGAGAGAGAGAGAGAGAGAGAGAGAGAGGGCGAGAGAAAGCTTTCTCTTCCTCTCTCTATCCGCAGGTAGAGATACGCGCTCGCGCCAACATCGACATTACATTCCACATTAACCAAATTATGATTTAAGGTCTCGCATTGTCGGCGTGCCGATTGTTCACATCCAAATAGTCCTCATTCAGAGCCCGATATAAATTATAATATGCGAGCAATTACGTTGATGCGCATAGTGGTGCACGTGGAACTTCGACGTGGAGTGAGAAAGGGCGGCGGCGATGAC
>NW_022639501.1:374086-378295 GCF_010583005.1 Odontomachus brunneus | reverse complement strand
TGGAAGCGGGATACGTTGGTAATTTATTATTCGCCGTTACTGCTCGAGCGTCGCTCGTTGATGTCGTGAAAGGGAGAAACGAGAGACGCGAGAATTTGCTTGATAGCGCGCAGCAAGAATTGAATAGCCCTGTTTATCCTCGCACTCGATTCGCTTCGTTTCGAGAATCGCTCTTCCGTGACGCGGAGAGATCGTCAAGTGGATTTACGCACTTGGTACGGCACCAAATTGTCGGACAAATTTCGACCGGAGGTCTCGTGTCGTTTTTGTCGGATGATCGTTAAATACCGATCTCGCGACCGATTTTCTCCGATATCAAGCTATGATCCAAAGTTGATGTCAATTGTATAATGAATGTCAACCAGAAATACACGGAGAGAATGTTCTTTTTTTCATACAAACTCTTTTCAATTTTATCGCGTTTTTAGTAGTGCAAACACAGAAACAGAGTGTCGGTGAGGTTAGTCTTGCTGAGGGACAAATTTCGCTCAAAACATGGCAAATTGTCGAATAACATATCTCATTCCTTAAAACATAGATAGCACATATGAAACGACAGGTCGGCCAATTGCTGCGGAATGTCGCTCTATTCCTCTCGGTTACGAAATCTACAGTAACCTGTCGTTAATAAAATTCTCCCCATGTATCCGGAGGTATCCGTATTCGCGCTTTCATAAAATGCACATCACGTTGTGCCGGCCACATTTCGCGTTTAAACTCTCCGGGTGAGAACTTGTCTCCTTACGCCGGCAATGAGACGATAACTTGGGCGCAAAATGCCCGAAACATTCGGAGAACGCTGGATCCTCGTCGGGATTTTCCGATACGGCCGTAATACGTTCCTATGCCACTGACCGCTTGTGTGATTACTCGGTTGGTCGGGGCTGCGGCAGAGATAGGCGGCAAAATCTTCACCGGCCAATCCGCAGTGAGCGTGCAGTGCAAGGGATCACGAGAGCCTGGGCAGCAATAAAAGTGATGTACGGGTCCGTGTTCGCCGCGTCGGCCGTTCACCGAAGACGACCGGAGTCACCCGTCAGGTTTACGTCCCTGACGTTCATCATCCGGTTGACAGGCTTCATTGCCCGGTAGCCGTGGAGGAGCCCGTTTTCCCCGTCGTCTGTCCCCGTTCTGACCTCGAACGTCTCCCACGCCCTCCGCAGCGGCGCCACCGGCCGATAAACGGGCTTTCTCGCGATGATCTACGAGTCCCAGTTCGAAGACAACTCGCTTGCTTCTTCCTTCGAGGAATTATAAGCGTGGGATCGACCGACCCACGGTCTTAATCTCCTCCGCTCGCAATTGAACTCCGTCTAACTCTTCCATTCGTTACTTGGCCGTGGCGTCGAGCTTTCGGAATTTTCGTTTCTCCTTGTCTCGTGAGCCCGTGAACGCTCTAAGCGTACTGCAATTTCTCTCTCTCTCTCTCTTTCTCTCGTTTGTTCTCTTCGCAAACTCTCTCCGATGTCGTTCGGTCGGTTATTTGATGTCGGTCATTTGGTCGACATCGGCCAGCTTTGTTCGTCGAGTATTTTCACTACAGATTGCCCCTCGCACACATCGAAACTATTTCTCGCTTAATTCCCATTTTACACGCACTACCATTCCGTACGCGATTCTTCTAGCAGCGACAGCTCTTATCCTCCTTCGCGACAGAATACAGCAGCCATAAGCCCCCCCCCCATTAGCAGTGCACAGGCGTACATTTGCAAACATCGTACGTCACGAGTCTAAGAATATCCACCCCCGGGACTCTGCTCGATTCATCGAATTTCCGTGGAGCACGCGCGAGCGCCATTTCCGCTCTCGTCGGTGGACGTAGACCGGGTCGAAGCATCGCCCGTCCGGCCGTAGATCCTCGAGCGCGCGCGATCGTTTAACCGTCCCCTTTCGTCCTCTCGTTCTGTAATTAGTGAAAGTAGGTAGGGAAGAGAAAAAAACTAGAAAAAGGCAGCACGCGGCGAGAGAAGCGACGGAGGGGGAGAGGTGGTCGGTTGTTAGGCGGCGGAGGAGGAGGAGGAGGAGGAGGAGGAGGTGGCGGTCGGAGGTGGTAGGACGGCGGTAGAAGGGTAGCCATAAAAGTTTATGCTCTCCATATGTTGTAATATAGTCGGTAGCAAGCGGCAGGGCGCGGGGGATCGGTAAAATATGCGGGCAATAAGTATGGATTGTTATTAACACGGGGCGCGCGGTGTCCGCCGCGTTTCTGAATCCATTACCTCCGCATGGCGGCTGAAATACCGGCCGATATATCCGACCTGGTGTGTACATCGCCGCACCGATGGCGAGGGAAAGAGAGGTAGAGAGAAAGCGAAACGGAGAAGGCGAATGAGAGGAGAGGAGCTTGTGAGAGGGGCTGCGCGGGGGGAGGATCCGGAGAGCGTATGAATGGATTAGCAGCTACGGCGGGCGCGGTGCGGCTGAAATTACGATCGGATTTCACGTACCGTACACCCAGAACGTATACGTACGTACGTCCTGGAGGTGAGATAGGGAAAAAAAAGGCTGCAGAACGAGAGAGGGTGTTTTCATTTCCGGCTGGGGCTTATTAAACGTTGCGCGTGTATGCGATATAACCGCTCGATCGTGACCTCCCCTTGTTACGAGCGCCGATACACCCTCCCCGTTCGTTCGCGCTTTCACTCTCGTCGCGACGCGTTCAATCAGTCAGCAAGTTACGCGCGGAATTTCTCCCCGCGCGGCCGTTGCTTTTATCCGGCGTTCACGCGCTCGCAACTCGTGGTTACCTGCGAAAGTTTTATCTCGGAATATTGTCGCGTTGTCCGCAGCCAGAGGGTGCAATCGGATTCCAATCTCTAACGGTGATGAGAGTACAGCGTTAATACGTTGACAACGTCTGACGAATGTCCGTCGTGTAAGGTTCGCAGCGATTTCTCATCAGCTTCTCGGGAAATTCGTTTTCAAATTTGCACAATTTGCATCCTTCCGCTTCACCTCTCCCGTGGCCAAGCGAATGTTTTTCTAAGAGTGTAATCCTTTGCTCGCGCGGAGCTTCCTTTTCCGGACTCTTAAAATGAGAAGACAAATAATCGCGGTGGAACGAGTGCGGCAGGCGACTGATGGGTCTGGCGTGGTTCTAACTAGACGCAATCAAGCGAGGAGCCGGAGTTTGCGGCCGGTTACGAGAGGTGGAGAGGAATGAAGACTAACAGCGCGTCGCTCGGAGGCTAACCAGAAGTAATGCTACCTCGGATCAATCTCCCTGGACCGGAATCCAAAGCCGGGGCCAAAACCTCCACCCATCCCTGCGGACAAGTTGGATCTTCCGCGTCTCAACGAATCCCGATTTCTGCGTAGAAAACGTGTCTCGTTAACGCCGTAACGTCTGAATTCCCGCCCTTGGCGCTGCGTAAAGTAAAAGTACCGCACATCTTCCTGCCATTATTATGGCACCACCTAGAATAACTGTCGATATAGTATACATGTATGTATTCAATATATTTAATATATTGAATATTATATATATTTTACGTTGAAAGTTTAATACGTTTTTTAAAGGCCAAAACAACAAGGACATCCAGGATTAAGTACGTATATCATGGTGTTGGTACTCTTATCTTAATTCTTTCGCATTCCCAATGACGTTTCTGTCGAATTGAACGCGAGAGTAAAAAGGAATATTTGATGCATCTCGCAGATAATTTATTCAACACTGAATGGATCAGAAGCTGCATACATGTCTGACACACACACACACACACACTTTACTTATTGTGTTTAACTCGACAAGATCACGTGAGTCAAAACGTGTTAATCAATTTGAAATTCCGATTCTCTCTGCAAATGCAAGTCATGCTACGAGTATTCGGGTCACGACTTAGAATCTTACCACTTCGTCAGTAGGGGAGAGAAATAGAGAGGAAGAGAGAATGACAGAAGCGAGAGAGAGAGAGAGAGAGAGAGAGAGTGAGAGGGGGGGGGAAGGAGGGGAGAAGCGCGTGCTCGTAAGAAGATGCATTTCTAGAAAGAAAAGTTGCAAAATGCGAAAATATAAAATCCAACTCAGGTATCCGGGGGATCCTAAAGCGGATCAACCGCCAAACTTGCCGGACCTACGTCTCCGTCAACTCGAGCTCGCGCCGGTGGATCCCTATTCCCCGAAGATGATCAACATCGCAGGTGTGGTCTCGATCGTTCTGTTCTACCTGCTGATCTTGGGCGTGGGAATATGGGCGGCCAGGAAGAAGG
>NW_022639501.1:364559-374076 GCF_010583005.1 Odontomachus brunneus | reverse complement strand
AGCTGCAAGCGGATTAGAAAGATTTCGTCTGTCGGGGATGGCTGCTGGCGGTGGATTCTTTTATTCTAAGTGTGAATTCCTCGCTGGCGGAATTTCCCCGCTCCTCGCCCCCGCTCGACCCTCGTGCATGCGCACATGCACACGTAGACACACGGGCGCGTGCACGTGCACGTGTACGTGCGCTTGTCAGCGACGACGGAGCCGGAAACGGCGTGTCGGATGAGACGGAGTTAACTCAGGTTGATTTACCCCGGCGGTGGCGCGGCGCTCCAGACACGTAGCGCCAGATTTAGTGAGACGTCGTGACGCCACGACGGATACATAGATATCTTCCAGGAGCGTACACCTTCACCCTTGCACCGTCCAGGCGCTGTCTGCCGCGACGCGAACGCTGCTCTTTCTGTCTTCCTTTCTCGCCTGCACTCCGCGATCCTCTCTCACGGCGGTTCTCTGGCGTGCCGTCTCTCTTTCTCCCACGGTCTTCCCGCAAACGGGAAGTAGCCCGTTCACATAAATTAGGGGGACGACATCTCGAGAGCGCTGCAGAAGGATAGAGTGAGGGTAATAACAAAAGAAAGAGAGGGAGAGAGAGTGAGTGAGAGAGAAAGAAAGAGAGAAAAGAGAGAAGATAGGAAAAGGGAAGAGACGCGTACATCGGATATGACGGGAAAAGAACGGCGGATATCGCGTATCTAACAATGTTCAATGATCCCGAAAGATTTGCGACAATCCGTTTTGGCAACGGTGTTTTGGGACTTTTCAACTGACGAGCGCGCACACATTACGAATGATTACGAGTATCCACGATACAAGAGAGCGAGCGCTACTCGCGCAAAATCTAAAATTTCACCAGATTACCCGCTATTAATATCAGCCCGCGCGCGAGCAACGTCATCGATCATCGCTTTCCAATTACCAAAGCCGTAACACCGAAATCGTCCACCGGATCCGCCACAAATCTTTCCCCTGTAGAAACGAAATAAAGAGCGGTGATATTTAACGCGCTCATCGGCTCGCGCGCACTCGCCGCTTCGGGACAGACGCGCACAGACAGATAGGCAGATAGACAAAGCGAGCGAGCGAGCGAGCGAGAGAGAGAGAGAGAGAGAGAGAGAGAGAGAGAGAGAGAGAAAGAGAGAGAGACAGACAGACAGACAGACAAGAGCGGCGGATACATCGAAGGCACGCCGGCATAATAATAAAGGTCCGGCCCATTGCGATCACCTGTTCATTCCGGGCGCGCAACGGGCGCGCGGAGCCGTGCGACGCGGTCGGATCGTTGGGGTATTTATCGCTATCCGAAATACATTCATTTTCATTTCGAACATTACGCGCAGGTGGAAGAGAGGGCGACGGCGGGACGGGGGGTGCGATCGGCGCGCGGGTGGACGCAGCGGGGACGAAGCGGGAGACACCGCCAGGCAGCGGCAGGGTATTACCAAGAGCCAATGATATAGTGACTATTACCGTCACTACATACCCGAGCACAGAGTGATGGCGGGTGACTGCGTGCCTCGATAGCGCTAAGCCTCGGGGCAGTAAAATACATTGGTCCGGTGGCTGTGATCCGGCCGTATCAATGCTACTCGACCGTTATGTGTGACCCACCACCACCCTTCGACGGACCTACCACCCTCTCCTCCTCCCCGCATCGCCCCTTCCACCCGCGACCATCCCCGTCCACCCTCTTTCGGACTATCCGCGCTACGGCCCTGCGCGATACCTCAATACGACCGCGTTATACGGCGCGTCACTTCGTGATGTATCGGCATGCCATCTCTGAAGCAGAATAGAGATCGGGCAGGGGGGAATCGAGAGGGGACGCTTGGGGTTACACGAGGAATTGTCAGTTTTATTAGCGGTCGAAATGCGCGATCTGACGCACGTGTCAACTGCCAGCCTCGACTAGGTGTATCTAGTCACGTCGAGCCGCTGAACGATTTTCACGTGATGAGGGAGAATCGTGTTTGATCTTGTTGGACGAAAGATTCTCCTCTCGCGCAGTGAAAAAGCCCGTGCTGTGAGCGGACGGAGCGCCTGCGAGTAGGCGCTCCGGCGGAACCAGTTTGCTGGCTGACGAACACGCGAGGTGCACGTAGGCGCGTATTCGCTGCGAGTATTGTGACCAAACACGAATACTACTGCGACAGTGCGGCGTCGTTTCTTTGATGATGAATTATTTGAGAATGTGCCTTTTCTCTCTCTCTCTCTCTCTCTCTCTCTCTCTCTCTCTCTCTCTCTCTCTTAATTAATGTAAATCTCTGGGAAAAATTACATACTGATTATAACTCGTCGCACGAGAGACGTGAAGGACAGGCACATCGTGTCAAGACGTCGAGTAGAGTCATCGTATCCTGCTCGAGCCGTTCGCGGGAGCTCACGATGACAGCGATGTGACGGCTCGTCGCGGTACGGGGAGCGCAACGCGGACGGGCTAAAGAACGAGGGTGGTTGGCACCATCCATCGAAACGTCTGGGACTCGATTCGCGGGATCACCGTTAAGACACCGCAGGGAAAACGTGCGGCTGACTGAGCGCGTCCGCCCGCGCCGGTAAGAAAAATTAATCGCATTCTTCTCCGGGCAAATCCAGGCCCCTTTATCCGTGGCAGCGCGAATACCCTGTCGTTTGTCAGGAATAGTGAATTAATGATGATTGCTACTCGGCTCAGGCCGAATGAGTCCCACGCTCGCCCACTCCACCTCCCATCGTCATCCCGCGGCCCCCTCGCCCACCGCTCGGCCCCGCTCGTTTACTTTAATGCAATCATTAACGGGGCGCGGCTACATCGGTCTTCCTACTTTTTTCCCCCGTCGCTGGAACGTGTTTCCATTTTTCCGCACGCGCTCGGTCCGAGAGAGAGACATAAAGAAATGCGCAATTTTCCGCGAGGCCGCTGAATGCGTGAGCCGAATGATTCACCAACGGATCGGGAGTCGCTCTGATGGGACAATTAATTAATCCGTGAAACATTTATGCGCCGCCCGTTACGTTTGCCCGCTACTCTGTGTGTGTAGCAATTGTTAATTTATTATTAGCGTCTGAGCTTGGACGCGAGGCTTCAAAGTCCCGGGCATTATTACCCTTTGAGTCCGTTTAGCTAAGCGCCTGCATTTGGTAATCTCACTTCCTTAGCAGTCCTCTTTAGCAGTCCTCCTTACAATAATCTCAGATGGGCGGCTAAGATCTCTTGCGAGAACAAAACCATGCATGTAGACATGTGCACTTAAAAATGCACATTTTTAGACAAAGAAGCAATCTTTCTTTCTAATAACAGAACATTCTTCCTTTAAAATAGTTTGGGGGGATGAAAATGCGTTATTCTATCTTTATATCCGACAAATATCTCGTCAAGGCAGTAAAGTATGTCACGACTAAGTTGACTAACCCTTAATCAGTTAATTTTGGAATATCGACCTTAACAAATCAGGACACAAGAAGAAAATTGATATTTTTTCACTGCATATTTTTTTTTGGTTATTATACATATAAAATATAAATATATTTTGTCACGTTAATTTTTGATATAGCTTAGGCTGAATAAATTAGATACACGTAAATAGGTGAGTGTAAGATGTAAAATTAAAATTATTAGGTCGACATCAAGCAACGTCAACAGAATATAGTCTTCTGTTACTTTTTAATATAGACTTTTAATGTCAAACTAGATCGATGAAATTCTTAAAATGAAATCGCGAAATAATCAACAGCGAAGCATAAGAGCAATGAAAAATCAACACAAAATATGTTTTTTATCATACAAATAACACGTGATAAAATTTTATTGTTTATTTCACTCCATATAATAAATTGGGGCAAGTGACGAGTATCGCTTTTTACGGTACTTTCGGGACGCTTTTATGAAGTCGAAAATCAAGATGTGAAATTCGTGGGCGGTTAGTCACCCTGATGACTAACCATCACAACAGCGTGATTGCAGTTTCGCGCGATGATCTTGATAAAAATATCATTGACGTGTCCGTTGGCCGTAACAAGGCCGTTGAACGCGGATTGAAGGCGCGCGAACCGGCTGCTGCTTATCTAGCGGCGTTTGCCTAGGGATAATGGACCTGACAAGCATAATTTCACGTACCCTCGTGCCTCGACCGCTGTCATAAGCGTACTCGACGGTATTAAGTCGGGTGTTAAGGTGCGGAGAGAGTTCGCCCCGCGCGCGCGCGCGGACGGCTCTCAAAGGTTTCCCTTCCGTTTCTCGGTGGTCCAGCACGCGCGATTAGATCGTCAACTGTGGGATAATTAAGGAAGACGGTCGGACGAAAATCCCCTTCTCGCCCTCGCAGCGCCGCCCCGCCGGTCGCATGCATATTTAACGAGTTGGCGAGAGGCCGCGGGCGTGGAAGACGCTCTTCTTCCTTTGGCTCTCGCCGTACACCGGAGCGCTGCTCCGTCCGGAAATTGCTGAAGTTTCACACCCGAGAGCGGCGAGGAGACTGAAAGAACGTCCGAGACGGTCTTTCGTGCTGGACGACTGAAATCAAACTACCGTGCCTCGTTACGGAACGCTTCGCTTTGTGCGACTCGCCGAAACGCGCCAGCCAGAAGTCGAGGAAGGAAGGAAAGCTCGCGGGTATAAGATCAATCGATCAGGGGGTTCGCGCGAATGCAACGAATAATACGACCCAGATCTTTTGTCAGCGCGAATCGGCCTGTCTCGTTACAGGTCATGTAAATTATACTCTTCGATATATATATATATATACTATGCTTCATTGCTTTCATGTTACTCGAGAGCGTGTTATTCGACGCTTAGGGGACTCACACAACTTATCCTATGTACATTGTCCTGTGAGCGGCCGTGTTACTCAACTCAGCTCGATCCAAGCACCGTGTTATCCGAGGGTTGTCACAATTCTTGGCCGCACTATTCGAGACTTTGTGCGATTCAAGCGCTGTGTTGTCCGAGGGATACTTACCAGGTGTAGAAGTATGAAACCGGAATTCTTTTATACAAATAAGACGTCTGTTGTTCGAAAGTGATAAATAATACTTTATTCAAAATAATTTCCACTGTTTTGAACACATTTTTCCCACCTCTCTGGCAGTTTATGAATGCCGTGCCAAAAAAACTTTTCATCTTTTGAAGCGAACCAGTTATCTAGCCATTTTTCCACATTTTCATACGAATCGAAGCGTTGGTTAGCGAGAGCGTGTCCTAGCGATGCGAACAGGTGATAATCGGACGGAGCCAAGTCTGGAGAATAAGCCGCATGCGGTAGTAATTCCCAACTGAACGACTCGATCGTTTCCTTGACCCGTTTTGCTGTATGTGATGGGGCATTATCATGGAGCAAAATGACATTGTGTTGCCTTTTTGCATATTCTGGTCGTTTTTTAGTCAATGTTCGATTTAAATCGATCATTTGTTGTTGGTAGCGATTAGTATTGACGGTTTGACCAGGTTTCAGCAGTTCATAGTTCATAGTTCATAGTTCATAGTTCTTCGTTCCTCACGTCAAAATCACCACTTTTGAATTTTTTAAACCACTCGAAACACTGAGATTTACCAAGAGCATATTCACCGTAAGCTTCGACAAGCATTCGATGTGATTCTGCAGCAGTTTTCTTTAAATGATAACAGAAAATCAATGCTGTCCGCAAATCATAGTTAGTAGGCTCGAAACGTGACATGTTTAAGGTTATACAAAAATATACTAGAGAATGAAAGTTGGGGTTATGTTTGTTGACAATATTCGTCAGCTGTTAGGAGAATATAATAGCGCGGCAGTAGCGGTCTTACGGTCACTAAACTGAACGCTGGCACCATTTATAGGGGAATTCCGGTTTCATACTTCTACACCTGGTACATCCCGCATTGAGTTGCGTAATAAGCACCTTCAAATTTGTCACGGGTGTGATGAAACAATTATCTTTGTATGTCGTTGTAACTTTATGAAAAACAATGTACGCAAAGGATCGCGAAATGATCGTAGATCTCAAAAGAGTATTGTTTCATAAAATTACAATGGCCAAAAAATACAATCGTTTGATTGTACTTGAATAATCCGAAATTACGCATCGCACAGTCCAATTTTCCCCGACGACTTTTTCCCCTTGTCTCATGACGGAATCTGCCCGCCCTCCTCCCTCACTGATTCGCCACGAGGTACATTTTTTAAATCGATTTTCGCGCAAAAGGGTGAGTGCTTGAGTCCCGTGTATCTGTGTGCCTGCAAATAGCACGGAGGGCTCGCAAACGGTGCATATACGCGCAAAACCGGCTGCAATTACATACCGGGTATATCAATACCAGACGGCAGTAGGATCAAAAGTGGTGCGCGATAAGCAATTATTAACTATAGCCTGTAACAGTGATTAAGCCCTTTCCGCACCAGGTGAGTAAAAGCGCCCTGTTATCGACACAGTCGCGCGTCATCGCGCAAACGATGATTATTTGTTTCGACTGCGGCGACGAATGCATTTGTCAGCGCGTGCTTGGTGAAACCGCGCATTTGCCTCAAGGGCGTCATCGTTCACCAGAACCCCACGTTATGTTGCTCCCTTGAACGAGAGAGGGCGAGAGCGATAGCGCGCGCCGCCAGGAGGAAAGAGAGACGCCGGCATGTTCGCATCCCAGCCAAGTAGGTAGACACACCCACACCAGGATGAAACCACTTCATCGCCGTTTAAGGCAGATAAGCAGCAGCTATCCGTAACCTCTCTTCAGCTGCGAGGAGACCGGGCTTCCTCGGAGGCCGCTGGGAAACCCGAAGTGAAAATTTGCGAGACATTTATACACGCTGCTGGAAATAATTGCTCCATCCTTTTAGAAATCCCGTGAATCACTCCGCGCGCGCAACAACACACGAGTCCTTTCGACTCGGAAGTTCGCGCCCGTTTCGCGGCGCGGCCGGTGAGATAAAACGGGAGCTTTCGCTCCCGCGCGAAATTATGCATACGGCGACGATAGGGAAGTTTACGATCGAGGAATCTCGATCTTCCGTGGCGGAAAATTGATACGTCCGCCGTGTTCACGTCCGTGTTTGATTATTAGTTGAGCCGGCAAACGGTTCATGCGTGAATAGGCGAGACAGCGCAGGCTGTTCCTGGAGTCATAAATATGTGCGCAACGGAACTGACAGTGAAGCTTTCTGTCCGCAAGAAGCGGCCGTAAAGCGAGCGGCAAAAGCGCGACAGCGCAGAAAACATTGAAGGAACTAGGAAGTGACTGCTAATTGCCGTACAGCTGCAATGCTATCTGCACTGCCGCCTGTTTGTCGGGTCGAGACCCGTCGAGCTTATTTTATCGCCATAAAAAACTTACAGAACTTCGGCTCTGTGCGATATTCATCTCGCCGCGTTCACCTCGCCGCTTCTTCTTCGTCCTTATCAACGTGTCCCGGGGACTGTAATTTTACGGATAATTAAGGATTTCACAGGGGGTGACGTTACTCTTTCCCGATACCCGGCCAATCGCTCGCGCAACTTGGATATTGTGGGCGGCTTTTTTTCATATTAAGCTCGTCAGAGTTCTTCCTCTCTCCCCCGAGGGGATCGTGAGCGCGCGCGCGCGCGCTTGCATGCGCATCCGGCTCGGCCGGAAGTCGCAGGCGACTTGGGCCGCAGTTTCAAGTGGAATCTACGACGAGTCCATCTATTGTTCTACGTATCGGCGCATGATCAATGTTGGTGAACTATTCGGCGGGATCTGCACGTTGGAGGACTTATGCTGATGTCGACCGTTCGTTCTCCCGTGCAGATGCGGCCGTGGGAGCGCCACTCCTGGAACAATCGCTCTAAGATTCTATGCCCGCGGAATGGCCGTTAATTTATACCGAATTACGAGCCGAACCCCTATTATCGAGCACGGCATGTGAATCGAAAGTTTGGCGCCTGTCGAACTTCGACGAGTTCCTGATCCCCGTTCCGGTCTTACTAACTCGCGCGCATTGTCCCGCGATCGTCATTACTTAGCATCGAACCTGCATTTCGTCCGCGCGCGTCGCCGAGCGCGATAATAACGCGCCGCCTTCCGTGAATAAATGTAAATACAAGGGAGAGATATAAATGGCTCGGCGTAATCGCTGACCGCGGCATTACACACAGCTTGTCTTTGAAATAGAGAGAGAGAGAGAGAGAGAGAGAGAGTGCGAGAGAGAGAGAGAGAGAGAGAGGGAGAGAGAGAAAGGAAGATGAGTATTTAACATTTAGTGAAAGGTAAACTTTCTACATCTCAAAAATCTTGATAGATGTATATTTGTAGGATTTGCGTGTCTCAAGACGAAATTAAATACTATGAAATAATTCACAATGTTAGTGGTATTTTGGCGTAGTGTCGAATTAATGATAACAGATAGCGTAAAGGTGCTCTTTCAAGCTTGATATTATTTCGTGCGCGTAATTATCATGCCAAGATTATATTTCATCTCTGACATTGTAACACACATAAATGATTATAAAAATAGTAAACTTGACGAGATTTAACGAACAATATGAAAAATATTTTTAAGTAATTGCAACAATACGGAAATTCGATTGTTGCAATATTTCTTCGTCTATCTTGATCTGTCAATTTGAGCTTTTGATACTTTGACGTCTATCGGTACGACTAACCGGAAAACTTGCTTTTTGTTTCAGATCTGACGGATACTAAAGTGAGCGAAGTGCGAGCGACACTGCGGACGAGGCCGCGCATCGTTGGATGTCTAGACGAATTGGTGAGTGAACAATCGAAATTTCTTGCGCAATCAGGAAACGTCGTATTGCATTACGCGATGTTTGTGCGTAAACGCCACAATGTGAATGTGCACACGAGTGGACTTGGTTTGCCGGTGAGGAGAGCCACCGCACAAGGACTGTGTAATTCGACAACGTGGGATCACTCCTGAACGGCTCAGGCTTCAATAGTGCGCGTTTGCGGCGTCTAGTCCGCGTAAACATCGCATTGCCATCGTCAACGCTCCGTATCGGACAATCGACACTCTCGGGTAAACAATCTCTTACGCTTGCCAGCGCAACGACGGACAAGCAAGTGCGCGCACACGATCCTCGTATAATCTGGCGGATCCGTTATCCCGTCGCAATAAACAGGCGGCCGTTAATAGGACGCGGGTTGCACGAGAGCGTAAAGTGAGACTCGCACATTCGTAGCGCCTCCGCGCCGGTAAAATAGTAACAGCAGATGGTACAGCAGGGATGAAACCAGCGGGTCGGCTGGACGGATGAGGGTGGGCGCGGGGTTGATCGGGGAACGCCGGGGGCGCTGGCGGGTCGCTGGCGAGCTGGGGAGGGGAAGGGTTGGCGGCTGGCTCGGTGGCGAGAGGCGAAGCAAGTTGTATCTCACAGATCTGTCGCGTGATTAAGCTTATTAAACGCTTAACTCACGGTGGGCTGGTTCTGCTCTCTGTCTCCCCCTCCCCCCTTGTTCCCTTGCGTTCCGTTTGCTCGCAAGCACCGCAAGCTCTCCCTCGTGCCGTCCCTATCTCCGTTCCTCTTACCGTCCGCCACCGCCGTAGTTTTGCAGTCTGGTGTCGAGAGCGGACTCATGAGGCCGGGGGAG
>NW_022639501.1:362728-364400 GCF_010583005.1 Odontomachus brunneus | reverse complement strand
GGGGGGGGGGGGGGGGGGGCGGGGAAGGTGAAAAGCCGGTGGGTGCAAGGGTGATAGAAACTAGGAGAGGAGGGCTCACACAGGTCGGCGCGCGGCAGAGGGTCGAGGGAGAGAGGCGAGGCTGCCAGCAGCTCTGCACACCAAATCATTGTTATTACAGAATATTACGCGGCTGTATCAGCCGTGCAGACTCCGTGGCCAATAAAGTGCGGTTACGTCCCTAATATGGTGAATCTCAATTTTCAACGCCAGCTCTCTGTGTGAGACGCCCAAGACTCCTTCCGTTCCGGCGGAAGCCGCCGCCGTGGCTGAACCGCGCGTTGCTGCGTGTCGGGGCGCGCAAAGGGAGTGGAGGAGGGAGCGGGATGGGAAGGGTAAGATATCGGACAGAGCGGGTGGCGTCGTCGTCGTCGTCGTCGTCGTCTGCTGGCGCGGTGGCAGATTGAGCTGTGGCCGGGCGCGAAGCCGCGATACTCGTTGCGAAATTAATCCGCGCGGTTCGTTATTACGGATCGTTACATCGGTCGCGCTTTTGTTGCTGAGCGCACCGAAACCACCGAACAATTCTTCTTTGTTAATGGCGTCTGTTTACGATATAAAACTGTTTGTCCGCGATAATGGCCGCGTCGCAGTGCGTATCGATAATTATTTCGAATTACGAAATCGCGGAATGGGCTTTTACACGGAATTACGGAACGCAATCATTCTCGCGTGCATGAACGTCGATCGCGGGGATGGCCGCCGCGTTCCGATTATTTTGCCGGCCGATTCGTTGCACCGGCCGCTAATGGGGAAACGAAATCGCAACTTTGATTACAATGGGATCCGTTAATGTGCGCGCGCGCGCGCGCCAAAGAATCCCTTTGCGAGCGGCCGGTGTGAAAAATACGGTTAATTAAAGCGTGCCTGATATCTAAGTGACAAACGGAAAACACTCGCGGGTGAATTAACAGCGGGCTTTGGGGCTTCATTCAATCGCGGCTAAAAATCAGTATAAGAAGCGCGGATAGGGAGGGGGAGAGGGGTAGACGGGCAATCAAAGGGACGAAATGTAATGGCGTCGGGAGGTACATATCGCGAGAGAGAGAGAGAGAGAGAGAGAGAGAGAGAGCCACGTGGCGTTGGTTGGTTGGTTGGTTGGTTGGTTGGCGTTCTTGGTGTTCGCGCGGAACTGTGCGTGCGCGCCGATTTCCGCGGATTCCCCACTTGCGCGCGACACGGTGGCAAAAATCCCGGCAGATTTTCGCAATGACGCGCAGCGGGCTCGCGCGAAGATAATCTCTCTCGTTTCACGCTTTCGCGATTCCCGCTTCCGGATTCCGCATATCACAACACGACGTTCGCGCCGCGCGGATGTGGCCGTGTGCGCGCCTCTCGCAACCGCGAGAAGGTCGGACGTGACCCAGCCATCGTAAAATTCGGACGCGCCGCGGCGGCAGTGCCGGATTTTCTGCGGAATATAACGTCGATTAGCCGTGCCGTCGCTCGATAAAATAATTTATCGAATATATTTCAATTTCACGCGTATTATGCCGCCCCGAAAGAGTAATTCAATGGAAAATATAAATATTCATTTGCGGGGATTTAAAGCGAACCATTCCGCTCTGTCTCTCCCTGCCCCCCGCAAACCCGCCCGTCCGCCCACTCGCCCACCCACTTACCCAGCCACCCC
>NW_022639501.1:360210-362393 GCF_010583005.1 Odontomachus brunneus | reverse complement strand
CTCTCTCTCTCTCTCTGTCTCTCTATCTCTTTCTCTCTTTTTCTCTCTCTCACTCACTCACCTCTCGTCCACTCTCCACTGACCATTCCCTCCTGCGCCCCCGCCGACGCCCCCCGGCTTTATCTCTCACTCTCACTCACTAGTCGTCCTTCTCTCGAACGACCGATGATTTATACCGGCAAAATAATAATTTAATTTCCCCGCAGTTGGGCACGATACAAAATTGCACGACAAAAATAATAAATAAATTTTGCGCTGGCCGCTGATGTCGATTTCAGCCCGCTACCACCAACGTCGTTCCCCTTTCGCGGCCCCCGCCGCTCACTCACACCTGTGCGCGCACTGGTCACAGAGCATTTTTATACCTTTTTGTTTCCTTTTTTTTTATTGCCAAAAATACCCGTAGGGCACCGCCGCTCGGTGTGGATGTATGCGGGTCAGTGTCGATTACACGGATACGCAAGTTAGTAATACATTCCGTATACACAATGGCAAGCTCGAAAAGCTCACTATGTGTCGTGTAAAACCACGGTTTCGCAAATAAACTCAACCGAATAAACCCGCGCAGTCGCATTTTTTTCGCGTTATAAAGGAAACTGACACGCATGGATTTGGATTGGCGTTAAAAGAGCCGCTTCCTAGATTGCCCGATTTTCCGAACACGTTCGACGACACGTCTGATTTAATTTACGAGGGATTACAATTCGCGCCTGCTCGCTGTAGCCCAACCGATACATTATAGGCGTTTAGATTGCGCTCGTTCGCGTTTAGAGTTTCCGATAATAAGGCTTGTTATGAAATCTCAAGTTGTGCATCCGATGTGGATATCCGGCGCCTCGGAAGATGTGTGCCGTACGTTGAGTTCACCGGGGAGTCTTGGCTCCACGTTGTTAAACTCGCGCAACTCGTGCACATTTAATGCGCTCGAGCGCAAATAAACGTACGCACGGAAAAGTACACGCTGCCTTCAAGCAAACGTTACTTGCTCGACGGCCTGATGTACGTAAGCAACTTTGAATATATTGAATTACGAGATTCAGCAACGCTGAGTCCCTTGTGACTGATCAGATTGCAGTCGTGTTCGTCACATGGAGTAGAAATACGAAAGCAATACGAAAAAATTAACATATAGAAAACATTTATATATAGAAAACATTTATATACAGAATTAATATATAGAAAATATTTTGGGATTTAATTGGGATTGATTTCTTACAATAATTATTGATTCTAGATCGGAAATTTATGCAGGTTTTAGTTAGAAGCGCAACATTTCAAACATGCGAATCTAAGTTTTCTTAGCAGCGCGATCATACACGGAAAAAACAATATGGTTGATCCATACAGAAATCTGGTTGTGCCAACCAGATTCAATAATAAAATACGGAACAACTATTTATGTGGTTGCTGTAACCAAAGAGCAATGGCTGAGTTACTTATGTTGCAGCAGTGATAATACATGGTTAATACAAACGCGGCTCATTACGCGACAACTACAAATGTATATTTATACACTCAGAACCAGTTTTCACATGCATACATCTCTAGCTGTGCGCGTAGTGAATTGTTTTTGTTTTCTAACATCGCTGCTTTGCAATATAGCATTGATTAATGCAACTATATCGATATGTAGCTTGTCTATGCAAAATGATCCCCTTACTAATTTCTGGTTACCACACCAGATCACGCGCAACTTTATTGATAGTTGACACACCAAAGTAAATCAAATCAACCATAACTATCATACAAAGATATGTAAAATGATGTAACTATTTGCTTACAACTAAATATTTTTTGTTAGGTGCATCACATCTCTTTTTTCCGTGTACTTTTCCGTGTGTGCACTGAGAGAAGAATTTAGTAAATATTATCAAAATTTGGTTACTATTACTAAATGATAGACGTAAATATAGCGGGCCAAAGCTATGGCAATACTTATTAATTAATTTAGTTCTGTAAAATAAATTATTTATTTGACAGAAGTAAAATTTATTTGCTTCCAGAATATATTTGGTAAATAAAGAACACTTATTGAATAGTTGAGCAAAATAAGCGATTTTGTAATAGTTACAAAATTTTTGATAGGTTCAACCAACTATCTGTAATAATAGATATTGAAACGATGTAATAGCTGCAAATGAATGAATTTTTCGTTGTGCTGCAACAAAACATACTTATACTGG
>NW_022639501.1:352714-360200 GCF_010583005.1 Odontomachus brunneus | reverse complement strand
TTATTTATTTGACAGAAGTAAAATTTATTTGCTTCCAGAATATATTTGGTAAATAAAACTTATTGAATAGTTGAGCAAAATAAGCGATTTTGTAATAGTTACAAAATTTTTGATAGGTTCAACCAACTATCTGTAATAATAGATATTGAAACGATGTAATAGCTGCAAATGAATGAATTTTTCGTTGTGCAGCAACAAAACATATTTATACTGTTAACAAAATAGAACTCGTACCTACTGAATTTTTTATTATATGGGATATAACGATTTCATAACAATTATCAAATATCTGTTCATAACTGTAATATATTTTATATTAAATATTTAACATTAAGTAACTATTACTAAATTATTTAATTGATGTTACTGTGAATGTAATTACGTCATACTCCCGATCTATTAAATATTTGGTAATTATTATCATATTTAGTATTAGTTACTAAGGATTCAATGAATTTCTGTAACTAAATGCAGTTTGTTATAGTTACCAGTCTTTTCTCTCAGTGTGATAGCCGGAGATCTGTCCGTCCCGTTCTCACGAAAATTGGTGAATTGAAGGGCTTCGAAATAAATGTTGAATGATATCGAGCGTCGCGCACAAAATTGATGCGGCGACGCGTTCTTCTCGGTATCGAGGAGAGCGACACCGCGCGCGATGTCCCCATGTGCGTGAAATGGTTTTGCGGGCCCCGGCACGATGTACTATCCCGGGCGCAGCGCTAATGGTCGCTGAACAAACATTCATTACAGGCCTCCCCTCCTAACACGGGGCAGGAGCGGTGGCGACGACGATAGCGACGATGCCGACGATAGCGATGGCGGTCGTGTGCCGCCCGGGTGATGGTGGTGGTGGTGGCAATATTGTTATCTTAGATTTATAGATGTAACGGATGGCGGACACTACCCGCTGTGTGTGAGGACGGGTCGCGCGCTCGGACATTAAACGCGGTACCGTCATCGCGGCCCTTCCGAGAGCGCGGCCGTTCTACACCACCTTTTGAAAACCGACCGTCTCCGCAGAAAAGCGGGCTGCCGACGCTGCGACACTGCCAAAAAGTCCAACTCAACGTCTTGCTCCGCGGCGCCTCGGCGGTAGCGCAGGTGATGCCCCGGTCGGGGCGAATTTCGCAGGGACGCGCAACGCGTAAATACGCCCTCTGAGCTTTTCCAGACGAGTGGAAAGGTGTTCTTTCGTTCGCGGCGCCAGCGAAAACACTGGCGAGAATCGCGATAGTAAACGTTTCACCCGAGCTTAGTAGAGAGCTTCACTTCGCATGGATGAACGTTTCGATCGATTGCGGTGAATACGTAACGATGGAGCACACACGATATCATGGATGCCCGTGGATCGAGAGGCAGGATTTTCGGCTTTATGCGTGTACGAATAAGATTGAAATCGTTATAATTAACGTCACTATAATCCTGTCATTATAATCAGAGTTACTTATGCGATTTTCAATCTCCAAGTATTGTATGTCAAATCCAAACCCTCGATCTAGTAAATGCTGGAGCATCCATGACGCCGTGTGTGCGATGGGTCGCGAAGCGATTTCGACATTGTAAAGTTGTTTCACACTAAACTGTCAAAACTGAGAGTCATTACCGACGGACTCACGCAGTAATATAATTAAGAGAAACACAATAACGATAATAGCAACAATTAATAATATAACTACCGGGTAAACTCGTTACTAATTACCCATAATTTTGACAGTTTAGTGAGTCCCCGCTCCCCTTTTATCATGTCTGAATCGTTTCCGAACCCATTGTTCATCAGACACACTCTTCAATCTCGACGGAAGACATTCATTCAACGATTCAAAGTAGGAAATCCGTTCAATATGAGCGATTACTTTTCAAATGATATTTCACTCCATGAAATTTCAAGAGTTCTGAAAAGTATCGTGCGCGCAGCGCAAATTACTCGAAGAACGCGAAACGCATCCGTGCGTGGAGGGCGAATGGGAATTGGCCCGTATATATTTTCGATATATATATATCATATAAATACCATGACGATATTATTCTCGCGACAATTTAATAATAGCACGCGCTATTGCTCTTCAGGGCATGTCAGGTGACAACGCGGCTTGTTTGATCGAGTCGGCGTCACGTTAAATGGCCGCGCGCCGATAATTTTCATACGATAGAAAATTCACGAGGCCTCGACATTTCGAATCCGTCATCCGCGTGCGTCCGTGGCGATAAAAGCGCGTACGGAGTTGCGCGACTGCGAGAGTTCTGCGCGCCTTCTCGGCGGCGTCTTCGCCCTCGGTGGAGAACACCGGCTCGTCGACGAGCGGCCGGACGACCCCGAAGCCGCGGTATCTGAGACACTTGACGCCATTAGCGGCTCCAAACTGCTCCTCGCGCAGTTAAAGTGATTTGCGACTATCCGTAGCCAGAAACCAGCTCGCCCTCTCCACCCCTTCGTCCGCCGGTCCTCTCCCCCCCGCCCTCTTCCTCCCTCCCCCGCCCTGCGTCTCGTCTCTCTATGCCTCGCCCATGCAGAGATCCCCGCTTTCTCCCCTTTTGCCGCCAACGACCCCGCTCGTCGCTCTTCCTTCTGCACTGTCGTCGGCTTCCACCGGCGAACCCTGAACCGCACCAGCCACCTCGCCGCCCTCCCAGGATTACCGGGGAGACCAATTATTATTCCCACGGCGAACAATGGCACGACGACTCGAAAACGACGCTTCCGCCTCGAAATATCGGTTCCCTCTTTCGCCGGGGCGCGCTTTGTCCGCGCGACACCGCACCGCGCCGCACCGCGCGAGGAGTATTCTCGCCTGGCCCTTTGCATTTTTCGGCGATAAATATGCGCGCGCGCGACGTCGAGAATCCGCGCGTGGCCGCGAGGCGATATCTCTCAAGAGCGCAAACAGAAAACTCTTAGCGACCGCCGACGTCGTGTTGCGAGAGTCCATTACGTCGTTGAAATACGATTCGCGCCACGATGCGCCACGCCGCGCAGCGCCACACCGTTCGATCAGTAATCGAAGTGAGTCACTCGCGAAGAAGACCGATACCCTCTTTACGAGCTCCTCATATCGCCTGCCATCGTCGCCTGCCGGCCGGCGCGGTATTCTCCCGCGATATCTGTTCAACCGCCACTTTTATTAACCCTTTTTAATGCATATTAACTAGTCTCGAGCTCAGCAAAAATTAATGGTAGAATTACAGTGGGCCGAGGGCCGCGGGCGGCCACGAAGGCGACGTGGAAACGAGGGGGAGGACGGTCGGAACGACTCCCGGGCGCGGGAACGCATTCGGGAGTATCACCGTTAGCACTTCCTATTAGCCGGGTTCTTCATTGGTGCCCGGCTGCCGCAGCCCTCTTGCAAACGATATCGTATAAACGTGTCGTTAATTACTTACACCGCGCCCGCGAGAGCGCCCACCCTCTCTCCCTCGTGTGCCCATCCCTTCTGCTCGGGGGGTGGTAGCGCGACTTCTCTCTTTCTTTCTCTCTTTCTCTTTCTCTCTTTCTCTCTCTCGTCATCGCGCTACGACGCCGCGTGTTGAGGAAACGGGTATTTATTAGAATGAAAAAGAGAGAGAGAGAGAGAGAGAGAGAGAGAGTCAACGACGACGGCGACGACGACGTTCCTCCTCTCGAGCGCCCTATTACTTTCGCACCCGTTAAAGGGGATTATTCCCGCGAATGGTCGGACAGGAAGATGGCCAACCGTGCGACGTCATTTCGCCCGATCCACCCTGGAAACCAGTTTCTCCAGCCGACAGAGAGCGAGAGATTCTGCCGTTCAATAACGCTCGATCGCGAGCCCGGATTACGGCTCACCCTCCATCGATTTTTCGTTTGAGCCCGACGGCGCTCGGGAGGGGGGGAAGGGGGATATCGAGGGCCGAGTGGTCGGCCGTTCGACATAATTGGTACAGGCATAAGTGTATGTTTATTGCGCTGGCTCGTAAAATTATGTAATTTAATTTGACAAATTGGCGATTATGATTAATGAGCATCGGCCGCTAGTTAACCGGACGGCCGTCTCTCGTTTCGTTCGTTATCATCGTACCAACCAATTACCCGAAATTTGACCATGTGGACGGCGGTTGTCGTCTGCGTGTCGCGATAGTGGTCGCTCAGCTAGCGCGCGACTGTGAACGGAACGCCGCCAGAAAGGACAAATATCGCCCGCGATAATTATTCATGTAACGTGTGCACGCTCAAATGGACAAACTTCAACGTTGGGCGTGCGCGTCATATCCGTCTCTCTTTCTCTTCGCAATCGCTGTTAAACGACAAAATCTATTTATTGAATATTCAAATAGCCTCAAGCTGTTACACCAAACGAGCACAGATCAGCTTGGCGCGAATTTTTGAACGAAAAAAGTGTTTATTTTTAAAAATTTTACAAGTATCTAAACATGATTAAAGTTCGTCCAAATGTTACTGTGTTTTGTTTTTTTTGTAACTTTTTAACTCTATTAAATCGCACAAGTATTAGATCAAGTATAGAATCAATTTTCTCAACAATTTCTACACTGAGAGAAAAAGTATGTAAAAAATAAATATTTATTTTAAAAAATTATGTTAAAATTTATTATAAGAAATTATATTAAATATTTATTTAAAAAATTATTTTAAAAAATAAATATTTATTTGTGTGACACGTACTAATAATATATTTAACTGAAAACATCAAAATTCTTTTGTTTAAATAGAAAATAAATAATTGAGATTTTGTGAGAAGCTAAGGTTCTAAAAAAATATATTTTTTTATCTGAAAAATATTTCATGTTAGTATACTTAAACTTAAATTCTTCTATTTAACCAGAATAAACAATTGATTTCACGAAAAGTAAAGTTTTCGAGAAAATATATATTTCCTTAATTGGAAAATATTTTGTGTTAGTGCAAATATGTTATTGGTGCCCACATAATAAAAAGTATGTTTCTTTTCTTAGATATCTTTTCTCTTAGCGTGCTCTAATTATAAAAAAAGGACATTAAATTTCAATAATTTTCTCGGCAGTTGTGAGCGAAAAAAGATGTTCAGGATAAAATTGACTCACATTTCGGATTCTCGGGTTAATTCGTTGTGTCTCATCACCGATGACTCGCGACATCGACATTCTGAGGACCTCGTGGCCTTCAGCTCGCTATTACACCAGATTATGAGAGACCGATCGAGAAGAGCCATCAATTCTTCTTTTTTTTTGCCTACGAATGGGCGAACTCCCGTAAAATGAGGTGACAAATGAAAGAAGCCTTAATGCGGAAAACTACCTTTTTACGCGGTGCGTTAAGAGTACCTACACGCGAATCACCGGCACTGTGTTCCATAGAGCGAGGCGCATAGCGACTCGACGTGATTGATAGTGGTTTGATTCAGTCAGTGGAGTCCGCGAGCATGCCCGCATTTTCCGGCTGATGTGCGGATCATTTATCATCTCCGGCGAGGATTCCGAGGAGACCGCTCTTCTTCTTTCACGCTCCCTCCTTAACTTTCAGGTCGCGTTCTCATTGCGATATTAAGCGGTCCGTCGTTGACAGGTTAACCGTTGATCTGAAAAAATGGCCGGCGCGGAGAGAAGCGCTCCGTCGGATCGGAAACGCGCGTCTTACGTTTCCGTTCGCGTCCTTCCTGGCCGCGCGAAGCCGCCCCCCGCCGCCGATTCTTCCGAGACAAACCCCTACAATGGCGCGCGGAGTCGTGAAAGTGTGGCAGCGTGCGGCCGCACTAAAATTTCAGCTAAATAACTACGCGTGACGCCGGGCGCTTAAGCGCCGAAATGAACGGGCGCTATTAACGATTAAAAAAAAAAAAAAGGAGCAGCGACGGAGCGAAAGGGAAAAAGAAGCAACAAGGAAGCGGTAGAAAAAGGCGAAATATGAGCGCAGTTAATAACACTTTGCGGGAAATAATACTGCGAGAAAGGCCGCTTACTGTGACAAATAACGGCTCTCTCTTTCTCTCTCTTTCTCTCTTGTCCTCTCTTTCCTTCTCTTCTCCTCGCTTACTCCCTGCCCGTATCTCCTCCCCTTTGTTGCCCCTTGTGTGTGGCGTACACCCCCTATCCCTTCTCCATTCGCACCCCCAGTACTGCGAAGCGTTTACATTCCCCATGCATTTTTCCGCGACTCTCTCTCTCTCTCTCTCTCTTTCTCTCTCTCTTTCTCTCTCTCTCTGTGTGCGTGTGTGTGTGTGCACGCACTCCAGGCGCGTAAACATAGCTGATCAATTTCAGCACTTGAATCAATGCAGGCGTCAGGCAAGAAGAATCAGGCTGCCGTCGTAACTAGCGTGCTTCGTTTCAATTGATTCTACCGCGAACGTATCAATCGCGCCAAGCTGAATTGCGCTTTACTTTGTTTGTTGCGCAGACGAGAACGGCTGAATTAAATTTTCTTATGTTTTCTCGGCTGAACTCATCTTCAGTTGGATTTCCACACCTAATCGCCAAATTATTTAATACAGGAACATTAAAGTTTGCGCGTGTGTGGCCGAGGCGATACTGTGTTTCTCGGAAGAGAAGCTGACTCTACACGGGAGCGAATTTTATGGTAGAAATTACTGCGGCACTTTGCACACACACACACACTCACAAATCGAGAAACAGATCGACATTTTGTAGTAATTTACTCTATCCTTTCATTTTATACGTGCCGCTTAGATTTTAGAAATTGAAAAACGTACTGTTAAAATATTTGCTAAATTTCTAGCGAAAGGAGATTGCCCAAAATAGAAGGCCCATAAACAAGGTCGAATGAAACAAATATCAAGTGAAAGCGTATGCAAAGAGAAATTGAATGTATCAAACTCATAGCGATCTGAAGTTCCTGTTCTGACAGATATTTAAAGTTGAACATTGGTTAATTACTTTAGTGACGGAATAAATACGTTCATCTTTTCTTATGTGTTATATACACCTTCCAATTTATTTCAGTTTTATTATTTTAAAATTGATTTTGGCTATTTTTTACAGAAAATATTTCATTGGAAAACACGTATTTTTCGATTTTGCACTTTTTGAATATATTGACACCTAAAACTCATATTGAGATTAGAGTCATATATTTACATATTTTTATTTTTAGACTTCAGACTGACCTTTTTCCATATAATATTTTCATATCACACAGTTTCGTTGTATAAAAAAAGAAATCGTTATAATGCGGTTACATATTCTTCCATATATTTCGCTTCTTACGCTTATTTTATTATTATTATTATTTTATTATTATTATTATTTTTAGAGTTGTAGCATCTTCTTTCGTCTGCATTCTATTTTAATCATATTAATTAGTTAAATCGTGATTCCTGTCATTTGCAACGTCAAGTTGTACGCCAATTCAATACATGGTGCTTTGACGCTCTTTAACTTCGGCGCGCGCGCGCGCGCCACGCTGTTCAGATTTAAATAAAGAATGGCTTTCTGGAATCAGGAGCACTATCATACTCTTCTAAGGATATATATATATATATATATATATATATATATATATATATATATATATATATAT
>NW_022639501.1:350782-352382 GCF_010583005.1 Odontomachus brunneus | reverse complement strand
ATATATATATATATATATATATATATATATATATATATATATATATATATGTATCAAAATCCGTTTGTAGGCCAAAAATGGGCAATCTTCTTTACTACGTTCTTCAGCAAGACGGATCTTATTGACATAGTCTACTCTTGAACTACAATAAAATTGGAATTTGAACATATAGTAAAATTGAAAAAAATGTGTACGGAAAAAACATAAAAAAATGTCTAAAAAGCTATTATATTCTTTCCGTGTAAGGGAACGATTACTTCTCCAAGTTCATTATCGATCTTGCGCGCCACTAGGAAAATAGCCGGAATAATTTCCAGATATCCGCAGGTGCAAGATTTCTCGCGCGATTAAAAACGCAAAAAAAGAGAGAGAGAGAGAGAAGCGAGTAAGATGGAATATGTTGTGATATCCAACGTGGCGTATCGTGAAATATTTGCCGCTGCCTCGTCGTTGCAAAATTTACTCGTTCAGCACTGATTGGATCACACTCGAACACGAGGATCGTGCTGAAAATCCGGGTCGGCCGGCTCTCGTCGCGCCGCTTTCGATTTTGCCTTATCACTGTGGATTTATTTGTTTCCTCCTTTTTCCCGCTCTCCATCGAACCTCATTAGGTCGTTCGGCACTGTCGACGCGATAACAACGTCACCCGGCGTTCAGCACGCGCCCGTCAGCGCTCGAAACATTCACAGTTGACAGATGTCACGTGCTGGCCCGCGTCAGGGCTGTCACCTGTCAACCACCGGTCCGGACGAATTACGCGCTACAACGAGCATGTGTTACGTCTCGAATAATGCGCGGAAAATTTCAGTGAACTATCATTATATCGGCCGATACCGCGCCCGTGTACGTACCTTTGACAGAAAACTGATGGACAAGCGGAGAGACAGAATACAGTTCCATCGGCCGAAGTTTACGTGTGACTCAGTGCGCGAGCGCGACACGAGCACACGCGAGAGATAAAACAATAAAAAATATATATTGCCCGTCGGCGCCCACCAATAATTTTCTATAAAACGTCCGCGCGCGAGCCAAACGCAAACGGTGATACTTTCTCGCGCCGAGTACACATACACACACACACACACACACACACACACACACACACATGCGCGGGAACCGATTATACATTACACTGTTCAAAGCCGCGTGTTAACACGCAGAAAGATAAATCGCGTCAAGACTGTTCCGCTAACTCATCCGGTCGTTTTATCAACCGATCCGGCCGCGCGATTAATTGACTTTTACTAGGCTTTTTACGCGAGCCTCTAAGAATGGAATATATTAGGACCTTAACTTAGTTTCCGCCCAAAAAATACTGAGAAAAAGCATTTATTGTAAAAAATTTATTTAAATCATTTCAATGAAAGTATTTTCCATCACTTTCTACAACTTTTTGCCATCTTTCTGGCAACTGGGCGATACCATCTCGATAAAACGATGTTTGTTTCGAAGCAATCCATTCGTCCACCCATTCTCGCACTTCTTCAACATTTCGGAAGCGTGTACCACTCAAGCCGTGCTGCATCGATCTGAACAAGTGGTAATCAGAAGGCGCTATGTCTGGTGAGTACGCTGGGTGAGGAAGAGTTTCCCATTC
>NW_022639501.1:334643-350772 GCF_010583005.1 Odontomachus brunneus | reverse complement strand
ACTAGAACTGTTTGCATTGCCATCTAACATTTGCGGGCGGAAACTAAGTTAAGGTCCTAATATCTTGAACGCACGAAGAGGCGGATTTTAGGCAATGTGGAGTAGAAGTGAACTTTGCAAAAATTTCGTCGGAATGGTTTTCCAAAGAGAAACCACAATCGAGTCGATTGTCTGTGTCGAGAAAGTTCGACACTTCAATCGGCTGTAGTTGTGCAAGAATGATCTGACCCACGTGAGGTGCGTTTTGAGAAAAGTGAAAATTTGACGCATGATTTGATAAGTACTGAGTACAGCACTTGGGGTTCTTTGCAATCGTTCAGGATATCGAGCGGATTCTCTTCTTCTCAAGGATATTCATTGGCAAGCTTAATCCTTAAAAAGTAGGTAAAAGAGATGCAACTAGAAGAAAATAAAAACTGTTTTTAACCCTCTACTGTCCAAATTAATTTCTCACGTTTAAAAAATTTTTCATGTACATAGGATATTAAAAGTACTCATATAGGATAAAATTTTATTTACAAAATCATTTTATTTTCCCAAAATAGATTTGTGACTTTGAGGTCACGTTGAGCAATTACTATCGCTGCCAACATACTAAAAAAAGGCAGCCATATTGTGACTTTCACGCCACATCGGTCAAGACAGGAATAACACTTATATTGAAGATAAATAATGATGAAACTGAATCGTGACTTTAGAGTCGCAGTGAGCAATAGAGGGTTAATTTTGGGATATATTCTATAGATTTGGATCTTTTTCGCTTTACGCAGGAAAACGTATGGATCGTCTCTAGCAATAACGAAGGCCGAGAAGTTGAAATTTTATGGCTCAGATCATTCCTGCATAACCGTGGCCAATTATTCCCAGCGCCCGCAATTATTTTCTACGGCAGATGCGACGCGCAAATATCTCCGTTTATCGCCGGGCTTGCGAAATATCCGAAGGACGCGCGATCGGCAACAGAGAGAAAGAGAGAAAGAGTGAGTGTGAGAGAGAGAGAGAGAGAGAGAAAGAGAGAGAAAGAGACAGGGAAGGAGGGAGACAGAAGAAATGACAAACGTCTGCGCGCTGTAGGACACGGCAAACGAGCGACGGCGCTGAAGAAGGCTCGGGGCAAACAATTTCAAACACCCGGCAACGAACATTACAACGCGATATTACGTGGGATGAAATAATCCAGCCGGCTTCCGCCTCGTGAACAGGAGTAAACGAGGCTCCCGTGCTAATTGCCGCGAAAAGGGTTAACGCCGCTCGCTCCCCGTCGGCTCTCTCTCCAGTTGGATATCGCTATCCATATTTAATTAGCCGGCTGCGAGTGTTCTTCTTCCCCGGCGAAACGCCCACGCGGCAGAGGCGCCGGAGGGGGACGGAAAAATCATTACGGTTCACTGCGAGGTCAACCGTGTGCCGTTTTCGCGCGGGAGTCGGCGGGCTCTGTCCTTCTCATCGTCGCTTCTGAACACGACTCCAGGAGGACGCGTTTATCCTGCGCGGCGGCTCCGCCGACAAACCGCGAGGCGCTAATAATGCACGCGCGATCTGTTTGCGGGGAGACCTGACGGGAAGACTTCGCGCGCGGGAAGGGTTGCGTGTCGCGTGCGCGCACACATACACACACACACACACATACACACAGATAGAGAGAGAGAGACGTACGTACGTGCATGTCCGCGCGATTATCGATTTATAAAAGCGATTCCTCGACTCCTTCGTCCTCCTTTTGTCTCGCCACGTTCCGTTGCGCCGCTCTCGCCGGCCCTCCTGCCCTTTCCACGTAGTCTTGGCTCGGCGATTTATTCGTATCGTCGCCATATCCGAAGCATTATTTCAAAAGGAGTGTCCACACGCCTAGGCGAGCCGAGGAACAGGAGGTGGCGGCGGAGGAGGAGGAGGAGGTGGTGGATGGAGGCGATGGCTGTTTCGCGGGTGGAAAAATATTTCTCACGGCGTTTGCGAGCCCGCCCACTTCGGACTTCTCCCATTCTTCCCTTCGTTCTCTTCCACCCTTTCGGGGGACGTTCTCCACCGATGCTTGCGCTTTTCCTGACTTTATTTCACTCGGAAAAATTATCGTTGCGCTCGCGCGCGCACCCTCCGGCTTTCCCGCGCACGTTTGTGTGTGTGTGTGTGTGTGTGTGTGTATGTCGCGTCGTGAGCTTGCGCGCGCGCGTATGTGTCTGTGTATGTGTGAACGACGCAAGAACAATGGCACTGAATTGGCGTCTAACCGGTGAGCAATAGGTGCGTCCCTTTCGTACGAATAAAGGCGCGCCCGTTAATTAATGGCGTCGATAAATCAGCACCCGGAATAATACCCAAGGAGACAACAGGAATAGTTTATAAAGCGGCTGCGGACTGCCGGTGCCTTTAGCGCTCTCTCGCACGTCGCGACGCGACGCGACGTCTCCCCGATTGACCTCTCCACCCGGACGTAAAATAAGAAGGGATCGCGCCCACGCGGCAGACCCGCCGCCGGGCGCTGCCTCCGAACAGAAGGAAGTGTCTTTCTTTATCTGCCTCAGATTAGATTCGCCTTGGACGTTTAACCCCACCATTTGTCTTGCCCCGTTCTAGATGGCAGAACATCAAGTTACGGGCTATCGCATTAACGATCTCTACATGCTCTCGTTATTTAGCAATCGCGCTCTTTCGATAGATTTTCTCTGTGCCTCCGTATCACTCAGAAGAATATAATCCCATCCTCTTGGCGGAATCCTCTTATACATAGCCTCAAGAGGGTTCTTCCGGAAACCAAAGGGAAAATATTCTGAGCACGATATTCTTGAAGTTGGAGGAATTTCGTTCTTTATCTACAGTGCACAAGTCTTGTACTCCTGATAGGAGAGCACTCTGCCTCAAGTAAACATACTCCTCTTAACTCGAAGGAGAGAAAAAGTCGGAATAATATCTAGCAGATTCCTCCGATTAAATAGTCCACTTCATTAGAAAACTCTTCATTCTTCGGGGGAAAAGAAATGTTCGTTTGGAATGTTGTGGGATTATACAGGAAATACAGCAATTAGAAATTTTTTGGATAATATTTTCCTTGTGATTTTCGAGGAATTCTCTTGGGGAGGATGTATGCAAGAAGGTTGTGCTAAGAAAGTGATTATGTTTTCCTCAGCTGATTCTTTGTTGATTTTTTGTAACAGTTGCAACATCGTCTCCGCTAGTGGACGTCGAACGACATGTCCTAAGATCACTCGCAGTGTTGTAAGAAGTCTCAAAGGACGCGCGCACAATCGTGCGTCCGTCTCCATAGAAATCGCAGTGGGTACCGCGATATCCGCGATCACAGAGAGCGCGTATGCCCCTCGCGGATATAGGCTGCACTTCACGGAAGTCGATAAAGAATTATTTGTATCAGATACGACGCCGGTCTTCCGCTTGACGTAGCGTTATGAAAAAAAAGTCTATGGCGATTCTTCAAGGCTCAATATATAGACTGCGCGCGCCGCTGCCGTCGCCGACCTCATCCTTTTTTCCTGATCTTGACAATTTCATCGGACCCGCGTCGCTCGGCCCAATAATTGAGTTCTTTGTAGCTACGTCTCGCGCGAGTTGTTGCATCTAGATTATAGGAATTGTCCCGCAGCAAGACACAGAGAGACAGATTAACGGGTTATTGTTAGGCCGATAAAAAGACCGTCCAAGTAATATCGACGCATCCCCGTCGACCTCGTCAATTCGACCTCGTCGTGGAAATTAATTCGTAGAGCTCCGAGTCGCGCTCGCGCGGAAACGAGGCGAGGCATTATCGCGAGAGGAGAGCGCGAGAGACGAGACGAGTATTGATACTCGTTCGATACTCCGTCGTGGCGCGGTTCGCATTTCTCTCCCTTCTACCTCTCCCTCTCTCTTACTCTTTCCTATTTTTTTTCGCCACGACCTTCGCCTCCTTCCACCCCTCATCTAATTCACTCCTCGGGTCGCGCTTTTCAGGGTGTAGAATCGCAGCCGCGGCGGGCGAATTTATCTTAAACGCAAAGTGAACCGGCCGCTTTGATATACGGTCGCGTAATGTCTATATTTTTATTATTTACGGACCGCGAGATAAGTGAGAGCCTCCTCCTGTGCCCGAGTCCCGTCTCGCACCCCCCGCGTTCCCTCTGCCAGCAGCCAAGCAGCAGGCGGGGCGTGTATGGTAGCAACGTGATAGAGTCCACGGGGCAAGAAACGCGGGCATTCATTTTGCAAGCTCGACACACATTGGTAACCTCTCAGCCCGAAGCTACCCTCTCTCTTTCTCTCTCTTTCTCTCTCCCTCTCTTTCTCTCTCTGTCCTTCGCTCCTACCGCGGCACTCTCCTTCCACCCCTTGCCGCAGGTCCCACCACCGTCGCCACCGCTGCTGCCATTGTATCGAAATATCACGCGCCTATAAATCACCGTGAGCACCGCATATTATACCTCCGAACTATTCGCGAGGGGTGGCGGCGGCACTGGCGGCAGCGGCGGCGGCTCTCGATGGTCGGATGGTGGGGTGGCAGTACGGGGGTGGCTCGATCGAAACTGACGCGACGTCGATTATTTTATTTCCCTCCGCAGGGCTGCCGGGCTCGGCCAACAGATGGAAATCAAGCACGCAGCTCTGTCGCGCGATTCGTTCGCTTGGGAAACCATAACTCGCGATGAGGAACGGAGGTGCCAAGCGAACAAACTTCTATCGCTGCACGCACTACCAGTCACTTTCTCGTGCCGTCGCGTCAGTGAATTACGTGCATTCCAGCGCTTTTCTCGCCCGCGAAAATGTGCCTCCCTTTCAGCAGATAACAAGAGCTCGATTCTACTGCCCACATAAAAACAAAGAACGACTCTTAGAGACTACGTGGGCTAAAGCAAAAGTACTTATTTCTTGACACGCATCCAATCCTAGACATTCTTTTCGTCTTTAAATACGAACATTTCAACTTTCAACATAGAATATATTCACATATATGAACATATATACCATATTTTATGTTAAAAGTATTTGTACTTAATCTTCTAAATGTTCAAGAAAAATTTTGTAGTAAAATATCAAGTTTCTTTTAATTTACTTCAACTATCGAATTTTCCTTAACTTATAACAAGTAAAAATTGAATATATATTTCTCAAAACTCTCTAGAGAAAAGTAACAATAAGAAATCTGGATATGTTTATCAAAAGAAATCCTGGGAGAATCGTGCAATAATTTAAAATCACTACTGAAGAGATTAAAAATCAAAGCAATAAGAATATATCTAGGATTAGATACGTACCTTGGCGTTAGTACTTATAAGAGGTTCCGAGTTTAACACATTTGCTACCAACAAAAGTTTCTCTATGTCCACATTATCAGACTAATTCTGTTTTGCACAATTGCGTAAAAGAGATAAAAGACTAGTCTGTGGAAAGAGTCCTTTAATAAACCGTGGTAACGAATGTGCTAATTAAAAAGAGAATGTATCTCGTGCATATCACGCGTATAAGTAACGAGACGTTTCGTAGAATCGCGCAGAATCTTTTTTTTTTACCTCCTGTGTTGGATCTTGTATCCCGAGCATCGCCGAAGTTTCCAAATGGCATTTAAAAGCGCCTCGTATATGTCACACGTGAAAAATTATCGCGGTGCGGGGCGCGATCTTTTAAAGTAAAATTTATGCACGACGAATGACAAATGGAAGCTCCACGAGCGCGCCAATCAGTTTCGCCGCAATAAAGGCTACTCTTTCTTGTCCCGACGCTCACCGTGACGGAGCGAGGGAGGGAGGGAGGGAGGGAGGAGGTTACGCGCGAAATTTATAGGACACTCCAACGACTCGTAAATGTTAAGCAAATCAAGCCTGCCTGGCGTCCGTTTAAGCCCTTTTCTCCCTCTTGTCGGCTATAACCCTGTACCGAGTTTCCGTCTCGCGAAAGGAAACGCATTTCCCAAGATAATCGGCCGCGCTATCGAAACCGCCCAGTGTCCCCGGTCAAGATTTATAAGGATAGTTTATTGTTATTCCACCCCACTTGGTTTTATGGGCCTCCTCGATGCGCGCCGTAAGGGTGCAGGGTGGGACTCTGATCCACAGTGGACGAAGGGGCGAGCGTCGTTCGAGAGAGAAAGAGAGACAGCGGTCCCGTTTCTTTCGGGGCTTTTCTCCTCGAAGCTTAAACGCGACACCCTCCACGACCTCCGCCGGGACGCCTGTCGCGGTGATAGGGACGAGGAAACGACCGCTTGCTCGAGGAAAAAGGGCCGGAAAATCCAAATGACGCCGATAAGGGCGATCCGGGAGACAGGTCGCCATAGACCCCTTTAATTAGAGCGAGTTATAAATTAGACGAGAAGGAAGCCGGTACAAACGCTACTGCTACGCCAAGGAATATCGCGATACGGCGATACGGCGAATTCGACGAGACGCAATTCCTCGTCGAGGAACGAGATCTGTCGTGTGGAAACGTGTAAGATTTTTCGGAATTTGGTTAACGCTGTCTGCCAGTGGGAGTCGCGACGCACGTTATCGCATCTAAATTACGGCAGCCAATTTGCTTCTCTCTTCTTCCTCTCTTTTTCTCGACTACGTGTATTAATTAACTCAATGGGCACCCCATCTCGCGACCCGCCCCGTCTTTGTACACCCAACAATATAATCTCAATTATTATTGATCGAGCGCGGCGTTGAAAAAAGCAACGCAACAGCGACGCTCGTTCGACCGCTGTTTCCGCATTAAAAAATTGGCAAAGTGGAAGTACAAATCATCGAGCGACTACCGGTCATTCGGAAATGTTGGAGTGGCCGAAAGAGGATGGGAACGGGCGAGCGGGGCGGGACGCGAGGAGACGAGAGGGGGGGTGAGCATTTGCAGTAACAAAATGCGAAGCGCTGCACGCGTTAATTCCCGTCCATAAAAGCCATCGACAAATCAAACCTTCGACGTGATTCACTGCCGGCATAAATACAACTAGATCAGCGTGTGTACGAGAAACGTGGTATGAGCGATGGGTCGACAGGCGTTTGCATCCCCTACCCCTATCCGCCACCCCCTCGCGCTGCAGTCACAGCCGCCGCCGCCGCCGCCGCCGCCAACGGCGCGATCCACCCTCAAACACCGCGGCAACCCTCAAAATATTATGCCCCAATTTCTGCATTTTCATACCTCGTTACCGGCAAATTATTGCGACGCTGCTTTAAAAAGTCCATGTATGCGATGCAAGCACACGTTTCACGCGCGCGGCTTCTCAATTGCCCCGATTCTTTCGGATGTAACACCGAAAAGGATATAATCTTACTCCTAGCGCGGAAATCTCCTTGTATATGGCCTCAAGAGGATCTTGAAACTCCCTTCTAAAACCAAGAGGAGAATATTCTAACAAACAGCCCAACAACTCTAGTTGCAAGGTGCTACTTTTTTCATAATCCCATATTTTAAGCGGAAACTCTTGCTGAAAGAATATATTCCTCTCCTAACAAAGCGAACTGTCAAATCCATTAGATAATGTTCTAGTTCCATTTTTTCTTTCGAAGCAAAATATGTTTACTTGAGGCAGAATGCTTTTGCTTAGAAGAAATTAAGACTCGTTCATGCAGACAAAACATGAAATTCCTCCAATTTTAAGAATATTGTGCTTAGAACATTTTGATTCTAGAATCCTTTTCAGGCCATATGCAAGAGAATGAGATCCGTTCAGAATGAGATTGTATAGTCTCACGGGAGCGAAGGATGTAGAGCATTTCAAGATCAGTTAGAAATGTGGAGAACTTGGTTGATTCAAGTCACCTGGTAAGGATCCCGTGGTGCGTCAACGATACGAGAGATCGTCGCGGAGCTCTGAGATGAGAGACTCGTGTATGTGTAAAAGGCGCGCCAGATGGGAGGGGTATATCCGTTAAGAATCCGTCTGAGAAACTGATCAGCGCACAATTTGCACCGCAAAAGCTTTCCGCGAGAAAGGCGAAAGAAGCGAGAGTCCTCGTCGCGTTTAAAGCGCGCACTCTCGTCGCGAACGTTTATCCGTCGCGGCGGGATGTCTCTGAATATATTGCATTATCGCCGTCCTGTTTATGCACGCTTTTAAGGACGCGCGCTTTTAAGCGCATTTTAATTCGCACGCGCGCTCATGCTTTGAGAAAGCGCCGGTAACGCTCTCAATTGAAACTGTTAAGCTCCCCGCGTTCCTAATTCAAGCAAGCGGATAAGGAAGGTACGTGGGTCGCGGTGTAGCATCGACAATGTGGAGCGTAATTATTCGGGAAAGATGGCACTTTGCTCGGCATTTTGTCGCCTTGGGCCCCTAATGGCCGGTGGTTGATAACGAGGTTTACGGGCCAGACAGCGCTGCCCACTGAGAGATGTTGACAGCGGCTTTCAACCTTCCTGTACCGAGGCTAGCTCAATCCGATCACGAGGAACACGCCGGTATTACTTGACTTTACAAAGCCCGCCCTCTACCTCCCCCTCCCTCCCCCCTATGTAAATCTCGCTCCGCGAAATCAAAAATATTAGCCTGATACGAGGGTCTCCTCGCTCAAAGGTAGGAGCGGACGCATTTTACATCTCTGAGGTTCTTTGACGTGCATGCGAAACAATAGCCGCCGCGTGCGGCAATCTAAAATTAATATCAGCGAGTCACCGGACCGTACCTCGCTCACTCGATTCGCGTTTATATCGCGTTTATATCGCGCGGTACAACGCAGTCAAGTGCTGCGCTTAATGTGAAACGCTTTTCGGGGACTTTTTATTTAATCTGCCCGATGTGTTCCCGCCGATAATCTGGATAACAAGCATGTTAAAAACATTTGTTTCATAATTCGTGAAAAATTGGACAAAATAGAATTAATATTCCACGGCGGTGTGCACAGGCGGCGATGACGCCTGTTTTTCGGGCATTGATTGTAATTCTCCCGATAGTCGTGCGAATTACGACCTTGCGTTTCGAGTGGAAATGAGTAATAATCGCGGGGACGCGCAACGGTGATCGGATTAATGTATGATGGTTCGCTTATATTTGAATTTTTTAACGAAGCGCCACACACGCACTGCCGCGCGGACCGGCTTATCAAATTTTTCAACAGACTGTTCATCTCTCGCGCACGCGTGATTATCTTTCCCTAAAACAAATATCAATGGTGTTCCCGTGCCGAAGTGACGATATACGCGCCCGCGTTGGCGGGGCGAGGGAGGGAGCCACGCGAAAAGCACACACGCGGCGCTGCGTATTGTGCCGGACGGGCGTTGTTCGCCGGAAAGTCCGGATATTCGCGAAAGAATGGGCGCGCACCCGTAAAGTTTAAGAAACGGCGTCGCGCAGTCGACCGGTTTTGCGGCCGGCAAAATTAGAATGTGTCCCGGTTATTACAGGCGGCCGCGAAGAATTAGCATACAGTGGTGCGCGCGTATACGTGGTCAGACGTGTTGCGCGACACAAGAAGAAGGCTTTCGCGCTAATCCCCGGCGTGGCACTAAATGAGGTGGTGGATTTGTTGGGAAGAGCTTATACTTACCGGGGGACAGAGAGAACGCGCGCAGGAACCACGGGAAATATGGCTGTGAGAGAGAAAGAGAGAGAGAGAGTGAGGGAGGGAGGGAGGGAGAGAGGAAGAGGGCGGCGATGTGGCTTCTGCTTGTGAAACTCCAAAGCTCGTATCCACACGTGGGCTAACAACAATGGGATGATCCTGCCGGGATTACGCGATCCAACGCGAGGGAGAGGCCCGCGGTTTCGTTGTTACTGCTTTTCCGGTGTTACGATATCCGGCGCATGGTTTAACAATTGCGCGTCTGGCGAGACGTTCCGTTTGGCGATCGAGTTGGGCAACTGCTACCGAGCTACGCCGTTGCGGGCATTACGGGATCCGCCTGCCGAAATTTGCATCGCGCGCGCGGATGCCCCGAAGTCAATCTTCCGCTTCTATCCGAATCTGCAATCCGAATCGTGATATTTTCTTTTTTTTTTTATTTTAGCCTCGTTCTCTGTGTGTCCTCTTGCGCACAGATACAACGATTATTCGCGATGAATCTTCTTTCCCCCTCTCTCTCTCTCTCTCTCTCTCTTTTGACTCGTGGCGATTGTAGTGTGAGATCGATCTCGTCCGCAGCCACGTAGAGTTACGTTCGTCGTGCAACGCCGTGTAACGCTCTCGTCGCGGCATTCAATTAAGGGGTAAGAAACTCGAGTCCCAGTGCGCGCGTTAGCGCGATCTCGTTTTACAGTCGAAATCGCGCCGGTGAAACAGTTAGTCGAACGAAGCGTTACGAAACGTTTCCGCGATTTCGAGGTGAAGCCGCACGCATGACCGAGCGGCTGGTGGAGGCGCCAGGCGATTTAGTAGTCGACGTTATACTGGTAATAGATACAGAGGGAGACAGAGGCGGAGAGAGAGAGAAAGAGAGAGAGAGAGAGAGAGCTCGGGGACGGGAGGTTGGAACAGAGAGAACGGAGCTCAGCGTGGAAGTAGGTACACAGAAAGAGAGAGAGAGAGAGAGGGGGGAGAGGAGAGGGAGAGAGAAGGGGGAGAGAGAGAGAGAGCCGAGTGGTGACGTTGACTAATGATGGTGGTGAGAGAACACACTCCAGTCTAACCCGACCTGTTGCACCCCCAATAAACCCCGTCAAACGACGTGCCGCTAAATAGAATCGCGCCGCGTCTTTCGACCCCCTGACTGATTCACCCTGACATCCCGGAACGCGGATCCGCACTTGGAAACTAGGACAGAGCGAGCGCGAGGATGCTCCCGCGCGCGGGCTGATTAAAATTTGGGCCGCGTCGTTCCTCCGACGTCGAATCGGCATTAAGGGTATATAGAAAAGTTTCTCGGATGCCTACTCGAGATACATTTCACGCTTCTACGCCGGGCGTTTTTTGGAGGAATGTGAGCGCGAAATATTCAGACCCGCAGGCACAGCAAATGGCTGTGCGAGGGAACCGTGTTCCTATCATTTGCATTCACTCGCTCCATAAACTGAGATCTCACTGAGATTTACTCGTCGCAGCCGAAGGGACTTCGCGCAGTCTCTTATTTATTCGAGGCTTGCTACTTGCATTATCTATGTAACGTGTTGAGAGTACATGGGTCATTGGGGAGGAACAAATTGGAGGTATAAAAATTGCAAGGATCGCATTATTGATTAAATAAACTCAACATCTGGCAAATGTCAAATTTCAAATTGGATTAATCTTTAGCACTACGGATTAATACGTTCGTTATCAACGTTATATTAAGAACGAGATACTTGAAGATTTATTTTTGTATATAAAATATAAAATATAAAATTCATTTACAGGAGGGAGCTTCCTTTCGCAGATAAATCTTATATCGCACAAATAAACTTTCAAGTATATTTTTACAATATACGTGCAATCTTTCACCCGAGAGCAGCGTCTCATATGTGTGGCAGCAAAAGGCTAAGTTTAGCTCCACATTCTGCGGTATTTCGAAATCTTAAATTATCTTTTGATAAAATTGTAGCTGTTGATAGATAATAAGTAGATTAATAGGTAAGGTAAATAAATTAAGATAGATTGATTAAAATAGATAATTAGGACAGATAGATAAGTAGATTAAAGATACATAAGTGTTAAAGTAATGCGCTTCACCCATTTGGAAAAAAATGGCCTAAAAACGTGTTTTGTCAAAATAAATAGTATCGTTAGGATCTTTGCAGAAAATGTATAGGAAATGTTGCGAGATAGAAGAGATGAAAATCTCTGTCCATAAAATAGCATGAATTATAAATAATATACTTATTAATTTAGGGCGACTCTCTTTCATCGATTAACTTAATCGTCGGTTAATTCCGTTGCAAATATCTACTGGCCAATTCTGTCAAATGATCATTACTTCGATACTTATATAATATCCTCAATCTACCCACCAATAGCGCTACAATTTAATCAAAAAATAATTTAAAATTCCGAATATCACAAAATAAGGCTAAAAGCTTGTGAGAACTTGGCCGTTCTCTTCCTTTTTCTGTGTCCACATTATCAAACTGAGTCTGCTTCACACAATTACGTAAAGAGGAAAAAGGAAGTAATTTGGAAATGGTCTCCTCCTCAAATAAGCCATGGTAGCGAGCGTGTTGAGGTACGATTCACCCTGTTCTATGATATACTTGCGACAGAAAGAACAGACATCCCTGATGGTAGCCATGTGTATATGTGTGTGTGTGTGTGTGTGTGCATTCAGCACACTCGTCACATATTTTCTTTCAGCGACGTGAAATACGTCCGATGACTTCGGAGCGGTGCGAGCTTACGGCACAGTCGTGATTCATGTCGGGAGTACCGCGATTATCTCTTTCTTCCTCTATTTCTTTCTCACTGTCTCTCTCTCTTTCCCTCTCTCTCTCTCTCTCTCTCTCTCTCTCTCTCTCTCTCGATGTTCTCGATTCCCTTTTGCGTTCCGGCGAGAGAGCCGAAGACTCGCAGACGCGGCGAGTGCTCGTCGCAAGACGAGCGAACGCAGTGACGTGGAAAATTGTCCGATTATTCGCGGTTAGATAAAGAGCTTCTTCGGGAGTGGCAGCGAGCTTACGAACCGGGGGCGACAGGGGCGGCGGCGTCGAGCTGGCTCGTGACACCCCCGTGCGTCGTGAGAGTGGCGGTCGCAGTCGGTGCTGGAAGGTCGTACCGGATGAAAAGCCGAGCCGACGGACTCTCATTCTCGAAGGACGGGCCTGGACGCACCCTCAAGTACCCTCCAACGCGGATTCAATCCCGGAGACCCACGAAATAATCATCCGACGCTGGTTCATCCCTTCGCTTGCAGAAGTCTCTCACGGATGGGCCCGTCCACCGAACGCTTGGCCAGAACGAGACGTCTGTCGCTCTTCCTTCCCCTCCTACCCCGCTGTGTCCTCCGGCTTCTCCCTCTCGGCGTCTCCACTCGTCGCCTTCGACGCCCGCCTTTCTCTTATTACCCGCGTAGAACCCGTCAATTCTGAGGTAAAACGGCGATATCGAGCGCGCACAGGCCGCATTGTCGGCTTCGTCTGCGCGAAGGACGTGCAAGGTCCCCGTCCTCGACGTCGCGCTCCTCCGAATCTTAAAGCGGCGTGTCGCGTCTCCCTTTGTCCCCGACTACGCCGCGGAATGTATAATCGACATGATTGGCTGTTTAATTTCGAAATTACACGGAAGACACAGAGTATGGTTGTTGGCCCACACGTAAATCTGTTGGCTGTGCCGACCAGATTCGATGGTAAAATACGGAATAACTAATTATGCGGTTGCTGCAGCCACAAAGCGATTGTCCGGATACAATGATGATATCTGATTGCTCCAGTCAGAATATATCCATGGTAAACGTCACCCCAACCGATTTCGGGTTCGCCACCACCAGATCACGCGCTACTAAATGATGCAGTTGATGTATCAAAGTGACTCAGTCATATCAGTACACATTAACATCAGTACACATTACCCTCGCACAAAATAACGCGACTATTCCGCTCGCAATACTTCTGGTTATGTGCACCATAAATCCTGATACTTTCCGTGTATAATTCGAGAAATCGGTTTGCGCTCTCCACTAATGGAGATGTCACTGATCTCCCCTCCGAAAGACCGCCCTCGACTCGATTCGTAACTAAATCATTGATTTGCGAAATTTAATCGCGATCATACGAAATAGCGCAACAGAGTCGAATTAACTCTAATCCGATTAAAACGCGCGCCATTAGAATTCCACTTCGCTGACGCTGAAAATTGGCAAATGAGAAAGACGCGTCGGCTCCCAAAGGGCACCAAAGGCAACGCGCGTAACCGCGGACGCACTCCATACACGTTCGGCATTACCATCCCGTCCGAATCCAAATAACGTCGATAAATATTCCTCGCCTCTCGATGACTTCGATACTCCCCGGACGGCCCTCTCCCCCTTCCGCCAGCCGTTGGCCCGGGCAGTATTCAAAGAGAAGGGCCGATTCAGAGATACGGGGAACGTAAAGGGAATATCCAAGTCGCCCTGTGGAGGTCCTTCCGCTCGCCGAGTTCTTTAAAAGGTCGCCCTCCGCGGCGGTCCCTGCACAAGGCATTCCTCCGCGCTCGCCGTCGTGCTTTTCTGCGCGGATTTTCGCGAGGCCACCACCGTGTTCGATTCTACGAGCGCCGGGGGAACGGCGTGACGGTACGCGATGCGCATTTCGAATCGCCACGCCGCCTCCGCCGCCGGAACGTCGCGCCGTGGTCGGCTTCATGTACTTACTTGCCAGGTACGTGTACTACCTTGTTTACCACGCGGTCTTACACACCCTCCTTGCCGCATGGCGCCATTGTTCTGAAAATCAAGAAATGTGTCAGCGGCAGCGAGGGTAAAAAGCTCGGGAGCCGGGAGTCGTCGTGGCGTTGTCAGGCCCAGGAGAACGTTACTCTCCTTTCTTCTCTCTCACCCTCCCTCCCCTCGCTCATCCTTCTCACTCTCTCTCGCTCTCTCCCCCCTCTCTCTCTCTCTTTCTCCGCTCTCTCATCCGCTCGCGCACCCGACCGGAGGAGCCAACCCGCGAGACCGCGGAGGATGGGTTAACGTTTGAACAGTAAATTATCTTGAGGACTTAAGCTCATGTTACCCTAACACCGTGATTTCCGCAAGATCCGTCCTCTTCGGAATCTTAATTTCTCACCGCACTCTGCAAACTGCGCGCCACAATATTATTCGTGCTTTGTTGGACTTCCGGTTCACGTCGAACACTTCCGTGAGTCTCGGAGAGTTTGAGGGCTTCTTGATGGTGATACCCGTTGCGCGTCTTTGTCGCGACGAAAGAGATGCGTTTGAATGAATTTTCATGAATACCGAATCTTCGATGTTCATGTTGCTTGACTATGGATTACCGGACCCGTCATGTAATATTTGGAGAAGCAGCGACGTGTCCTCTGATGAATTTGTGATTGCTTTGAGATTTATGTTAAATTGCACTCTCTCCGCTCGCAGTGGAAAGATCCACGAGCAAATCTTTGCCACATTGATTGGTTTCCCTTTGTCACCCATCATCACGGACACACTGTTCAGGATTTGGAGTCGAGAAGGATTGAAAGATTCCCGGCTGATCTTCCCTTTTAAGTTTAGATATATAGATGATGGAGGGGAATTCATCGGTGTATGCCAAAGCTTTACCTATAAATCCTTCCATTAAAAGTGGAGAAAGTGGAATTTAAGACAAATCTCAGAGCAATCATGAATTCACTGGAAGGGATGTTGGCGTATTTGAAGATATGTATTTTCTTGACGGAAAAATCCTCGCTGAAAATTACGCACGTTGCGAAGTGCACTTATTCGTTGTATCTCACAATTATTCGTATTTGCTTTCAATTAATGAACCCCGGATGGGAATCAGTGAAACCAATGGGTGCGTTCAGTGACAGGCCCATAGTTGAAATTTGCGGAACGGTATGCCGAGTTTTAAGGTCACACGGTACATGTTATCTCGAGCGGGTTTCCCTTGACTTGAGATTTCCCCTTCTGTTGTTGCCTGCCACGTCAGTGATGATAAATCGTGCGACGCTCCAGTTAAATTCCGAAATTTTCTTCTCTTCACACGTTTCTCCGCGTCACAGCTCGCGTCGGAATGAAATTTCGAGTTTGCTCTCTTGATCGCGTGACGTACGTCCCGCGCTCATAATCGCACGTCCGCGATAATACAGAACTTTTATTGCGCGCTATAAGCGCGATAAGCTTCGCGCTGTCGTCATTCGCGCCGCAAAACCGTCCCGGCGAGAAGGTGCAGACGGCCGTACGATAAGAAGCTGCTTCTTCAACGGATAGGAAATCCGTGCCTTCGTTACGTACCTATATGTATATGTATATACAGAAGATGGGAGATTCGCGCTAGCGCATACCATTATAGGTAGAATGCTGCTAGCGGGTTAGTCGTTATTAGTCGAAATGCTAGCTGGAAGTGGTTAAAGCAGGCGATTCGTATGCTGGTCGGTCCTTCCATCTCGTGGAATCGCGCGTTTCTGTCAGTCACAATGGCCGAGCGAGATTGCTCCCGCGGGAGAGCACGATGCCGCCTAATCAGAAATTAAATCTTAACCTTAATTCCTCCTGAAACGGGCGAGCTCACGCTAAAAGAATTCTCGATCGATCTCGTCGGGAGAACCACGAGAATCGCGGGACGGGCTGTACTCTCTCTCTCTCTCTCTCTCTCTCTCTCTCTCTCTCTCTCTCTCTCTCTCTCTCT
>NW_022639501.1:330165-334412 GCF_010583005.1 Odontomachus brunneus | reverse complement strand
CTCTCTCTCTCTCTCTCTCTCTCTCTCTCTCTCTTTCTCTCTCTCTTTTTCTCTCTCTTTCTCTTTTTCTCTTGTTCCTCGAAATTTCTCCGCACGAACTTAGACGGATATTCCGCGACTTTGGATCTTCGCCGAATCGAGATACCGGCACGACAATTGCAGCGCATCCGTGATAGTTATCGGCAAAAATAAATCCACACGTGTATCTTAGAATTTTAAGTATCTTTAATTTAATGCCTGTTTCTTAACGAACGTATACCAAATAAAAATTCTACACTTGTCACGAATTTTAATTCGACATATCTGATTCGTCTAGAGAGCATTTCTATTGGATTTATATATATATATATATATATATATATATATATATATATATAATTTAGTAATATTATTCTAACTTATGAAGATTTCTAATATGTGCAATAACTTTTTTACTCGCAAATATCGCTGCATAAGATGAAAGTCCCAATGTCCCAGACACGTACATAATCCTGAGTATTCTTACTGTATTTTGATACTTAAATACAAACATATTTAAACGTTATTTACAAATATTTAAACTTTTATATACACATTTATTCGATATTAGAAGTTGAAATATTTATATCTGGACATCAAAACAACAAAAATGTACTTTTAGCTTAACTTGTGCGATTCTTCGAGACGTTAATGAGAATCTTTAAGAGGTTGCTGAAATCGAAGACGCGCGCGCAAATTCGAAAAATGTCGATAACGTCACTAGAGGTAATCGCCACTAACACAATCACGTTATCCTTTTCGTATTTTTTGTACATATAGACTTACGTAAATCTTTGTTACTTTGTTTTACCATATTCAGCGTAAAAGCTAACCACGTATACAGGATGTCCCGAAATTACCGCATAATATTTTAATGAAAGATTCTTTAGAACATTTGAAATCGAAAACTTTCATACAAAAACGTCGAGGCTAGAATAGTTTTCAAACGGGAAGCGATTTTATTTTATCAATGACGGGGCTGAGATTTCGCGCGCTCAGGCACGGTGAAATAACAAGTGATAAAGGTGCTCTTACGAATGTAAGAGTCGCCCTTTTCACGATATTATGATCATTGTATAAATTTACAATAACATTGTCATAATATGTTTTGCCACTTTTCTACGTATTGTATTAGTATATTTTTTATACGAATAATGGGGATGTAAGAACATCTCAAATAAAAATAATTCAAGTAAAAATGACACATTCCAACTTAATCTGTCAAAGTGTCGATCAATTATTACCATGAAGGTTTCCACTATGCTATACGGCGTGAAAAGGGTGACATAGGAGCACTTTTATCACTTGTCATTTCGCCGTGCCTCAGCGCGCGAAATCTCAGCTCTGTAATTAATGAAATATAATTGCTTTCCGTTTGAAAACTATTATAGCCTCGACATTGTTGTATTAAAGTCTTCGTTTTGAAATGTTTTAAAGAATCTGTCATTAAAATATTATGCGGTAGTTTCGGGACACCCTATATATATATATACACAGAGTGTCCCGCGTAAGACGGACCAAAAGAAAAATATAAGTAGAACACATTAAAGTGAACAAAAATTATATAGGCCATTTTTCAAACAACCACGTAAAATTCGAGATATTAATTAAAATAGTTGAGCATATCAGAGCGCGGCGACACGGCAGGCGCGACATACGGCTCGCCGTGGCCGGCGAAGAAAATGGATGATTGCTCGCGGGCCTATCTTATAGGCCAGAAAGGTGGGCCGTTTGGGATACTGAAATGAGTAGCTCTGTGTGCGTCCGTGTATGTGTGCGTTCTTCCATTTTCTTCGCCGACCGCTGCGAGTCGTATGTCCCGCCTGTCGCATCGCGCGTTCTAATTTGTCCAACTATTTTAATTAATATCTCGAAATTTTACGTAATTTTGTTTGAAAAATGACCTATATAATTTTTGTCCACTTTTATGTGTTCTACTTATATTTTTCTTTTGGTCCGTCTTACGCGGGACACCCTGTATATGTGTGTGTGTGTGTGTGCGTGCGCGCGTGTGCGTGTGTGTATGTGTAGAAATATTTCTGCAAAATTTTCGGGTATTCTTAAGCTTCTGAATTCAGATGCGAAAGTTAATGTTTTTGAAAATTTGACCGTTTGAAACATCCATTCTTTCGGTATGTACGATCTGCAGAACTTTTGAATTAGGCAAATATTATGCTAGCTGACAGCTCGAGATTTTACGTTAAAAAATTCTTTGTTTTTGTTGAGCAATGCTCCTATTTATTTGTGCTTTCATTGTGTAAAAACATCTGTAATTCTGTACAATCAATACGACGTAAATTGTGGAGAAAAATGTCAGTGTTCTGTCGGTAAAGCTTTTAGCTTCAGCATCTCTTTAAATGCCAAAACAAAATTACTCAATTTATTTTTACAACATTGATGCTGTTCCCGTGGTAAACATACGGTCGCAAGTTGGTTGATTTCACGAATCTCGCGAGTGAGCGCTCAATTTATTGGTAATCCGCGCAAAAGGATCCACATTCGATTTTATTTCACGGTTTCCTTTATGCGAAAGACGTAGGATTTCTATTAGCTTTGTGCCCTGGTTAGATTGAATAGCCGCAGGCTTCCGCGGGCATACGTTCACGACTGTTTCATTTACAAATGTATTTCCCTCTCAGACGGAACTTTCAATTTAGCCGGATGCTTCCTGTGATGGCAGGGAATACGTAGGCGGGGATGGGCCCTTCCATATACACGATTCGTCTGTTTAGAAGGTAGCGGCTTCCCCCTTTCCGCAAACAAATCGAAACGACAGACAAACCGCTTGCCACGATCGGCAGTTTCGCGTACATACGTACTTCGGTTACGAGTAAATCCATTTGCGGTAGCGCGGTAATTGCGCGCAAGAATGCGCACAAAGTACTTTGATATTGAAGACTTTATCGGGTCGCTTTACGGATTTTCTCACGCATCGTTCATCCCGCAATGTAGACGCGAAGACGCGAGGTAGTCCAGGAAGTAATCGTCTGGTTTGTTGAAAATCTTCTTACAAGTTACGACAGAAAATGAAGGAAAGGTGCACGGAGAAAACAATATGGTTGGCCCACACATAAATCTAGTTGCGCCAACTAGATTCAATAATAGAATAATTACTTACGTATAACTCTTATTACTCTAACTAGAATGTATCCATGCTAAATGTCATATACAGGGTGTCTCACACTCTCCTCTGGGCATTTTGTGGGGACGTAGAACAGGTTGAGGTGAATATCAAAGTCCTATATCGTTTTGCGATATTCGCAATAATTATCAAAATATTAATTGTAGAAAATTTGTAAATGATCATGCAGAATATGGAAAATGAATTATATTAGCGACAACTGCCGTTGTGTACCTATATTTAGGTCAAATTAAACAAAAAAGTCCTCTACCATTTTCCAAATAATCACATAGATTTTTAATTATTAATTATTAAAAGAAGATTATTGCACGATTTTACGTGATAATGCACTCATCTTCTTTAATTAATTACGAATATCGCAAAACGGTATAGGACCATTATGTTCACCTCAACCTGTTCTACGTTCCCACAAAATACCCGGAGGAGAGTGTGAGACACCCTGTATATGTATATACATCATCATTCTCAAACTTCGCGAGAGTGTAGAACGGATTAAAGTGAATATAAAAGTCCCATACCGTTTTGCGATATTCGTAATAAGTCTCGAGATATTAATTAGAGAAAATTAGTGAATGATCATGCATGATATAATAGATAAACTGGCGATGTGTGCTGTTGTGTGCTTGTACGTTAGATTAAATTGAACAAAAAAAACCCTTTATCATTTTGCAAATAACCACGTAGATTTTTATTTATTTATTTAAAAAAATTGTTACACGATTGTGTGCGCGATAACGCACAAATCTTTAATTAATACCTAAAAATCTATGTGATCATTTGCAAAATAAGTAAAGGACTTTTTTTGTTCAGCTTTTAATGTTTAAGTATACAATGGTAGACGGCGCCACTATAGTTTATCTACAATATCGCGCGTAATCATTCACTATATTTCTCTTACATTATAATATTTTTAATTAATATCTCGAGATTTACTACAAATATTGTAAAACGGTACGGGACTTTTATGTTCATCTCAATCCGTCCTACGTTTTTACGAAGTTTGAGAATATGGTGATCTGGGACACCTTATATATATATATATATATATATATATATATATATATATATATATATATATATATATATA
>NW_022639501.1:305787-330079 GCF_010583005.1 Odontomachus brunneus | reverse complement strand
TATATATATATGTATGTATATATATATATACCCTGTGTATATATGTATATACACTTTTAGAATATGTATTCTATATTGAAAGCTTAAGTATTCACATTTAAAATAATAAGAATGTTCAGAGTTAGGCACGAGTGTTATTAGTATCAAGGTATTGGTACTGTTACCTTAATTAGCGAATTATAAGCTACAGTCCACTTTATTGTGCCGGCACATTGAAGAAATTCATGGCATTTCGCATTCAATTTCATCGTTTTGTATTGTCATTCGAGCACACATGTTAGAAGCTAAGCACAATAAAAGGAATAAGGAACAGGGAATCAAGAATAGAGAGCAGGAAACAGAGAATAGGGAACAGTTCAATATTAAAACATGAAACCTAATTCATCAACGCAGAATAGAGGAACAGAGGAATAACGTTATTTCTTGTTTTCAGTATTCCTTATTCCTTATTCCTTCTCTGTTCTCTGTTCCCTATTCCTTTTATTGTGCTCAGCCCCTTACAGTTAATAGGCTACAATTATGGCACTTGTGACAAAAGTTTGAAGAGAATCGAAAGTCGATGCGTCTTAATCGATTGCGTCGGCATACATCGCAGAATAATCTGCAGCTCCGTAACTACTACACGTATATCTCCGCAAACTTCTTTTCCAACGGAAATAAAACTCCAGATTTCCCTCGCAGGAATAGCGGCTGCGGAGCAAACCGCGCATTAAAGGCGCGCGATAAATCGGACGGGCAAAGTTCGCGGATGCATACTCTCACATAGTTGTTCGCGATCTGATTCGCTCGATGCTCGCGGTGTATGCCTCCGAGAGGCAACGAAAAAGTTCGCGGGGCGTCGTCGGTCGGTCGGTCTGTCGGTCGGTTGGTCGGTCGTTTGGTCGTTTGGTAAGAGAGAGCTTCACGAAAGAGAGAAAGAGAGAGACACCGGCGGCGCCGAGTTCCGCAGAAAACTGCGTGGCAAGTCCGTCAATTATGAAGGGCCCTTTAATAATGAAAGCGGCGGAAGGAGTTCCCCCGGGCGGCATCACTATCTTTCATGCTTACTGCTTAACGGCCGAGCGTCTGCAGACGCCGTTTTGCCTACCGCGGCACCCATCCCCCGTCCCCACGTCGACACTCTCTCGCAGACCTAACCGAAGTGTATCCCGACACTGTCAGCTCGCATCGACCCTTTCTTTGCATTAACCCATCCCTGCCTACCCGCCCTACGAGGAGCTCGACTTGTGTGGTATTCCCGTTGCAAATCTAATTCCAGCAAATGCCGACGCATCTTCGCGCATTAAAAAACGAGGCGGCCAAGCGAGAGAATCTAATCGCTCCGTTGTGTGAATTTCACACGGTATGAGAAATGTACACGGTATGAGAAGTCAAGGATATATTGCCTTATATAGTTGCAAAGTTACTGGAAATTAGAAATACGTTAATATGTTTAATTTTTTTCAAATTACTTTTCCTGTAAAAAATATGTGTTTTGGAGCCCAGCATGTTTGCGAAGATTTACATTTCAAAACGATATAACTTTTGATCCAGACCTCAATATCAAATCAAATGTGCATCAATATCAAATGTGTTATTTTTAAATGCAACGTATATTAATCTATAATTAAAAAAAAATTTGTACTTTATTTTTGAGATAATACACCCTTATAGCTGCCTAATGATCAAAGTATATTGTTTGTGCAAAACAGATGGAACTTTATTTCTGTGACTCAGTCGAATACACAAAAACTAATCGCAGCAATGGGGAATATCGCAGTGGCTAATTCTAACAGTGGCGAGTTTTAACTCGAGAGAGTGTCTTTAGAAGAATGTACCAGTCCTCTATAATAACGTACAACGCCGCGCGCTCTCCAACTTTCGGCGTACCGAGGCGAGTCCTGGTGAAAAATGAAAATCAAGCGCGCGGGGAAATTATCCGCGGATATGCGGACACGGACGCCGCGCGCGATGGCCGGCACGAACCTTTTTTCCGACTGCCTGTTTTCGTAAATCCTCGTTTAATGTTCCCTTCAGTGCGCGACGACAGTCGGGACTGTCGCGTGGTACGCGCGCGGCTTCTGCGGCGTCATCGTGGGGTAAACTCCGGCATCCGTCCCGCGCGACCCACGGGAAATTTACCGTGCGTAAAAAGAGGAGGGCTAAAAAGGATCGGACGGGGAATGCCCGCGAAGAAAGCAGTTTAGAGGCGGATAGTGCATTGCGCTCGTGTGAGGCCAAAGGATCAGGGGAGATTACGGTATTCGTTGCCGCGCGCTACTCGCGCGATACAATTTGCAACGTAACTTTTCTCCCATCATTACATGTTAGGCACATATTAGATACGCATTAAATACATCAGATGCGTATCGGTGTTAGTTACACGAAGCTACTCTTTTAGTTGCGCTCACAAACGGCACAGTCCGAAAGCAGATCTCGAGTGGATTTCGATGACGCCGGCTGTAAGTAAGAAACAGTCCGAGTGAAGCACGGAGTTCCCTTTCCCGTCGCCGTGCGCGGCGGCGCCCAATCTCCCGCGAATATAAACGCGGGGGAAGCCGCGGGACGTTTAATTATTTGCACTATCACGCCAAAGACGGACGATAATCAGATATCGGCAGGGAGCGTCGCGCACGAATAACTCCGCTTGCGCAAATTCACCCCGAGCCGTGGGTGCCCACCCGTTCTCCCCCGCGCGTCCACCGTCGCTCCGCTGGCTCGGCATATATATGTATATGTATATATATATATATATATATATACATGTATATATCAAGTCAATAATTAACACCAGTTACAACTTGTGGGAATAGTAACGGCGTTTATGCTCCCGGGGACGTCGTATTTCAGGGAAATGTGCTCGTGCCGTCGCGCTGTACCGGTCCGTAGGAGCACCGCGAGGATTTGTCGCTTACCGGCGAAGGGAGGACGGTAAAAGGGGCGAGAGGGGGAGGTGCGAGTTCGAGGCGTCGGTAGTTGTTCGGAAGCACGGAGAGGTAGCGGTCTCTCTCCCTTTCTCTCTCTCTCTCTCTACCTCTTCCTCGCTCTTTCGCGCGGTGCTACGGGACGGGACGAAACGGAACGGGACGAGAGGGGTAAGGTGGCGCGAAACGCTTCTGCCACGGTTAGGTCGCCGGCACCAGATGAACAGATACGGAATATGGGTGGTGGAAATATAGATTTAGGCTAGAGGCGACCGCCGCCGATGTCCTTCCCTCGTTCGGCTTCTATCTCTCAGTCTCCCTCTCTTTCCCACCTCCACGTTCCACTCTCGTATGTTCTCGGTTTATACGCGCGAGGAGCTCTCTCTCTCTCTCTCTCTCTCTCATACTCATACATACACACGCACACGCATCTGCACTCGCGCCTCAGAACGCGAGACCGTGTGTGTATGTGCGTGCAGATAGCGAATCCGCGATCCCGACCGCCTAAGTCCTCAGGTTTACGGCGATTACGGATTCGCAGGCGATCTTACACCCCCGCGCGCGCTCGCGACTCGACGTTGGTTGTTCGTATGTTTGGCTTGAGTTTCGGGTTTGCGCCCGCCGCCACGGTTTCTGAGGCGGCGGAGCCGAGTCGTCGGGGACGCGGAGGGTGGCGCGGCGGGCGCCGGAGGTGATTTACTGGCGGCTTACGGGGGTGTGAGACGACGCCACGACGCTGGATCGCCTATGAACGGGTTAATGGAGCGAGCGGGCCGCGCCACCCAACGAGCACGGCTAACGAAGAGAGCCTCCTCTCCTCACCCACACCCGGGCCCGCGCGCTTCTCCGTCTTCTTGGTTAACTCGCACCCTCGCCGCCGACGGCCGCTCCTAATCACTAATGATAACAATATTACCGGCGAAAACCGAGCTAAGACCGGGCCGGGACGTCAGAGGCTGATTTAGTGCGACCCTTAGGAGCACCGATCGCGCGCCCCGCGCGACTTAATCGCGCGCCGCATCGCACACCGTCGCGGAATAACCGACCCTATTAATCCACCGTGTTCCGCGCGGTTAACGACTGTTAACTGGCTCATTTTTGCGATTGTCATTATTATTAGAGATGCGTGTGCGCCAAAGTGACGATAAAGCGTTTAACTCGGAAACAAATTTACACAACTCGTCCGCGTAACGCTTTCGATAACTTTTTATGGAAATGCAATATTACAAAAACGTCATCAAACGAGCGCAATCGTTCCGCTGGAACTTTTTATTGAAAAAATTCGACCATTTTTCGACATTTGCCAGCAAAAGCGGAAATTAAGTTATTAGATCGACACCGGGGGACTGTCGATATCAATCTATCCAGTACGTAATGAATTTCGATAATTGCTTAAAAACGTGCGCATAAATAATAATTATTGCAATGATGTAATATGATAGAACGTTGCGCGGGGGAAAGAGGGAGAGAAGAGGAGCGGGAAAGGTAATTAAGGAAAAGAGTCGGCTCTTCAGCGATCGTGTCGTGATACACGAGCGTTTCCGTTCCGCTCCGCTATCGTTCCATCGCGGCGACACTTGGGCCTTATCTCGACCTTGCCCGAGCGCGTGTCTCTCTCTCTCTCTCTCTCTCTCTCTCTCTCTTTCGTCCCAGTTTTTAATATATATTGCTCGATACACACAACAAGATCGCGTCGGTTTAGCGGACTAAAGGGGGGATTGGAGTCGTAAAAGGGTCTCGCGCTTGCCGCTAGAGACGTTACGCCGCGCCGTTAGGTAGGGATGAAACAGTTTGTGCTAAATCAGAGCGCTGGTCGTTAGAGAAGATATAGGGGCTAATTAAAATAAATCTTAGAAAGGAGTAATTATACGTGTATTAGCTGGGCCCCGGTAGAGAGCGCGGACGTGATGGACGACGCAGCAGCAGATGTAGCCAAACGGCTCTTCATTCCTACATTTTCCTTATTGCTGGACGGACACGTTGCACCCACTGTGTTCTGTCCGCCCGACCTACCCTGCCCGCCTCTCATCCCCACGGATTAACCCCTGTGTCTCTCAAACGGCGCACAAACGGCGGCGGCCGGCCGGCGCGCGAGAGCATCGGCCGAAATTATTTCTGTCAAAATCAATTCGTCGAAATATCCTCCGCCCGCTGCCTTTTGAGCTCACGGACAATTAGAGTTTAGCCCGCAAGCGCAATTAGTGCTTGATCAAAGTAACATTTATCCACGGCTCTTTACTTCCGTTCTCATTAAGCTCATCAGTGCATCGGATGGGCACGTGTTCATGGCGCGATATTAATTTACCTTTGAAAGCTATCGAACAGCCGCGATTCGCAAATTCGAGCGACGACTCGCCAAAATTCCCAATAAAATAACCCAACTTCGACCACCATCCCCCTCGGCACCCGCCGCCTGCCGTCGGCCGCCATCCACCACCGCCACCGCCGCTGCCGCCGCCGCCACCGCCGTCGCCGCCGCCGCCGCCGCCGCCGCCGCCGCCACCGCCACCGTTGCCGTGCCGTCCTGCACGGCCAATCCCGCCTACCTCTGTATTCCTCTCCCCCTGTGCCAGGAATCAGTGAACTCATTATTACGATAAACTCGTATACATATTTATCGCGATGCATTATTACTCTTTCGCCGAGCGCGGTCATCGATTGTGAATTTCATTTGGCGACTTAATGTACCGAATAGTAATGCCGCGCCGTGGTACTTTCTATTAACGCGCACGCTGTTTACGGCAATAAGCCCAATTAAAAGCGTTGTCGACGTAAACGTTAAATCAGTGGCGTTATCGCGGAGTGCGTGAACTCAGCCGGCGAAATATCGCTCCTGCGCGCTTCTCTTCTTGGCGAAGGGATTGCGCACGGCGCGCATATCGGCGTGCAAGAAACACGCGAAACTGAATCCGCGGATAGGCGACTCGATAGCTCGTAGTTTCGCGTCAATTCGACGGAGACACGTCGTTAATCTTTCCAGCTCCGATATTGGCGCACGCGTGAGGTGTTCGCTTACGCGCGATAAACTAAAATGTATTGTTCGAATCGTAAAGCGCATCCACCTGGAAAGGTATAATCTTATTCCCAGCGGAATCGTATATATGATCTCAAGAGGCTTTCTTCTGAAATCACAAAAGGAAAATGTGAGCACAATATTCTTCAAGTTGAAGAAATTTTCATGTACCGGAGTCTTGTTTTTGATTCTCAATAGAAATTTTTTCTAATAAGAGGACATTTTGTTTCGAATAAATACATTTCTCTTAGTCCAAAAGGAGAAATAAAATTAAAATAATATTTAACAGGTCTTCACAACGCGACAAGCTCGTCTGCGAGCCGTCACGTACGCGCGAAGTATCGCTTTTGAATTTTATTGAAGACGTTTTTGGTTTGCTGAATATATAGTCAAATGTGTAAAATTATTTGAATAAATAATAAAATGTTTAAACAAAACATGTAAAAAGTTGAAAAAAAATTATTTATACAAACAATTTCTCGGTTTGACTGATATTCGAACTATTTTTGACTAATTTAGTACAGATTTGAAATATTTCGGTTGGAATTTCGGCTAAAGAAATTTAGAATGGTTGGTGTCTCAGCTGTGCCGATTTTGTTAAAATTTTAATTAAAATTGCCGAATCTCTCTCTCTTTCTCTCTCGGTTTGGCCGAGATTATAACTATTTTTGACTAATTTAGCACAGATTTAAAATATTTCGGTTGAAATCTCGATTAAAGAAATTTAGAATAGTTTGTGTCTTAGCTATGCCGATTTTGTTAAAATTATTTAATCTTGTATTCAATTTTATGATATCTTGTATTCAATTTATATCTTATGCATTTTTGTTGCACTTGTTGATGATAGGAGTGAGAACATTAAAAAACTATAAACTGACCGTAAAACTCAAAGTGGGCCAAAATAAAAAAATATGATCTAAATATTTTTTGTACTTCTGTGCCAAATTAGAAAGAAATCGGAGTGTAACTTTTGGGTAGGTCTTGTTACTTGTCAAAATCGTAAACTTTATACGATCCTTTCCGAGGGAATCACTCTAATTTCTGAAAAGTTCTTATGAATAATTCTTATGAATAATTACGCGCGTGTTATCTCTATTTAATCCCTGTTTAACATTATGTTTCTATCTATACTATTAACACATATTATTATTATTACAATGATATAATTAGTTTCGATAACAACTTTGCAGAAATTAGGGAGAGATCTTAAGAAGTTGACGGTCTTGAGGCTAAGCAGCGGATCGATACAAACGTCAATAACATCGTAGCAACCTGGAACAAAAACCATTGGAAAGGAAAAATCACTGTACTTCCGATGGACACGAAATCGTCCTCCACGGAATAAAAATCAAATAGTAATCGTGTAATTACGAAAAATTCGAACATCGGTTTTCGTGTTTGCGTTTAAATTGATTATGTTAAGGGGATGCTAGAGCTGAAAATTTTACCGACGGAAAATACTGACATTTTTCTGAAAAATTTACGTCGTAAACTGGACCTGATTGCACACCACCAACCGGTGTGTGTGTGTGTGTGTGTGTGTGTGTGTTTGTGCTTTGTTTTATCTAGTAAATTACTAAACTCAAGTAGATCTAGCCAATCATTACATTCCGTGTTCAATCGGGCTGTGTGCAATTGGACCTCACTCAACGTATCAAGTTATGCGATACTTGCTCCTAACTGCTCCATACATCGTAATCTTTACTCGTATAACTTCGTCAGTTTTAATCTGTTTTCAACATAAAATTTTAATCCGCCATTCTTGAGACTCTATAATTTAAAAATATGAAAAAATCCAAAAATCGATTTTTTGAAAGTTTGAAGGTAGGTATAACCCCTTAAAAAAACCTGATTCTATGAAAACCTTGGTTTGAATTTAGAATACAAAGTTTCACGTTTTCAATATATAGAAAATATTATGTGAAAGAAAAAGTAAATAATGATAATAGGAACTTTGTTTTGATTTTGATGGTAAACAAAACGTGACAGTGCTCTCGAGCGCATCTCGTTAGAGAGAGCTCACATGTCCCTGGGAACAGTGTATATATGTATAGACAATGTCGAGCGCGAACATAACAGTCTTTGTCGCGAAGGTAGACGGATCGGGAGAGCTCGCGCGTGATTCCCGATTTTTCCGAGTTGATCAAAGTGTGCGTGAGGCATGTTGCGTTATATTGAACGTGCAATCGTGCTAGAATTGTTTGAAACGTTAGCAGCATCGAGTCGTGAGGGTAATTATTATATTTTATTCCGGTTTGAAAGAAAAACACGTATGTTGATTTAAGAAAACATTACTTTGTCTTGAGCCTCTGTATGCTTGATACGTATATCGATATTACTGATGAGAAAACTCGCTTATTTGTTTCAGATCTGACGGTTACAGATCTTGTGGCTACACGGTGAGTGCTGTTCTTGGAAGGTGCAAGTGGATGTGCGTGCTGCACCAGAGGATCGGGCCAAGCAGGATTGGCTCGAAAGTGGGTTTACTAACTCCTCATACTCTTTCTTGATTCTTCACGATCGAAAATTAAGATAGTTGTGGAAGTAACGATCGTTGAATCGTGACCGTCATAAAAGACCAATACCATTGTATACACGCGTATTGTCTCTCGTTGAAATATTTACACTTGTGTCTAGTCGACGATGCTTTATTTTTTGTTCCAGAGTTATTGCGAAACATGGCTGATCCTGATCTCCAAGTAGTCGGTGAGTCAGAAATAAAGACTTTAGGTGATTTCAATAATTGATTTATGTCAATTATAAATGTGTGTGCGCAAATACGCACTGAAAGAGCAGCAAATGAATTCTGAAATAACTCTACTTACGTTTTCCTTTGGAAAACGCGATGGTGTGAAACTTTTCATTGAATGAAAGAACACCCAACATTATGGGTGATTATCAACTCGCGGGATGCATCGAACATACAAACTTTTATTATGATCTCAACTGCAGATTACAAATATTGCGCGTTCGATCATCGTATTCCAGATGCGAGACGATATATTATATAACGATGTATAACGATCGATACCAATCGATATCGATTACGTGCAACGTAATATTTACAAGAAATCAATGTGATTTACTCATAGATCTTTTGCATGTACTGAGAGAAAAAAATGGTTAATTTTCTTACAACTTAAAATTATTTCCGGCGTTAGCTATTTTTTTGTATTGTTAAAAAACTACAGTGGTAAAGCACGTACCAAAAAAATAAGTTTTATTTAAATATTTTATTATACGATTACAGTGTCACGAAATGTCACTTTTTTCTCAGTGTGGGGATTTTCATGTATTTGTTTGTAGTGTCAATTGAAAATTCGTGTATCAGAATTTACATAAACGTGCACGACTAGAATTTGCGCACAAAAACGCGCGCAACCAGAATTGCGCGTCAGAAATGCACACCAGCAGAATTGTGCATAAGAAATGCGGTACTAGGAATTCGCGTTTCGTTTCTTTACTCGTGCTAAATTCTATGACCGCGGTGGCTAGTTTCTTAAATTTTTTACACGCAACGGATTATATTGTTATTTCAATCGAAATCAAATTACTATTCAAAGATAGAATAACAAAAATAAGAATATCATTTGCGAAATAAGAATTTCATTTTTTCGCAAACGCAACGGGATATCTTTATTTTTTCTCGTGCTTGTCGGAAGCGTCGTGATTTTCAGGTGGCGATTTTTTTCCATGTGATTCGCGACTCGTGAATAAAGTCTCAAAGTACTTCAAATCTATCGTGTGCTTTCAAGCCGTGAAACCGTCAAGCGTCGTTAAAACGATCACAGTCGCGAGTGTAGGAAAGTGATTGAAAAAGGACTGACGTGTAGCAGCGGCGAGTCTCCTCGGCGGACAACTAGACAAGGCCGGACGTTGTGGTACACCTACGCGAATTGGCAAGTGTATAAAGCAAATAGTGAAACCGTTAAGCATCGTTAAAACGATCGCGAGTATAGGAAAGTGACTGAAGAAGAACTGACGTGTGGCAGCGGCGAGTCTCCACGGTGGACAACTGGACAGAAAGCCGGATGTTGTAGGACACCTACGCGAATTGGCAAGTGTACAAAGTAAACGCTGAAAAAGGGTCATGTTACATATGCAATATTTAGGTTAAGTCGCATTGATTGCCGATGAACAAACATCGTGTGCGTGGGCCGCGATCGTGTTTCGAGAGCGTGCGAAATTTCGGCTCGAGGAAGATTTAGGGTCGTGTGGGGTCTAGTTTCTGCAAAAATGTACAATTCGCGCGCTCGACGCGCGCGATTTCCGTGTGTTTCGACAAGTGCGAAATAAGTAACCCTCCCCCGATAAATAGCTTCAAACGCAACTGCGCCAGCCGTTTATCGTTTATATACCGCTTATATTTGAGCCCGCGTTACGGAGCTTACATTATCTTTTATTTATTGCGTCACTGATACAATATGGCCCGCGCTTCTTCCCAGCGTTTATCGAAATAATGCTTTGGCTTGCGCTCGGCTCGGTCAGCACCAGCTGTAGCGCTCATTGCCTCTAATATCAATAAATTTGCAGGTGCGTTGCGCAAATGGCCGGGCGCACTGTGCGCGTACATCAGTTGAAACGAATTTAATGCGGCCCGATACGTACGCGCGTACGCGATACACAGTTCTCTCCTAATACGACGAAGATTAGTCTCCTAACAGTCGCGAATTGAGTGCGCCCCGTGAAATCGGCCCGATATTCGCGCGCGGACTGCGCGGTTATAAGCAGACGATAACGGCGCGGACCTTAATAATAAACCACGTAAAATTAAACGCGTCCTCATTATTTCCGCCTCCGTTTTGACGTCGATCCAAACACATTGATATCCCTTTGAGTTGATACAACATCCATATTATTATTATTATTATTATTAATATTTATGTCATTCAGAGAACATACTGTTGTTGTCACGCTGTTTCGTAACATTCATGGTTTATTAAACAAGCCTGTGACACGCTGTATCATTGATATTTGTCGAGGAGCACCGAGCGGCTTAAAAGCCCGTCTGCTGATATTTTGCATTATATTTCTTCTTGTTGTTGCAATATGATTCGTACACGGCTTATGTACACGGAGTGTCGTCCGACGGAGGTGCACCGTGTCGAATTTCAGATTTCCAGATTTCTCGTACTATTCGCTCTCGCTTCTCCCCCTCGTATCCAGCCGAATATCATCAGAAGGAAACCCTATAAATTCGTAGTCCTATGCATGCAGACACGAGGGAATTGTTTCTGAAGCACACGATCTTCGATTGAATGATTTCGTGCATGCTAACATTTATAAAATATCATAATTATGATGCTTTATATAGTTTTCTTTTTTTAGCTGCAATTAACACGATAACTCACTCCTTGGTCCATATTATTATTTCAATGTCAACTTGTGCGAATTGATACATTGGTTATGACACGATGTTTGTGACATTTACACTCGCAGATGATTTCGAAGCATATTATCGGCTCTGACATGAAAATTGATTGCTGATTGGCGCGTGTATAGAAGCGTGTACGGAAAAATGAAGCTTTCAGATTCAACGAAATCATGTAGGTTACCATGCACGGCTCCGTGGACACAATCTGACAAATGTCAGCATGTACGAAATCATTCACACAGTCGGGGATCGTGTGACGATTGAGTTAAAACCGCGACGCGTCACTCATCGCGAGTCACTCAACCAGTCGGAAGTCCACGCTCACCTCGACGGTCTCGAGTCCTCGGAGCTCTCCTGATCAGGCCCGAACCCTCCTCCTCATCCCTCGTCTCTGTCGCCACGTTGGCCGACGTAACGGTGAACACGCCGTGGCGTTAATGTCGATACGATGACGCGTGTGTGCTACTGCACGAGCGAGCAGCCAGGACACGTGCGTCGAATGGCCGGTGAGCGGCTCGGCGCAGGCGGGCATTAATGCCCGCCGGACAAACGAGAGAGAGGAGAGGCGAAGGGGTCGCGCGAGGATGGGTAGAGTCGCGCGGGGGCCGTGCGGGTGCAAAGGGGCGAAAGATAGACCAGCGGACTAGGGCGCGAGCGAGAAAGAGCGAAGGGGATGCGTGGAGGCGCGCGGGGGACGTTATTGTTATCTTAGATTTATAGTCATAACGGATGGTACTACCTCGCTAGCCAGCAACCCCGAGCGGTCTTATAATCACCCTCCTCCTCTGCCTCTTCCACCCACGACCTCCCTTCGCCTCCTCCATCCTCGGCCATCCAACCACCTCCCCCTGCCGGAGTCGAGCTCGCCCTCGCGTAGCTCCAGCCGCAGTTTAAGTGATTTGCGACGCGGTGGAGCCGCCATGCAGATCCTTTTGCCTGTAGCCACCCCTCCTCCTCCCTCCCCCCTCCGCGGACGCCGCCACCTCGACGACCCTCCGCAGAACGATGCCGCGGGTAAAACGGCTAACCTCCCCCCTCCTCTGCCATCCCCTTCCGCGCCTGCCGCGCTCCGCGAGGGATTAAGTTCCCCGCGGATGGGAGGGCGGGGGTGGCGGACGGTGTCCGTCGCTGGGCTGCCCCCAAATTATTATACATTGAGCAATAACGCGAAAGTAGTCGCCCGGTTCCGCGGGCGTCGTCCGGATGAACGAGTTCTCGCCCGGCGCGGCCACCAAGTTCCACGGATTGCGAAGCGGTCCTTGCGAGAGAGCCTCCCTCGTGTATTCGAACAGGATTGGATGTAACGTCCCCTCGTTCGCCTCGCGCGCGCGTAACTACGCCGCCGTAAATTGTCGCGCGAATCTCGCCAGAATAATCTCGTATCGCTCATACGCGGATCACGCCGATCGTTCCCCGAGCCTTCCGCACCCGGTGTCCGCTCTGATGAATATACTTCCTCCGCAATATGCAAATTCGTATTTTTTCGAGCAGCACGCTGTCACCGCACAAATGCACACGACTGTGTTCTCACGGCCCCATGGATCTAAAAATCTCCGACGTTCCCCTCACCTCGGGAACCGACAGGTTCTTTGCCGAATAGATGAAAGAACGTGTGTTCTTTATGTACGTAGTAAATACGCAGAGTTTATTCCCCCGTGAATAGTACATTCGTTAATAAAATCCGTAGATATTTCTGTCTGTAAAATAAGCAGAGAGTTCGCCATCATTACGATATAAAAGAAAAAAAAATATATATATTTTTATACATATACACACACACATATAGATGAACGACGTATAAAACGTGATATTATATAAAATATTAAAATTCGTATTAAATGTTTGTGCGCGCAAATTTTTAAAGGTAAGCTTTTAAACGAACATCATGAACAAACTCGCGATCTCGAGTCTTTTTATGATATTTTATAATCGAATTTTGTTACCGAAAAATTGCCGCGTCAAGGGGAATACGATAAATTATCACCCGCAGAAACTCCGCCCGCGTATCCCGACTCGGCGCACGATAATGAACACGACAACACCGATCGTTTCCGCGTTAGGAAACCATTTAGCAGTTTAAACTCCCTCACGGCGCGCGAGCCGCGGAAAGGGGAGGGAGTGTTTCACTTGGAAATTCCGATATTTCGGGACGAGGGCGACGTAGAGAGAGATAGATAGATAGATAGAGAAAGCTGGGGTGCAGTGCTGCGACCCCGGAATGAACTGTTGTGACGAGCACGTAGGTCTGCGGATGGAGCCAATCAAGGAACCTCGCAGTCAGCGGGTTTAACCCGTGCCGCCGGTTGTTACCCTGACTCCGACCCTCTGCTTCGTGACTCTTCGATCTCGGGGAAAAAGCGACCATCGGGACTCAAGGACGCTCGATGTCACGCCTCGCGAGAATGCGAAGAATTAAAAGTAAACTTCGCGATGGCGCATCTCTCGAATTAGTTCTTCGTGTTCTTAATTGCGCGAAAAAGAACGGGATCGAGTAACATGTGTCTCTTATTATTAAAATTGAAGTCGATTTAAAATTTTTCTTCTTTCTCTCTTTTTTTTATTCTAATGAATTCGATTGAAAAGTGCGTCTCGCTTGCTTAAAAACTTGGAATACATTTGAGCACTCGCCAATACATCTAAATTGATCGTGCCTCGAGCAGCGCGGATAATCCGAAAGAAATCGCGCCGGAGGTAGAATGTCGATCAAATTTCCTCCCCCTCGGAATGTCCAGTGGCTCGACAAAGGAACCTCCAGTTCGGAAGAAACGGGCGCAAGCAGAAAACGTGGTGGAACGACTTTTCTCCCCCCTCCGCATCTTCCCTTCTCCCCGGCCCCCGTCCTCTCGGGGGGAAAGAAAGTAACCGCGAACGCGCGCGCTTCTTAGGAACAGCAAAGAAAATCGCAGTAGCAACCGGGGGAACGAAGGAGGAGCAGGCGGTGGTGGGTTGGGAGGGGGGAGGGGAAGAGGTTTGGGTCTGGGGGGTGCTTGGACCGAGACGCGACGACCCGGTTAGGACGATAAGGGATCCCGTGGAGCTTGATGGAATTCCATAGATCCACGTCGGCGTCGAGACAGAGTCGGCTAAGCAGCCATTTAAATGCAACCGATGTGTCTCGGGGAGCTATTACATCTGATGGACGGTTATTGACGCGCACTGGCTTATACCGAGCAGCAGCAGCGGCAGCGCCACCCCCGTCCCTTCAGACCTCCGACCACCCCTGGTATCTAGGCGAACCGCGCGCTCGTGAAAGAGAGAGAGAATGTATGTATGTGTATGTGTGTGTATGAGAGCAAGCGAGCGAGAGAGAGCGAGAGAGAGAGAAAGAGATACAGAGATGAAGAGAAGGAACGAATGAGTGGAAAGAGGAAGGGAGCGAGAGAGACGGACAGAGAAAGGGGGCACCGACCAACCCCCACGGGGGCTGAGTTCAGCTCGCCGTGCAAGCGACCGACCGTCAGTGTATTCGTCCGCTTTGCGGTGGGTGGCGGGGGTGGGTGGCGGGCCGCCGCGACACATCGTCAACTGTCCGATAGAAACTGTTGTGGCGCGAGGGCGCGCACGCCAGTCTCCAGGAATACGAACGATCGAATTATCGAATCCGCGCGATCTCGGAGGAAAGCTCGGTCGCGCCGTGATCTCGCGTTCTCCGGTCGCGAAGGAGCAAACGGACGCCGTGCCCTCGCCGCGACCCGTCCGGCGTTTTAAAACGAAACGCGCGAACCGCCGACCGGTCGGGATTGATTCGGGGGTCGGATTAACGCCGACACAAACGACTGTTGACCCCGCTCGATTTTACAAGCTCGATTGTCCAGCTCGAATTGTCCGACGAACTTCAAATCTCCCTTAAATGTGGCGCGAGCACACAGAGAACGTTATTCGATAGCGCGCGGTAATATAATATTACGTTGAAAAACTAATATCGCCGAACGCGCGTGTGTAACATTACGTTATTTAAGTTGACTAAAAAATACATCGAATTTTTGCGAATTTCGCGCGCCATGTTAAATAAATCGCACCTTTCGCCGGGACTATTTTTCATGAAAAATGTCATCGGGCTCGCGGATTAAATATCGCACAGAGGAATACGATTCTCTTTTCGCGGCGATTAAATATATCGGGGTAATACGCGGAGAGCGAGCGAAAAGCTGTCACTCGGCGCGCGGTTCGATCAAAGAATACAAACTGCCATATTATCAGCTACACTCGAGCGCCCTTCAGCACCCTACGAAAGAAAAGGGGCTGCCTTTCTCACGAAATCTATTCCTTCCAGAGCTTTGAAAAGGGCCGCGCTTCACCGTATCGGAATTTCGAAACGCCATTAAGTCTAAAGCCGATACAGATCGAGAGCATACGATCTCCTCCTATAAATTATTTCACCTTTCAATGTACCGGCGAGCGGGGTGGGGAGGGAAGAAGAGGGAAAATTGGACACGATTCAGATTTAATCGTCCATGTTACTCGCGTCGTGCGTTCCGTTCGGCTAATCAATGCTTCGCGATTTCGTAACGCGCACTACGATATCCCCGTGCTACTCAGAAGTTGCTTATCAAATCCCTGCCGCTATTTCTCGGCGAGGATAGGTTCCACTGAGATCTCTCCCGGCCATACGACATCGTGGTGAATCGTTGTCGCAACTGTTACGAAATCGCAATCGCCCGATGTCGAGGAGACCCGAGGTTGGCCAGGGAATACGAATGATCGAATTACCAGACCGAGACACACATCTCATGAAAAGGCAAGGAAAATCCTCTGCACCGCTCTGTCGCCCCCGCCGGAATCGCCTAAATGAAAGTCCAATATCTCACTCGCGTCCTACCACAACCGTGGATCTCTCTCCTTATCGGGCTAATTATGCCGCAGCAACCGGCCGGATTCGCGAATCGCCGATTTAGCGCGTGAACGTTTCATATGCGTTTCATATGCGTTTCTTTCACGTATCCGTGTGGAGATGTGTGGGGGAAAAATAGGAGAGCGAGAAGAGCGGAAACGCGAGACGCGACGAGGTTAATTGAAAAGATGCGTCGGCATTAGATAGACACCGGGTGTGCGGTGTGTGACACCTTTCTAAGTGCGCGACGTGCTAACGGTCGCGTATGCAAAGAAAGGGTATAAATCGGAGCCCATACGTACGTATGCGCCTTACCGATTTGTCGGCGAGACTGTAAAACTCGAGCGGACGTCGTGCTCGCGGAAGAACCGGCCACGTTACGTACGGCCCTGTTTACCCCGACTTTGCGAATTTATGTCTCGTTACAGAACGTCATTCCCAGCAGAAACGATAAAATAAATTCGAAGAAGAGATCCTTGCAGATTGCCGCTCGTGCGTCCACGGAGTTCGCCGAAGTCCCTCGCAAATCTGCCGAGTGTACCTCGCGCATTCGAGTCGCTCGCTCCGCGGAGGAAGGAAGAGAGCAAAAGGGGATGGGATGGCAAGTGAGCGTGTGAGTGAGAGAGAAGGAGAGGAAGCGAGAGAAAGAGAGAGAGAGGGAGAGAGAGCAGAGAGAACGACTGGAAGGAGAGAGAATTTATTTGAATATCTTGGGTAATCTCAGTACGAAGCATGCACTTTCGGAATGATATCTAGTCCTCATGCAACGGAGATGCAGCGAGTACAGCAAAGGAGAGAGGGAGAAAGAGAGAGAGAAGGAGGACTCCCTTTATATTTATTAGAAATTAGCTTGGTACTCGCTCTCGCTCCTTTTCTCCTTTCCTTCCTGCCTGCCTCTCTCTCTCTCTCTCTCTCTCTCTCTCTCTCTCTATCACGTTCATTGCAGTTGCATGTATCCCAACGCGTTACGCTTATGCTTTGGTTTACCGGTAGACGTATACGAGGCGGGGATATGTTTCGGGGGATCTTTACTGTGCGACGTCGACGCAAAGAGAGCACGACGAAGCGCTCCTTTGCTCCTTTCTACACGACGTCGGTACGAGGACGGCTCGAGGAATCGTTAAGAAGCGCGTAAGCAGCCTCGAAATCGGCGCGTCGTCGGATAATTCTCTCGCATTAATCCGCATTATCAGGCGGTAGTCAGATTTGATTACGAAGAATGGATGGTAGGAACGCTTGAGCGCTGGCTGTTAGCCGCAATTTGCCTTTAATCACGATTCCATCTTCCAACATCTGCATCCGCGTGAGTCACGTGAATTATACTGCCTGGAAATAACGATTTCCAATCCCGAAATTGCGCAAGACAATTCGCAAGACCTTCGTGGGATGGATCAAATTAAAAACGCGACGGTTGAGTTAAGTTAGATGTACGGAAAGTAATCAGACGAATGACATAATTTTATTGAATGAGTGCATTCAATAAGATTTTGTATAAATATACATTATTATATATAAATATACATTATTATGTATAAATATACATAATAGATAAAATGTCACATTTGTAAATAAGGATAAAAAATAACCGCAGTTTCGAAGTCGGTAATTCCAAGCCGAGGAACGTTCGCGCGGGGCGTCGCCCGCAGTTTTCATCGGCACAGCGAGGAACTTCGGAGCGATGTCCTCTTTCGGGGGGCCCCTCTTCGATCGGGAAATCCCCGAAGGACGTCTAGCGGCAGGACTCTTAATCCTGATACTCGCGACGGGGAGCGACGCAGCGGGCGGGGGCAACCGCGGGGGTGGTTCTCGCGGCGTAGGAAAGCGCGATATTATCGTCGCAGAAATATTACTCAGAAAATTGCCGGCGTGACTCCGTCCAGCCTCGTTAATTACCGCGAATTACCCATAATTATAAGGACTGTAAAAGTTTTTACTATCGTCGTGGGGCAAGCCGCGAGGGGCCGTGATGCAGAGCCTCAGTGGGCCCACCTTGTCTGCGAATTCGCCGAGGTGTATCCTCCTGGTTCTCCCCGTGCCCCTCCTCCATCTCGTCGTCCTTAAGGCGCGCCCACCTTTCCCCCAAACGACGGTATGAAACCCACCTAATGAGACACTTCGCTAATAAAAGTTTCCCGTCCTCTCGATGGCCCACCGCGCGCGCAACCGTCCGATCTGAGATCGTCGCGGCTCTACAGCCGTGAAATACCTTCGGCGGCAAGACCTCCTTGTGTTTTCTTCTGCTTTATTATAGCATATCGTTAACCACTCGCGCGCGTGGTATGATTGAACTTTACACGAGATACTTATGTTCAACTATATTCCCTCGCGGGAGACCGGTTACTTTGTCTTCACGTCTTCCCGAGTCGTGATAACATTTTAACACAAAACTTTGACGTTATTATCAAGGATGCACTGCCCGCATTTGTCTGTAGGAAGCCTTCTGAAAAGCGTGCTAATATTTCTATTTTCCATATGAAAACGTATGTGGTACGATAAGTTGAGTGACAACATATTTTCACTTTGACATCGCATTTTTATAATTTATTCAATATCATTTTTATTTCTCTAATCTTTCGCTGATCCATAATGAAACTTTGTTTACATCTCATTCTGAATACTTATAATTCATGTATACAAAAATTGAGATTTTTGTAATTATTCTTCAATCATTTTTCCGTTACTGAATGTGATAAGATATTTCTATAATACAGTCTAAATATTACCAAGAGTAACAGGATGACATCACAAATGACGTATTTTTTAAGTTAGAGGCGTCATTTGATGTCATTATGTTTGCTGGGCTTACACTTCAAAGTGGAATGATCTGGACTCTGAATCAGTGTCAAATTGTGGTCACACTTTTAGAAGTAAGGTAAACGTTGTAGTGATTGAACGTGTACCGATAATTGAATTACTAATAATATACTTGTGTTTGTTAAGATGCTTATCAATAAATGAAACAAAATCACAAAGTAATTAAATATTTCTTTTCATTTATTATATTGTTTTGTATATTGAAAAGCATTTCAACAAAGAAAAATACAAAACCAATATGTCAATCATTGGGACATGTATGTTCGATCACTGGGACGTTTATCTTAATATCTAATTAATTTCAGTTTTTTCTCTTATTTTTTAGACATTAAACCCTCTAAATACGAAGAAGTCTGTTGTTTGTGCACCTTCGCAAGTACGCAGCCGACAAATGCTCGCGAGAAGGAGCGTGTTATTACGAGCGAACGGATTTCACACGAGATTTCATCGTGCGCGAGGAGCAGAGAACGCGAGGCGAGTAATCGCCACTCCTGTCGCTCAAGTTTAGAACTGATACGTACAGATCACATCACCGTTACAATGGACCTTAACACCCATCAGTCAATACGAATGCACTCGTTCGTCCTTGATAAACGGACGTGCACGCTTTATGGGCCACCTGTTGCACGTACGCGCGTCTCCTCGTCGAACTTTTAGACTTGCATCCGGATGAAAGAAAAGGCGCATCGGCTGGCGCCTGTTAAATCGCTCGCAGATGAACCTTTTTATTTAGAAGAGTGTAATCGGCTGAATCGCGCGTTGCCCTGCGAGTGTGTCGGTGCTTCTCGGCTGTCTCGGTCAAGTCCCGCTCTAAAGTTCAACAACGTGATTTGACGGGGTCTCGCGAAAATTAATTCCCAAGTCCCTCTCGCCTCCACGTGTATTTATGCAACTGCCGTTGTAATTACGCATAATTACGCGTGCACCGGGAAGCACGTTCGGGGAAGGTGCGACACGGCACGGCAAATATCGCGATTATCGTCCCGCGGTTGTCGTCGTCGTCGTCGTCGTCGTCGTTGGAGACGGCGGCGGCGGCGGAGGTAGCGGCGACGACGACGACGGCGGCACCGTGCAGCAGCACCCGTGGAAACACCTTTATCTGGTGGTCGAAACGGCCGTTTCCGGTATCAGGGAGCGACGAAACTCACGGCCCGAACTCACCGGGGCACTCCGGCCGCCACAAATCACTGGCAATCTTGATTTACTTGTGTTTGCCCATTGGCTCGGTATCACTTCTGCAGTAGTAAGTGTAATATACTCGGTTCGAGCGAGGGAGAGAAAGAGAGAGAGAGAGAGAGAGAGAGAGAGAGAGAGAGAGGGAAGGAAGAAAGAGAGAGAGAGCGCGCGCACCGGGCGCCTAAGCAACCCTACAAGCACCCCCGGTTTACCATTAGGAAGCGCGAGATTAGGTACTCCCTGGCGCTGCTGGAGTACCGATACTATCGCCCACACGTACACACGCCCCGCGTTCGCTCGCTCGCGTCGCACACTTCCACATCTAAGGGTGAACCCGCGCGCCACCCTCGCGCACCCCGCGCAGACTTCAGGAAATCCCGAATAAAGCTCGCCCCGCCCGTGCACTTTGATACCTATGCTCGGGACTTCTGAGAGACAGGATTCGAGGCTTCCCCTATTATGACTTCTCGGCGACGTTTCTGGACAGCATCGAGATAGGCGGCTTTGTCACGTGGGCGCTTGTCTCCCGTCGCATCCCGAAGCTGTCGTTCGTTGCATCTGTCGTTGATCATTTTAACTGCATGTGCGAGTGATTGGACAGTAAATTAATTGGAGATTGTGTGACTGATATAATGGCGTCAACTCTCTAAGTTAAGCACAGTGTAAGTGTAAATTAGTAAAGCAGGGACAAGCTTTCTGACAAGGCAAGACCTGCTGACTGATCTTTAGGCGCAGGATCAATTGAACAATCATAGGCACGTTATCGCAAATGTAACATTTTAACATTTCCACATTTTATCGAGTGTAATAACAGTGAACATTATTAGCATGACTGATTTTGATTTGCACCTATTTTATTCCCTTCAGTCTTTTATGAGAAAAACGTGGTAATGTTCATTTTTCTGTATTGGACCTTAATCTGCCCATCAAAGCGATAGCTTTCTTATAGTCTATATTAAGTAATAACTTCTTTCTAACTTTGGCGCCTTCTGATGAAAATTTGATTAGTAGCTAGTGATTTATCATAATATTTAACTTATGATTAATAATTTATTATAAATTACATAAGCCTACAATTGGAGGTGTTGAAAGTTGATTGGGATCTGATAATGTTTTCTTACGTAATTTTTTGCGCTGAATCCGAATTCGTTTACAGAATTGCTCTATTACGTCAGGATTTCGAGATATCCTAACCTAACCTAAAGGCAAACTAAGGCTCAATACAGGAAAGTAAATATTACTACGATTTTTTCATAAAAAACTGAAAGCTTAACATTACCTTACTCTTAAAAACAAAAATAGTTTCTCTTAGAAGACAATTATTTATGTAGAGTGGTCTTACTAAAAACCATGACTTCTTTCTGAGAGTGATGCAGAATTTGCTGCAAACATCTTATTTACACTTGTAATGAATTTGAATCGTTTATACTTTATGGAATGTTTACTCCCTCTTCTTTTTCCCTTTTGCGTGGCATTCGCGTTTAATTTTTTGGAAACCAGCGAGGTCTTCAGGAAACTTGAAGATGGTACAAATTACGAATGTCTTCTCGTTATTGCGCGGATGCTCTTCGCGGGGCGAAATCGAGTCTGAATATTTCTAAAGGCGACGCACATTTTGCGTTTCGCTCGCATATTTCTCTCGTGCATTTCAGGTAAATAAGATAATTTGCACAGATTATTAACTGACCATATTACATTGCGGTCCGCCCCCCACTCGTCTCATCCGTATAATCTTCCATTATACGTGGAACTGTATTAATTTTAATCGGCAATCATTATTTCGTTATTAGCGTCCCTGCGTTTCTTATAAGCCGATTATCGCTAATCTCTCGCAAGTTAATTTATCAACTACATCAAGCGCGCACGCGATACTCCCAAAACTGTGCCTATACGTGCGTGCCGTGCGAATGCGTAAAATCGAAGGTAACGAGGTGCAGAAGCGCAGTCATTCGACTTGCAAAAAATCCGGAGCCATGTCCACGGCTCAGCGGAGGCAATATGTGGGACGCGAAGTGATCCGGGGCCCGATAATCCGGGATAGTTAACGCGGGCGCGCGCGCAGACAACACGAACTTTCGCAACTGCGTGACCTCTCCATCGCGCATCGGTGAGAGCACCGCTGAACAAATATGGAGTGACCGCCGTTACCGGCGGATGGAGGCGCGGTTTTAACACGGCTCGTGCATTTCCCTAATGATTTACAAGCATTATTGGGTATTAATTTCAATCTACGCGCGCGCGAGGGATAGAATGGCGTGTGACGCGGCTCGACAGAGAGGGAAGCAGGACAACGCGCGGGTGCCCGACCGGGGCGAGGGGACATGGCGAGGGGGTCCGCCGGGGGAGGACAGGTCGACGCCGCACGTCGCGGGCTACAAATCAACCGTTCTGAACAAATTATGAATGATATATTCGTTGCGCTCGCTTGATATATGCATATCTCCCGTCGGTGCCTCCAAGCCGCGGCCGCGGCACCGCAGCTTCGGAAAATCCGCGACCGTACTTTGCATACAAACGCGAGCGCGCGCGCGCACGCGCGCACATTAAAAAAGCATACCTCCAAATAAGCGCGCCTTCCTGACTCACCGCGAAAATCAGCGGCGCCCGATCACCGATACACGCCATACATCGACCGGCCGGACGTTTAGTTCGGCTCGCGGTTCCGTCGCGCTTCACAGCGTCGTTATTCTTTCATCGCTCTCTTTCGCAGATTCGCCGCGTATTGTTTCAGCGAAGAAGAGGACCGCGAACTGAAAAGTGCGCTTGATTTATATCGCCCCGCGCTACGCGTATGGAAAAAAAACGTTTGTTTTTCGCGCAAAATGGACACGAGAGGGAAAGGGGGAGAAAGAGAGAAAGAAAAATGGCGAGGAAAAGGGAAAGAGAGAGAACAAGAGTAATTTTTTGAAATTCATGCTCATCGATAAATGTTCAAATATGATTGATACATGTACACTGCAAAAAAAGATTTTGTAGTCAAAACGGAATTTTAATATGCCACGCCGTAATTTGATTAAAATGGGATGAACTAAATGTTTGGTAATTGCAACTGTAATATTCAATTTCGCGTTTTGTTTTCTCAATAATACACGTACTTAATCAATACTCACATTTTTCAATAATACACGCACACAAGTAAAAACATAATAACGCCAATCAATCATATGTACCGAATATTTTAATTCCTAATACAAAAAATATTTTTTTATTTGATATTTCGCGCGATTTCTTACATTTTCTAAAAAAAATAGAGCTACTTGCAATTTTTTTGAGTGCTAATAATAACTAAGCTCAATAGTCTTTCACGTATATTCTCGAAAGCAAAAATATTCTTTCTTAAATGACAATTACTTTTCATTTAGAGTGTTCTCACGACTTTCTTTATCAAAGTGATGCAGAACTTGCTGGAAACATTTTATTTACATTTATAGACTGTAATGAATCTGTTTCTCTTTTACGTGGTATAAACATTCGCTCATATAATTTTTTTTTAGAAACAAACAAAATCTTCAAGCATCCCGGTAATCATGCATAAAATAGTGACATAACTTACGCTTAGCCTGGATATCACCGTGTCGAAACACGAATTTAAGACATTATTCACCGGCGCAAGTGAGAGAAAGAGGGCAGAAAGGGAGAGAGAGAGAAATTTATAATCCCTTTTAAATGCCTCGCTGGAGGCGGGCTTTCAAGAATTATGTTAAGTGCTTTGACGCATTGTCCCCGTTGGTACAGAATTACTAGGCTTTTATACGCGTACGGCTTTATAACGCGACTGTTACAGCATTAAAATGTTTATTTACGCTAGCGTAGCTTACATAGCCACGTTAATGGGTTTGCGCATTTCCAAATCACATCGCCATATCCGCGGCCCCGATGTGTTTTTCTGTATTCGGAAACATTACGAGACCGACAAAGTGGAAATGTTCGGGGTAGCGCCGCCGGCGGCGTATACCGCGCCGAATTTGTACATAACGCGCGCAATAACTTGCCGCTATAAAAGCCATCGACAAATCAAATTTTGACGTGATTCACTGGCCGGCATAAATTCCGGGATCCAGCCAGGAGAGACGGCGGTGACACGGACATGTGTTCGTCCTCTCGTTCCCTCTTTCTCGCCCTCTCTGTTTTCCTCTCTCTCTCTCTCTCTCTCTCTCTCTCTCTCTCTCTCTCTCTCTCTC